>NC_132877.1:685000-1026250 GCF_048164855.1 Canis lupus baileyi
GGCAGGACACGGGGTCCCCTGGGGCGGTGTGCACCTGCAGGGCACTCCTGACACTAGACAGATGTCCCTGGGAGAAGTCAGCACTATGAGAATTAACATCCGGCCCCCGGGGCCAATCCTGAGTGTGGCCTGGTGACCCCAAACACAGACTCAGCTTTGTCCATACAACTGTCTGTCTCTGGGGGGACTGCCAAATGCCCACAAACCGGGGCTGGGACAACAGACACTGATGGCGTTGGCTTCCGGGGAGGACCCTTTCTCAGCTCCCGGCCTCTGTTGTAGCCACTGTCTGAGTCACCTGTTTGGGGTAGTTTGTTACTGTGGCCACAGGAAACCCATGCAGGGCATTGACAAAGATGGGGCTAGCACTCTACAGATTGTCTCCCCCACCAGACTCCACCAGCCTCTGCTGAGCTCCTTCTCAACTAGGCCTGACTCTTGGGCTTCTGGGTTCATCTCTGCATCACCCAGTTTTACCAAAAATGCAACTCACTCCATTTCATGGGAACCCTTGACTCTCAATATCTGGTCAATGGACCAGGTGGCCTGGCCACCTGGATGCCTGGCCACCTGGAGATCTGGTCACCTGGATGTCTGATTGGGTTCCTCATCTCCCACCACCCTCAATAACTGGTCACCTGGATACCTGGTCACCTGCATACCCAGTCTCCTGGATATCTGCTTACATGGATTTCTGGTCATGTCAATGCTCACCTGGATACTTGGTCACCTGGTGATCTGCTCACCTGGAACTTGGTCACCTGAATATCTGCTCACATGGATACTGGGTCACTTGGCTATCTGCTCACCTGGATACTTGGTCACCTGGATATCTGTTCCCATGGGTACTTGCTCACCTGGTTATCTGCTCACGTGGCTACCTGGCCACCTGGAGATGTGCTCACCTACAGATGTGATAGGTTTCCTCACTGCCTACCATCCCCTATATCTGGTCACCCTCAATATCTGCTCACCTGGATATCTGGTCACCTGGATGTCTGATTGGGTTCCTCATCTTCCACCACCCTCAATATCTGTTCACCTGGATACCTGGTCACCTGGATACCTGATCAACTGCAGATCTGCTCACTGGTAATTGTCCATCCATGAATGCACCTGCTCCTTGGCTGTAAACCCCACTTTCTCACAGTGTATTCAGAGCCGAGCCAGCTCTCCACCGGGGTCTCCTTTCCTCTGTTGCAACGTCCCTGAATGAAATCTGTTCTTCCCTCTGTAACTACCGTCCTATTCTCTCTCTTCCTCTCCTTTTTTTTTTTCTTTTTTAACGCATGTCACTGAAAGCACACAACTCATCGTGCGGGGGTGCCTGGCACCATGCACGCCTGCAAATGGGGCCGAATGGGGTTTGAGAACTGGACACGGGCTTTACTGTGGAGGAGCCGGTGGGAGCAGGGCTGAGCTGGGGTCTTCCTCCTGCCTCTGGAAGCTATTGATATTGACCACGCGGCGAGCGCTTGACCGTGCCTCTGTGCAGGGATGTGAGCATGTGTGTGTGTGTGCGCGTGTGTGCAGACCCAGCACTCATGTGCAGGAAGCCCATGCCCTCTTTGGCATTCATGTTCCAAGGAGGGGGGCCTCTCCTAACCCAGGAGCCAGGCTTGTCCTGCACTGTGGACGCCACCACCCGCACCCCCTGCCCAGCCCCGCACGGTTCATAATCAGTTGCACAAAGCTCATTTTCCCTAATAGTGCTGATTCACGTCTGCCTGGAGGTAGTGTTTGCCCCCAGCTCCGCCCACTTGCCCACCGGCCGGGACCAGCAGTAAAACACACACGCCAGAGTGATGCTTCACACAGGACGGTGTGAGCCCCCGAGCCCCAGGCCAACGTGCGCTAGGGCATCGCCAGCCCGTGAAACAGGGGGATGTTCCTGGGCAGGTGCAAAACCTGCTTTCTGTGTGACATAAACAGGCGTTCGGCATCACTGGAGAACGCACGGTTCCCCTCGTCTGGGCTGTGTTTCCGCCTATTTCCCTTCCCACCTGAGCAGGTGCTGACGGTGGCGTCTGAGGAATCCATCCTCCCGCGGAGGATGAGCACTGAACGCATAAGCGAAGAACACACTTGCTTCTCCAAGACTGTCCCGCGGGTGACAGAGACGCATCCCTCGCGTTTCTTGCTTTGGCCGGTGCAGCTCTTGTGAGCTTCTCTCCATCACAAAATGGTGATGTTTACAGGATCGGGAAATGGGGGGGGGGGGGGGGATGCACGTGCAAGGGCTCCCTGGCACCTCACCTGTGGGCGGGTTGCCCTCATGGTGCACGGCTTGCATTTCTTAATTTCACCTCTTCTTTCTGATTAAATGGGGGTGCTGAATTGCATCCCCCAAAACCCGTAAATTGAGACCCTAACCCAGGAACTCAGAATGTGGCTATAATAGAGAATTGGGTCATTAAACAGGTAATTAAGGTACAATGAGGTCAGTAGGATGAGCCTTGATTGCATAGGACTGGGGTGCTTATAAGAAGAGAGAATGGGGACGCAGACACTCACAGAGGGACGACCGCGTGACGACACACAAACTCCCCCACAAGGGCTCCCAACTTATCCTATTTGCAGCCCACAGAGACGCAGCAGGTACCCTCCCTGCTGGAGCGAAGAACCACGACCTTGAAAACCTACAAACGCCTAATTCTTTTGTCTCGTTATTTCCATTTTGCAAAATACAGTGTGATAGGCCCCACCCAAGGGGAAGACGCTCCGGGTGACCGCACTTGGCACGTTTGCATTCACCTGCCTCATCGATGAATGTCGTGAGCAAAGAGGCCAACAAAAACAGAGTCTCCGGAAGATAAGCGCTCCCCTCCCCGCCGTTGTTGAAAAGTGGGTGTTTTTCCGGCGCGCACAGTTAATAGCTGGGTGTCTGGTTGGCGTCTGTAAGGCAGGATTCGTTTCGGCCCAGTGCTCCGCTTGCTGGGTCCGTGGGCCGCATCTCGAAAGTGCGGAGAAAGTGCTCGCGAGTGAAGACGTTGTAAGGGCGGGGCGTGGGTGACACACACAGAGGAAGAAGGCCTCCGGGCACCCGGGCCATCTTGCCATACAATTTACATGAAAACATCAGCCACGAGGAGACGTGAGCTGAAAGCAAGAAACGCTCCAACACGCCGCGGGCCCCATCTCCGGGGAGTCTGCCTTGCAGCCCGTGAGTAGACATGCGTGGGATGGAAGCGGACACAAGGAGCGCACCGGTTGGGCGTTGGGGGTCTTCCGTGACCCTGAACCCCACCCTGAACACGGCATTGTCGGTGGTGCTGAGCCCCCGAGATGCTGTAACGTCAACGTAAACCCCAATGTTGGCTTCTGAGCCCTCATAACATGACGTATGAGTTGTCACTCATCACGAACGTGAAGCCACCAAGAGAGACCCTCTCGCCGCCACCGCCGCCTTGCAGGGGCCGGCCAGGAAGCTGGCTGGGGTCCCCGGAGGCCTCTTCCTCCTCGGTCTGCGGACACGACGGGCCGGTCGTCAGGATGGGCATCTCGGCCTCAGCCGTGGCCAGGTGGACGATGAGAGCCTCTTCCGGGCCGCAATCGTGCTCCGCACCCTCCATCTTATTCAAGGGGACCACGTTCTGGGTGTCCTTGATCCACTCCTGCGGGGATGACACAGAGCATTTCGGACTCAGGGAGACGCCCGTTGGCAGGTGCCAGGCCCCCGAGCCAGCATCCCTGGGCAGGAACAGCAATCCCCTGGGAACAGAAAGCTCCAGCATCCCTGAGCCCGCCCCGTGGTTCTTCTTACACCTGCATTTACCGTCACCCTCAAAACGCTGTATCTGCAAATACCTCCGCGGCCCTTTGAACGAGGGCAACGACAAGGAACACGACTGAATTGTGTTTGTGAGTTGCCCGGACTCTCGTGAGCGGGATTATCCCCCAGCGGGTCCAGGCGGGTTCTGGACGCTGCCATTCTAACGCACACCTAGGTGGGGGGACGTTCTTGATACTGGCAGGGGAGGGGTCTCCACGGGACGCTATGCCAACCGGGTGGGGGTGTCCTTGCTCCGGCCCTATGTCTGCTCTCCCCTGCCCAGCCTCCCTCCTCTCCTTCATGTCTTTTGTCCTGAAAATGCTCTTCTAACCCCCTCCTCTCTCCCTAGGATCTCCCCCAGAAGAGGATCAGGACGTGCCCCTCCCTCCGGAAACCCCCACCCCATAGAAGGCACTTTGGACAAAAGATTATTTTGAGCTGAAGGTGATTAAGAAAGAACAAGCTCGGGTGGAGCTGTCTGCCTTCCCCTTTTCTGCACAAAAGTCTGGGCAAGAATTTCCATTTAGTAAAGATTTCCATGTGTAAAGGTGTCACTACAGGGGCAGGGAGAGCCCCCGTCACCCCAGAGGGTTGCAGTCTGCATAACAAACCTCACTTTCACCCCAGTCACCTTCCCACATGACACCTGCCACCCACAGGTCCCACCCTCCCCTGCCCTATAACTGTCCTGTCACTTCTCCCCGTTTTGTCACGCTGTGTGAAAATGGCGCCGGAGCCCGGGCTTCTAACTACCTCTTTGGGGTTTTCACTTCTTTTCTGTGAACACCCCTCCGCCCCCAGGTGCCTATGAAATCAACCTTTTCTTTTTTTTTTTTTTTTTAAGTCAACCTTTTCTTATGCCAATCTGTCCTCATCTGCTTAATTTGCAGGCCCTGAACAGAGAAACTAAGAGGGTGTAGGAAAAAATTTTCCCCCGTTTTTTTTGTTTGTTTGTTTTGTCCCTGATGTCTAAGGAGGTTGGAAATTAAACTTGCCCCTGTGGGAGGTCGGATGGTGCACACCCCTTCCCAAAATAAAGATTTGTCCATCCTAACCTCCAGAACCTATAAATGTAAACTTATTTGGAAATAGGGTGTTTGCAAATATAAGTGAAGAGTCTGAGATGAGCTCGTCCTGGACGAGGGTGGCCCTACATCCAACGACAGGGGTCCTCGGAAGAGACAGAAGAGGAGATGCAGGCGCAGAGGAGGAGCCACGTGAGGACGGAGACAGAGATGGGAGGGATGTGGCCACCAGCCCGGGGATGCCTGGGGCCCCAGACGCTGGAAGAGGCAGGAGGGACCCTCCCCGGAGGCCCCGCCCTGGACCTCAGGGGTCCTGCCCCCCCTGGAGCTCAGACTATGGTCTCCAGAGCTTGGAGATGATTAATTTCTGTTGTTTCAAGCCTCTGATTGGTGACATCTCCGGAGAAACTTCTAATGCATTATCCTGGAAAATGCACACCCCACCTGGCGAGCTCCTGGGGAGGGGGGGCTGGACCCTTCTCCCCGGTTCCTAGCTGCTCATGCCCAGCCCTCCACAAGCAAGCCTTTATCAAGTGAATGAAACAATGCCTGTAAACCGTTTAAAAGCGGAAGTCTTGGGTTTGTTTTCAGCCGTGCAGGGTGAGCCCACGAAGAACACAACTTCCTGCTGAGATGAGAGGGCGATTGGGCTGGAAAATCCCGGGAGGGCAGAGCTCTGTGGGGCTGGTTTAAAGACGAGCTGCCCCTTGAGCCCCTCTCTGGATCTGGTATCTCTCCGACCAGGAGAAAATGATGAAGCCACGGCTCTCATTTCAGAAAAGGCTCGCGGGTACGTAAAGGAGATAGCTGGAAGAAATGTCAGTTCTAACGAAGGTGCACGGGGAGGGATTAGACATAAAGGAATCGTGTTGAACATGCATGGGGTTGGGGGGGTGGTAGTTACCTGGAAGTTACCCTGGTGGGATTCAAAGAGCCCAGGGAAGGTGAATTTGGGATCGGGCACGCTGGGCATGAGGAGCTTCTTGACTCTGAAATGGACACGGAGAGTCTGGTCAGGCAGGCGAGCATGCCCGAGCAGGGCTGGGGACCTCCAAGGGGCCGAGGATGGGGACACAGCTGCACCGCAGAGATGTGGTGCCTGCAGGGAACTGTACCTGTCGTGTCAAGGCATGTGCTCCCCCCACCTCAACTCCGCAGACACTCGTCTCCCAGCACCCACTTGACACCTCCCACCGACACTGTGATGTCCGGGGCACAGAGCACCTTAATGCGCAATATCGATTCCCACCACCCACGGACCATCCCGTCTCTTTGCTTGATGCAATGGGCCGAACTGTGTCAGTCATAGAGGTTGACATCATAGGTCAAAAGCCGTAACCCTCTCTGGGACTCGTGTGGGGAGATTGTGCTTTTCAAGCGGTAACAATGGAGCGTAAACGAGTCATAAGGGACGCGCCTCATGGGGCTGCCCCCTAAAATACGCCCCCCCCCTCCGAAGATTGATTATTTGAGGCTGAAGCCTATTACGATCCAGGACACATAGGAGGAGCTCTGTGTTCTTCTCCAGCTGCCTAAACACAAGGCGTCACTTTACCATTTTGCAATAGAAATTTCCATTTGTAAAGGTTCCCCGCCCCCTGCCAACCCCCGCCCCAGCTGAGATCTCTCTTTCGCTGAGATCTTTCCACATACACAACTTTTCTGTGTCATTTGTTTTGTGTCTCCATTTTGTAGTCACCTTCCCAGAATTTATCTCCACCACAGCTTCAGAACCCTTTCTCCTCCACCTACTCACGTCTCTACAACCATTGCCCTTTGTTCAAGTGGTATGCGAGGCTCCCCAGACTAACTACCTCTTTGGGTTTTCAGTTCCTATCTTTGGGTCCTCCCCGCTCGTAATATGATAACATCAATAGAGAAACAGTTGGCTTTTCTCCTGTTGGTCTGCCTTTGGCCACTTTAGTTCATAGGCCCCCGGGTCTTGGACTTAAAGGGTTGTGATCTAGTATGGTCCTAATTCAACATGACCGGTGTCTTTATAAAAAGACAGTGATTACGGGGATGTGTGTGCTCACAGAGGGATGGCACACAGGGACAAGATGGCGTCTACACTCCAAGAAGACAGGCCTCGGGTAATCAACCTGCCCACACCTACATCTCATAAATGCCTCTGGTTTGAGCCTCCGTGTGTCTGGTCCTTTGTGACGGCCGCCCTAGGACACCAACCAATATAGTTGACTTTTCACCCGTCATTGCAAAGGGGATTCCCTTGAAGCAGGGCAAGCGTTAGTGTTTTCCAAGAATCATGGGGCTCAGTTTCCCCTAGGGGTGCTTTCAACTCTCTATTGAAAACACCGGGCCTGTCACCGGTAGGCACCCTTATCTGATTGCTTCATCTCCACCCTAGCAGAGCTCCGTTTGGGTGGCATGCATGTGAGTCAGTAAAGGAGAGGTGACGAGGCTGGAAAGGTCGTGGGCAAGAATTAAACGAGGCACTTCGGTGCTGAATCTGGCTCTCAGTGGGGGACCCTGTGGAGTTGTCCAACTCACCCTGGTGCAGACCCAGGCTCAATGTTCCCGAGTGCTGCTCCATCTTTCTCTACCCGGGCCCCCTGCAGTTGCTATGAAAACCTCATCCCAAGAAACCACCATCCCAAGATGGTGCCCATGACCCTGGGCATCGGTACCTTCATGCATCATTCACAGCCAAGACGCCTGGGCAGCGTGACTCAGTTTACATAGGGATGGACATGGCGGTGGTTAAGTGGTTGTAAGAAAGCTGAGCAAAGAAAACTATTTAATATGATATTCATGAAAAACTGTCTACGGGCTCTGTTTCGCTACATCTGTCACTTGATTCGAAAACGAGACGAGCTTCTACGTGCGATTCTTCTCCCTTCACCCAACAGTTCCGTTTGATAAGTCTCAATAATAATTGAGAGGTGTTTTAAGCACCTGTTGCTCCAATATGGTAGGCGGACAATGGCTCAGCGGGGTGTGTGTGTGAAGCCAGCTAATCCTCTGGTAGGAGTTAACATTCATATATTCTACTGTTTCTACAAGACAAATACCCCAGGTATCCCTGCATTTTCGGCACTGTTTCCCTCAATTTTCTTAAAAGACGCTGTTGGCGAAGCGTGCACTGTGGGAAATGGGATGCTCACCTATTGGACGAATAACCCTATCAGATGATTCTTTTTCCCTTTCTACTTAGTGGACATATTGCAAACAAAGCCTCCCGTCCTGTGTGTATGACAAGGCTGTCAAGAGTCATCCTTACCTCCGTACTTTCCATAAAGACAGAAGAAGAAGGGACACTGTCAGCAACGCAACCATGCCAGAAACTAAAATAAATTTGGGGAAAAGTTTTTTCTCCTGGCACGAATCTAAAGCAAAAAAGAATGAGTTGCTGTCAGTTTTCAAGATGATAGTAGGTCAGGCTCCAATCCCCCACTTTCTTTCCTTTATAAACAGCAATGACAGTAAATCTTGATTGCGGTGGGACATATCCTGGAAAGAGAGATGGTGTCTCCGGACAGGCACCCATCAGGGTAGCCACCGCACAAGTGGTGTAGACTCAACACACTGCTCTCAAGTACCTGTGTTGCCAGGGGTGTTTGAGGAAACTGAGGCTTGCTTTAGGCTACTGTCTATCTATCTATCTATCTATCTATCTATCTATCTATCTATCTATCTATTATCTATCTATATATTATCTATTATCTATCTAACCATCCATCCATCCATCCATCCATCCATCTTTCATACTATATCCATCCATCTGTCCATCTATATCTATCCATCCATCCACCCATCCATCCATCATATCTATTATCTATCCATCCATCTGTCCATCTGTATCTGTCTGTCTGCCTAACCATCCATCATATCTATCATCTACCTATATATCCGTCCATCCACTTATATTCATCTATCCATCTACTTATCTATGAACTATCATTCACTTACATATCTATCATATCTATATGTCGATGTCATCTATCATCTATTTTATATATCTATGATCTATGCCTATATCAATGAATCAGCATTCATAAATAGTACTTATTATCATTGTTGCTGTTAATAGAAATAAAAGTGAAAACTAGCCCAATAACGTAGGGGGTCTGGAAAACAAAACAAATGCTTTCAAATTGATCTCTGAAGTAGGAGGTGAGGTCATTCATTTTTAGGAACCTCCAATCCTCTCTCCCCCAAAAGACGAGGCGCTGGCCCATGTACAGGTGCAGCGCTGCTGTGTAGCAAGCATTACCTCTCAGCTCCCCCTTTTGCTGGTGTATCACCTCTGACCAGTCACTTGGGTATGTGTCGGGGCCATAGCTGGACTCCATTGTTTTCACTCTGGCCCGGAAGAAATAACATTTCTCAGCATCCAAGCCATCTGTCGTAACATTGCAGGTTTCTCCCTCCTTGGACTGAAAGGAAAAAAAGCAAGCACGGGATCAGTGGTTTGACCTAAGCTCTTTGTCTTTGTACTAGGGAGTCACATAAGGCACCTACTTTTCAGCATTCACATTCCGGTTGCACTTCATCTGTCTGCCTAAGGAAAACAAACGCAGCCAACAATCTCTATGCTCCCCTCCAAGAAGAAACAATCCTTCGTAACAGATAGTACTACAGATGCTTTTAAGAATTACTTGGTGAAAAGTTACTCCTTAAAAAGAAAAAGTAATTTTTTTTGTATGAATACAACAGTAACTCATGCTTACTTTGGAGACTTTAGAAAACATATGCACATACAAACACACAATTAAAAACGGTAAAAACCTTTATTCCAGTTCCATCATATAATCACCATTAACAAATTGATATTGTTTCTTTCCTTGTTTCTTTCCTTGGAACCTTTATTCCAGTTCCATCATATAATCACCATTAACAATTGATATTGTATTCATATAATGCGATGTTTTACTGTACACATTGCTTTCATCACTAAATATCATTTATCACTATAGTGTCTTTGGTGACTTACATATTTTATCATACAGATGTACCATTATTTATTTGACCATCTCCCTATTGTATGGCATAGAGGTGGCCTCCAATGCTTTGTATTTATTTTAGATAATGCCTCAACAGATGTCTCTGTGTATAAAACCACATCCGCATTTTTAATTCTTTCCTTAGGATCAATTTCTATTTTTTTTTCAGGATTTTATTTATTTATTCATGAGACACAGAGAGCGAGGCAGAGACACAGGCAGAGGGAGAAGCAGGCTCCATGCAGGGACCCCAATGTGGGACTCGATCCCAGAACCCCAGGGTCATGACCTGATCCAAAGGCAGTCAACCACTGAGCCCCCCAGGTGCCCAGATCAATTTCTAAAAAGGGGCTCAATAGGTCAGAAATAGGACAACTGATAAGCTCTTAAAGTTTGTTAATGCTCAACATCCTTGACCAGTATCACATCTTATTATTACCACACTCTTTAGGTGCTCTCCAGTACCCATCGATTGCTTTACTTTGCATTTCTTTGACGAGTTTCATCAAATTTCATTTCAGTGACGGTATTCTACTAGACCCAGCATTAGGTCAGCTTTTCTCTTTTCTGATAGGTCCCCTCCTGCTTGGGTTACATACAACGGCCTTCAACGGTATTCTCATTTTTATTCTTATTGCTGCGTTTTATTGCACCATTTCCAGATTTAGGGATGTATTATATGGGCACTTAGGATTTGCCTCTTCATAAGAATAGGGATTTCCATCTGTTGACAGATCTCCTCGCTGTCTCCTTGCTGGTGCAGACACCAGCAAATATAATAAGGGTGAGTAAGAGTAGTAGGAGTGAGTAGTAGATGTGAGCCTAGTAGTGAAAATAATTAGAGTAACCATAGTAAGGGTGAACTTACTCAATGTTTTTCACGTGTTATCACATCCATCCCCAAGTTGCTGTGGCTAGGTGCTATTATTATGTCCTCAGTGCTTGGGACATAGTAGATCCTCAGTAAGTAAATCTTGAGTGAATGTGGAAAGGATCCCCTCCCAACACCTGTAGACACAGCAGACATCGACTATCCTAGTCTGAGATGTTCAGTTATACTCACCTTGCCTTAGCTCCCCCTCCTCCCTAGATGGTCCCATGAGATATGATGCTTCTGGTTGATCCCATCATCCAAGTCTGCAAACCTTGATGGACACAGGTGTCCTTGCAGACTTGTGGAATCATTGACTTCTGGGATAGGCAGGCGGCTCATAGCCCAGGTAGCTTAACTACTTTTCCAGGGCAGTCTTTCCGAGATCCCGTCCAAGCCAACTTCAAGACTCTCCTTGGGCACCTCCGGGGGTGGGCACCTCACTATACCTGATCCAGGTGATTCCATCTGCCTTCTACAGATGATTTTGCCCATTGGCTCCAGTTCTGCTTTTGCAAAGATGTTAATACTTTGTTTATATGGTGGTCATGTGATTATTGGAAGACAACTGTGAGCCCTTGAGTCATTGATATTTACATCATTTTAATTTATTCCATTGATTACGCCCAAATAGTCAGTACCAGAAAGGGTTCTCACATGTTCAAAAGGCATGCAAAGAGGGGTGGGTGGTACAGGGTATGGTGATGGTTAATTCTATTTGTCAACTTGGCCAAGGTTGGTGTCTAGTTTTTTACTTAGATGATACCCTAGGTGTTACTGTGAAGGTATTTTATAGAAATGATTGATGTTTTTAATCAGCCATCTTTAGGTCACTCTATAATGTGGGTGAGCCTTACTCAATCCATTGAAGGCCCTGAGAGGACATAGACTGGAGTTTCCCAGAGAAGTCTAAAGACCATAATGGAAACCTGTCTGTGTTTCCAGCCTGCTGGCCTGAGATGTGTCTGCCCCTATAATCCCATAAGCAATTCCTTAAAACAAATGCCAACATCTGTCTCTGTGTCTCTCCACGTCTCTCTTGATTACCACTTGGGGATCCTCGCTCACCCTTGGGCTGAGAAAAAGATGCTACCATGCTCACCTGCCACTCAGTGTCGAACATACTCTTGTACTGGATTTCATAGAGGAGACGCTTGTAGGGCAGATCAGAACAGGTCACTGTAATGGCTTCCTGATGCCACTGGAAGTTCAAGTCTTTTGGGGAGCTGGGTTTCACTGAGAAGGAGAGACAAAAAAATGATCACCACCTCTACAAAGATAAAGATTCCACATCTCTAAAATTATAGTGGTAAGTTTGCTTAGACTCACGTTCTCTGGCCTGCCTTAATCTTTTCCTTAATACTTTATTGGATTGGGACGCCTGAGTGGCTCAGCAGTTGAGCATCTGCCTTTGGCTCAGGGTGTGATCCTGCCATCCCAGGTTCAAGTCCCACATCGGGCTCCCTGCAGGGACCCTGTTTCTCCTTCTGCCTATGTCTCTGCTTCTCTCTCTCTCTCATGAATAAATAAATAATCTTAAAAAATACTTTATTAGACTGAGGATGAGGGTGTTATTCATCCTCATTACATCTATAGCATAGCTCCAAGGACCTGAATGTGTATCGTCAAATGAACTCTTTGAAATTGTGTGAAAATGTCTGTTATGGGATAAATAGTGTCCCCCTAAGAAAGATATGTTGGAGTCCTAGCCCCCATATCTCAGAATATGTGCATTTGGGATCATTGCAGGCATGATAATTAAAGATAAAATGGGGTTTACTGGAGTAGAGTGGGCTCTGGTCCTATATAATTAGTGTCCTCATAAGAGGAGACACAGACACACAGAGGGAAACGGGCATGTGAAGATAGAGGTATAGATGGAGCTGATGCATCTACAAGCTAAGGAACAGCAGCCACCAGAAGGCAAGAGAGAGAGACATGGAACAGGTCATCCCCTAGAGCCTCCAGAAGGAACCAGCTCTGCCCACACCTTGATTTCAGATGCCCGGGGTCTTCTTAACTGTGCGAGGGCAAATTTCTGTTGTTTTAAGCCACCTGCTTTGTAGCAGTTTGTTGCAGTAGCCTCAGCAAACTAAAGTGAAGACAGAACATGGAAAACATCACATGAGACTCCTTCCCCACCAGCCTGTCCTTTGGGAAATGAACGCTTTCATGAGTTAAACGGTGTCCCCCGACAAGTACGTTCATGAGCTGATCTCTGGTACCGTGAATGTGGCTTTATTAGGAAATAAGGTCCTTGCAGATCTAATCAAGATAGGATGAGTTCATCCTGGAGCAGGATGGTCCTAAATCCAAGAACAAGTGTCCCTAAATGGAAGAAGAGAGACACAGACACAGGAGGAGCCACATGAGGATGGAGACAGAGACAGGAGGGATGCGGACACCAGCTCAGGGACACCTAAAGCCCCCAACGCTGGAAGAAACAGGAAGGACCCTCCTCTGGAGCCTCTGGAGGATGCACAACTCTCCCCAACCTGGAGCTCAGAGTCTGGTCTCCAGAGCTTAGTGATGATTAATTTCTGTTGTTTTAAGCTGCCTGATTTGTGGTCTTTTTATTTGCAGTGTTTTATAACCCTAGATTGACAGCCAACCCTGAATGCACCTAAGAAAACCAATGGGGGTGGTATCGAGGGGAAAGGGGGGCTTTTCTCTCTCTCTCTCTCTCTCTCTCTCTCTCTCTGTTGGAGGACAGAGTGCCATGACACATCTTTGTCCAATGTGTGTATCAAGACGAATTTTCTAGAAGGCCAGTCTCTTCGAAGTTGGAGTAGGAAAGGGGCACTTGGCAACGAGTTCATTTTTGGTACTTACAGTAAGCACTGATCCACTGACATTTGTTGAGAAGGAGACGTGTTCCATTCCAGATGGAAAAGCACAGAATTTCATCTTCTTTTGCCTCCAGGAGGCATCCAGCAGTGCGACTTTGTTGAAGAATATAGTTGGAGCATTGGCTATCAGTCTCGTCACTGGTTAACCTGTGGTTAAAACATAGAACCATTCAGCCATAGAGAGTCTTTGAAAATAACATCTTCACACATCTCCTGGCTCACTCCTCTGCTCCATATCTCTGCCACAGATTGGGAACCCCCTTCACTCGCTTCAAGAACCCTTTCTTAAAGCACAGCAAGAACTGTCCAAATAGAAAAATACCCCCTCTCTCAACACAGTATGCTCCCTGAAGGCCCCCTGTCGTGGGTTGGATGGTGGTTCTCCAAAAGGTCTGTTCATGCATTAATCCTTGGAATCTGTGAATGGGGCCTCATTTGGAAATACGGTCTTGACAGGTGTGATTAAAGGAAAGATATCAAGATAAGGTCATCTTGCATTACAGTGGGTCCTAAATCCAGTGACACTGTCCCTATAAGAGACACAAGACGAGACACAGACACAAAGGAGAAGCCAGGTGAAGATGGAGGCAGACATGGGAGGGATGCAGCCACCAGCCCAGAGATGCCTGCAGCCCCAGATGCTGGAAGAGGCAGGACGGACCCTCCTTGGAAGCACCTGCCTCCCCTGGATCTCAAACTTCTGGTCTCCAGAACTGGGAGACGATGAATTTGTGTTGTTCTAAGCTGCTCAGTTTGTGGTACTGTGTTATGACTGCCCCAGAAAACTAATAAAAGTACAGTTTGACTTGCAGAGTCACCATGCCCTTGATTTGAGGAGGCACTTTAATAAGGATGAACCAACACTGGAGATCTCCCTGAGGCTTCCTACAATATTAAGAAAAAAAATATGGTGCCCAGTTGGGACCAGTTTAGGCTCTGTCCTGAGGTCCTCAAATCCAAGCAGTGACTTGATCGAGAATTATGTCCTTTATAATAAAGAAACTGACGCTCAAGTGACTTACCTATGTGACCATCTAGGAGACCCAGCAGATTTTTTTAAATGTTTATTTCCCAACCAATTCACCTTAAAATGTCCCTCCTGTGTACACTTTCCCATTCATCTCCTATGCTATCAAACTGTGAAGAATCAATCACACATCTCTCCCATTCACAGAATTGAGGCTAAGTTAATTGGAGAATGCTTCTCTCCTACATTTATACTGAGACCAAAAAAAAAAAAAAAAAAAAAGCCCATGATAGGGAGACACACTTTTGGAAGGTGGCTGCTGGAAAGCTGGCATGAAACGTCTCAGAAGGTCAACCTTTGCCACGGTTGCATACCTTGTTTCAAGGGAACAGGGTTCCCGTCAAAGGTATCTGTCAAGACATTGTGAATGGTCCTGGATGAATAAGCACCTTGTGGATGTCCTTGGATGAATCTAGGTGGTTTAGAGTGTGACTTAGTCATCACTTGGTTAAGAGGTGTGGTTGCGGTTGTGGTGAGGGGTCAGGGCGAAACAGAGCACACACATTGACACTTGCACATTCTTGATTCTTCACACCTTCACTAGCTGGCCCTTCACACGCAATTGCTGGTATCTCAGGAGAAGAACTATTTGAGCACAAGGCATGGTGTTCCCTTCCTGAGGGGCACTTACTTGTAGAGGAAAGTCAAATTTGTCCCCGAGTATTGGCTTGCATTCCATGTAACCTGCACAGCTTCAAAATTAAAGTTGATCATCTGAAGCTGCAATACTCCTTCTGGGTAAAAAGAGACAAATAGAGGATCCATTGAGGCAATGCTGAAACTGGTTGGAAATTTATAAAAGGACATTAGCACTTGAGTCATAAGAATAATAGAATGCTTTATAGGGATGGATAAAATCAAGATTTTTCTCAAACAAGCCGGCATTAATTATGTCAGTTAAGAGCTGCAGGATATACAAAGGGTTACTGGGGACAGAGGAATAAGTCAGGAGCAAGATTACGGCTGCTTTTCTTCATATGTTTGCAAGACGTAATGACCATTAATTAGTATGAAGAGCAGCTATTGAGTATTGACTCTGTGTCTGATGACCTCCTCTTTTGTGGGCACACAGGGGGCATTAGACACTGTGCCCCATCCACCAAACTCGTGGTCTCACTCAGAAAACTTACAACTCACACATGACAACTTGAGGAAAGGTTCACAGACAAATGAACCCTCTGTCTTTGCTTTTAAAGTGACTTAGGCTTGGGCAGTTTTTATTTTCACACATGCCTGGGTTAGTCATTGTGAAAGTAGTTAATGGGTGTATTCTAGGATTAAGTAAATATGCTGTGATGCTGCGGATAAGAAAGGGCAAGTTCCCAACTGCCAGGGAAGGGAGTGACAATTTCGGGAATATGGAAGGCTAGAATGAACCCGGTGGTGTTGAGTTAGAAGTGGAAGTATCAGGTTATGTATGTAGACAATAGGATGGATAGATAGATAGATAGATAGATAGATAGATAGATAGATAGATAGATGATATATGGTAGATATGATGGATAGATAGTAGATGATGAATGGATAGGTAAATAGATAGATAATGGATGGGTAGATAGATAATAGATGATAGATATGACAGATGGTTGAATGGATGGATAGATATAGATAGATAGATAGATAGATAGATAGATAGATAGATAGATGATAGATAGATAATGGATGGATGGATGGTCAATGGACACATTTCTAGCACCCAGCAGGTCATGAGTATGATGAGATACATGATGAGCTGAAGAGATACATGTTCACAAATGCTGAGAAAGAGGGTCTCGAAGTCTCCAGGTCAGGGACTCACATTTCACATTCAGTCCTGGGTTCAGCAACCCCACCCCTAAAGCAGGAGGCAAATATACATCATGACCTTGGACCTGTTTGCTCAACACCCCATAAGGTCTCTGGGCTGGAAGACTTGGCCTGCTGAACATTCATGGGGTCGCATCCTACTTCATGGTCCAGAATTAGCCATGCTTTCCCATCACACCTTCTCACCAATCCAAATTCAATCTGCTATTTCACTGATGTTTTTCAAGACCTCCCAAAACAATATTTTTGTGTGATCGGCCAGTGACCATCTACATTGTAGAAATGAACAAAAGACACCCAAATAAGAACAAGGAGAGTACGTTTATTCAAAGCTTGCCGTACCAGGGAGTGGACCACCATCAAGTGCATTTGGTGTCCAATTAAAGGTAGAAGGAGAGATGAAAATGTTCTTTGAATTTTTAAGAAAGCCTTTCAGATGCCCGAGGTGTATGGAATACTTCTGTTCTGTGCTGACCATTGTTCCTGATGTGACTGATCACAAGACAGGTAACCTCAGACCTATTGATCCATTGGTTCCAGAAAGAGAGAGGAGATGTCAGGAAGGACGTCATGGCTTCTGGAAATCTCTGACTTTCAGGAAAGGAACCAGTATCCATCCCTCACAGTGAACACCTCCTGGGTCTGAAAGGGAGGGAAGTTTACAGCTGAGGTGTCAACGTTATTTCAGATCTTGGGACCTCTGTCTGTGGAACACATCTAATGGATAAAGCCTGATGCCCCTGCACCAGCAGGAAAGCAGAACTGTTCTGCACTTCACTGCCACCCCCACAGGATGAGTCAGCTGCGGGGACAGGAGGGAGCGAGATCAGACTTGGAAAGGGGAGAAAAAAAGCAAGTCACCCTGTCTCTGTTACTTCTTTGTCAACTTCTCAGAACGGATTCAGATGTTCCTAACCAGTGTAGGTGAGGGACGTGATTGGGGTTCTCCTGACTGGGGTGTGGGCGAGACTTCTCTGAGAAGGGAAAGGAAAGCACAGAAGGTCTCCCGCTGATCCTACAAAATGTTTTCATGTAGCACAGGGTTGCTCTTTCAGGTAGCACTGGGCATAAAAGCCGGTCCAAGATTAGGAAGATATTTGTGAGGTCTTGTGTGCAGTTTGCAAAATAGAAAGAGAACTTTTGCTTTGCATGTTTGGTCTTTACCCCTGCCCTGCCTGTGCCTTGAAAGGGCAAATCAAAATTTAAAAACAAAAGACTTGGGACACCCCTGTTGCTCAGTTGGTTAAGCACCTGCCTTCAGCTCAGGTCAGGATCTCAGGGTCCTGGGATTGAGCTCCCAGTTGGGCTCCCTGCTCAGTGGGGAGTCTGCTTCTCCCTCTGCCCCTCCCCTTGCTTGTGCTCACTCTCAGTCAAATAAATAAATAAAATCTATTTTTAAAAATATTTTATTTATTTATTCATGAGAGACACAAGGAAAGAGAGAGGCAGAGACACAGGCAGAGGGAGAAGCAGACTCCATGCAGGGAGTCGGACGTGGGACTTGATCCCGGGTCTCCAGGATCATACCCTGGGCTGAAGTTGGCGCTAAACCCCTGAACCATCCAGGCTGCCCAAATAAGTAAAATCTTAGGAAAAATAGAATAAAATAAAATGAAAATGAAATTGAATTAAAAGTAAAATGTAAATAAAAAGTAAAATTAAATTAAATTAAACAAAATAAAATAAAATAAAATAAAATAAAATGAAATACAGGAAGAGAGACCTCCCCCCTCCATTTTCTTGAGAATTTACTTAGGAAACTTGTCAGATCTTTCTCCATGTCTTTGACATCCATGCAAATCCTTTTAAAACTTAATAAGATCTTTACCAGACTCAGGACCCAGGGGTATCTTTCTCAAGGAAACCAACTCTTTGAAATGCAAATACCAGGGAATGTGATGCTCCACCTCCCACTTGTAGTGTGAGGGAAAGTCTGGCTCCACATTGGAACACATCTTGTCGTAAAGATAGGAGTTTTTTCCCCCATGGGATAAATCCAATGAGCTAACACAGACAGTGTCTCCAATTACCAGGTGAAGTTAGGGAAAACCTTGTCTGACAAAAGGTGCTGAGGGGTCACCAGGTCGAGGACTAATCATTATTTATTCACAGATTACGTGTGTCATGAGTTGTGTCCACGAGCTCTAGTAAAGGGTTTCTGTGTTTGTAGATGTCTCGTCTTTGTAGATCTCGTTGGTGCACTGTGTGCGGTAGACGTGTGTCGCATTCTGCTTCAATGCCTATTTTATAATAAAGTGATTTTCCTCAACAAAAAGGAATGCACGGATGCCAGAAATGTGCTTTCCCCCTCCAGTTGTTGCTCGGAAAGCACGCGTCGGCTTTAGGAGATGTGGTGAACTTATTAGGCCGCGTCAAGACGCAAAGGCGTAAAATTGCACATGGTAGCCGACGCCCTTTAATGCAGGCAGTCCTAGCGATAGAAGTTGTCTGTACAGAGAGAGGAAGAGGCAGAGAACGATGCTTCGGACACCAATGTCCAGACTTCATCAATAGTTCACTTGTATTCAAAAATCCCCACTTTTCAGGAGAGCCCCACATGCACTAGATGGTGGACGCCATGGGATGGGGAGGAGACGGGACTCGGTGTTTAATGGAGACAGAGTTTCAGTTTGGGAAGATGAGAAAGTTCTAGAAATGAATGGTGAAGGTGGTTACACAACCATGTGAATGTACTTAATGTACACTTTATAGACAGAACATTCTATATATAGCTAACCATCATTTTTAAAAAACCAATAAGCAACTTAATTTTGTACAAAAATTGCATTTGGCAACATAATTTTACGATACTTCTTGAAGTAATCGCTCATGCTCTAGATTTGGGAGCGTGTGTCTCCAAGAAATGGTTGAAATGAATTTTGCTGCCTTGTTTTGATACCAATGAGACAGGTATTCCACCCTGTTTCATTCGGGGCTAAACCATTTTTTTTTATCTTTTTTTTAATTTCTTTTTTTAATTTCCTTTTTTCTTTTCTTTTTTTTTAATTTCTTTTTTCTTTTCTTTTTTAATTTCTTTTTTATTTCTTTTTTTAATTTCTTTTTTATTTCTTTTTTTAATTTCTTTTTTCTTTTTTTATTTCTTTTTTAATCTTTTTTATTTCTTTTTTAAATTTATTTCTTTATTTTTTTTAATTTATTTTTTATTGGTGTACAATTTACTAACATACAGAATAACCCCCAGTGTCCGTCACCCATTCACTCCCACCCCCCGCCCTCCTCCCCTTCTACCACCCCTAGTTCGTTTCCCAGAGTTAGCAGTCTTTACGTTCTGTCCCCTTATTTATTTATTTATTTATTTATTTATTTATTTTACTTATTGACTTATTTTAAAGGGTGAGAGTGAGACTGTGTGCGGACGGAGAATCTTTAAGAAGTCTCCCTGCAACCTCACACTGAATCTCGCAACCTTGAGGTCACACAACTTGAACCAAAACTGAGAGTTGGATGCTCCATGGACTGAGCCACCCAGGCACCCCTGGGCAAAATTCTGAAAACCGTTTCTTTGGACAAACACACTGCGATCCATCCATATGATGGCGCATCATTCATAACAAGGAATTAAGAAAAAAAAACACTTCTACAATGTGGCTGAAATATGAAAATAAGCAGCCGTGTGAATGGACCCACAAAAATTCTCACAGAGTGTGTGATATCATGGATGGGAAGTGTCCAGATATGGAAATCCAGGGACACAGAGAGCCTGTTAGTGGTTGTCAGGAGCTGGGTACGGGATCGGGATCCCAGAATGACAGATTAGCAGGGTTTTAGAGTTCCCTCTGGGGATGACGGAAATGCTCTAGAACTCGTTGCACATATCTATGCATCTACTAAAATCTACTAAAATCTACATTTTTATTTATTTTTTTTATTTTATTTTTTTAATTTTTATTTATTTATGATAGTCAGAGAGAGAGAGAGAGAGAGGCAGAGACACAGGCAGAGGGAGAAGCAGGCTCCATGCACCGGAAGCCCGACGTGGGATTTGATCCCAGGTCTCCAGGATCGCGCCCTGGGCCAAAGGCAGGCGCCAAACCGCTGCGCCACCCAGGGATCCCTAAAATCTACATTTTTAAATGGACCAATTATATATCAATAAGGCTGTTTTCAAATCAACCAATTAAAAAATAAAAAAATAAAATAAAACAGAAAGACGTGTCCCATTTCACCTTCTTGCCCTGCCCTGCCTGTGGCCTTCTCCTCTATTGAGGGAGAGCTAACCCCCCTCCATTGTGATGAGCAGGGTCCCCCCCACAAACATGTTGCGATAGGAACGTGCTGGGACCACCAGCTCCCCGGTTGCAAGGACCCTGCGGATCTTTAGCAAAATTGCATTTGTTTCTGTAACACCCAATCAGAAAGCTGCAGGGAAATCCGGAACTGACGGATTTCGGAGCATTTGCAAATAGTGACAATAGTGGGTGAGGGTGCGTCATTTGAACACCAACAATCTCCTTCTGGGTGTGGTACCCACGTCCCAGTTCAAGACACACAGACAGAGGAACAGAGAAGATGATGGACGCAGCACGAGAACCTGCTACCACAAGTGTGGGTGTCGCCACCACTGGATGCAGCGCTGGGTATTTTTGGGGTGAGTACCCAGTGGGCCACCAAAGCAGTGGCAGGCCCAGTGGGGAAACCACGGATGCACCCGTCGGACGGTGGCGGCGTCCTGTAAAAATCCTCGGTCGCTCCCCATTGAGGGGGTGGGCAGGGGTGCAGTTCTGGGTTCACAGCAGGGTTCACAGCTGCCAGTGCAGAGACGCGGGCAGAGACCACAAGGGTTCACAGCATTAGTCACGCAGGAAACTCCGGATGGTTCTTGTGTGTCCCCAGAGCGAGGGCACCGAGCTCCAGAACCCATGAAGTCACATCGGGATGCCCCCATGCCCTCCTCCTGGGCGCTCGCGGGCTCCCCGGGTGGAAGGAGGGTGGCAGAAAACGCAGCCTCACGGACCCCTCCCCGAGGCAGAGCGGGTCCGCGTGACATCACAGCGGCGAGCGGTCAACCCGTGTGATGGTTCTGATAGGGTCTGCAATGTGAATCGTGTGATTTGGACTCTCTCTCTCTCTTACTTTCTCTCCACCTACTTTATTTACCAGGCAGCTGAAGTGCCAGCAACGGTTGCTCAACGCAAATGCAACGGCAGCCACACGGCGGTGCCGCCCTGCAGGGCCGCGTCCACGTGGACACCTTCTGGAACCAAGCTCACACCTGTCAGCCCGTCTGCCCACCCCGCTTGGGCGCTCCTCCCTCTTCTGGTCCGCTCTGTCACCCAGATGCGCGGTCTACATGCGGCATGCAGGGCTCTGTGCTGACAGGTCGGTCCCGCCCACAGCTAAGAGCTGGCCGCCCGAACCTCTACAAACACCCTCTTTGCAAATAAAGTCCAGGGGGAGGTTGTAGGGGCTCAGACTTGATGATTTTAGGGGTCGCAGCTGAGCCCACGGAGCAAGGGCACGTGGCGCACTAGGGTATGGGAACGATCATCATAGGCCTCGATGCTCCTAAGATGCTCCACAGTTGCCGAGGAAAGGTGGGTAAGTGGGTGTTCATAGCGGGGCTGGATGTGTCTGGTCCTATTCTAGTGTGGGAACACTTGACCTCAGCACGCCCTGCAAGGCTCCTCCAGCATCAGCACCATGGCAGCAGGGGTGAAAGCTGCACACATCCGTGGTGCAGAGGAAGCCCGATGCCCAGGCTGTGTCCCTCCTGTCTTCTAAGGGAGCAGGTGCACATGGGACCCCTTCTGCATCTGCACTCAGCTTCCTCCCCTGCACACACCTCCACCCTCACCCACCCCTGAGTCTTGCTGCATGTGAGCTGAGCATCTGCACTCAGCTGCACACAGCTCTCCGTCCCTAAATCTGCACGAGCCCCCTGTCTGTTCCTGGGCACGTTCTGGGAGAATGGACATCGTCCTGATGCACCTGATACACGTGCAATGTGAAGCCCAAAATGGGTCCTCATGTCTCAAACAGTCGGCACGACAGTGGCCTCCCCATACATCTGTGGGATCCCGACTGGTCCCATCAGTGCGTATGACCCATGCATATTGCAAGTGCCAGTGGATTAATGACGGGGACACCAGGGAGCCCAGGAGCCGTGCGGGGAGCTTTCCCAGGGCTGCACCCCTGTGAGACCCCGTTCCCTCGACTACTTAGTTTCTAAGGCTTCTGTGCCTATAAGGACTCGGGTACAAGTCAACTCCATTGAAGGAAAAGCAAGCAAACCACAAATAGCTTTCAGGAACAAAACGAGCTCCGGTGTTCCCCAAGAAGTTACTAGAAGAGTTTTGAGGGTGTGCCTGGTGCATGTGAGTGGAGCATCTGATACATGCAATTCGAGAATCGTGTTTGTGCTGCTGTAGCCCAGTCTAGGGGAAACCCGCACTCAGACTCTCTGGGAGTCAGTGCTGGGCCAGTGGGACCCCCAGTGTGCCATCAAGAGACTGTAGCCAATGGGGTGTCTCTGGATTGAGCCTTACAAACCAGGCAAGCAAGAGGGCAGCTCAGACACACAGGGATGAGCGTGGAGTGACGCGACGTGACCCTTCACAGATGAGAGGTCCCTGAAGCACCTTCCCCAGTTCCTGTGTCTGCCACCCGCATGCTAGAAAATCCCGTGTGGCACAAGAGCGGCCCCCACAATCCCCACGGCAGCTGATCCCTCCATCCGCCTTCTTTCGCCCTCACCTTTTTCTCAGATGTGACACGAGCTCATTTTGGACAGACCAATATTCACGTAAACATAAAGGCTTTGCTCTCTGGGAAAGCAAAGGGGACAGGGAAGCCACCCAGAGCCTGCGTGCAACAGATGGACCTGGACTCTTTGTATTGGCGTCTTTTTTTTTTTTTTTTTTTTTTTTTTTGCACATTAGAACCGAATGCATTGGAAGTCGATCCAACATGAGCCCTTTGCAAAGAGGCAAACTTGGGTTTGCAGGGGCTGGGAAATCTGGGCGAGCTGCTTGCTACTGTTAAGAAGCAGAGAAAGAAAAACACAAAAACAAGACGACAGATGCTACAGTTGCAAAAGAGAAAGAGAAAAAGAGCAGAAGGAGGGAAGGAAAGACCAAAGGAAGGCATGCTAAAGTAAAGGACACTCTAGGCACACAAGCAGCCGCATCTCCAAGCAGGGCTTACCCAGTGCCTCGTCCCCCGAAACCGTCACAGTGGCCAGCAGGAAGACGGCGGCAGACGCCCAAGGCAGAAGCACCGTCCTCATTCTTGGGGAGACCCACAACAGAGCGAGCACAAGGTCCGTGTGACTTCATGGCTCATCTACAGAGGCTACCCTCTGTTTAAAGAGTGGAACAGAAACAAGGAAATGACAACGGGAAGCGGATTCAATCTTGACCTAAAACGATGACTCTTTAAAAAAAAAAAAAAAAAAAAACCACGACAAAAATGTAAGATCACTCTTGTATACTCGCTGCCCATGAGCTCGGCTTGAAAGGGTTCTGGCTGGTTGGTAAAGTCCTGCAGCCATGCTGTGGATGGCCAGCATGGCAGGTCATCAAGAGGTGTGGACGTTTGGCACTCCCCACCTCCACCCATGTGGCTCCAGCCAAGCTGCAGGGAAGGAGGTGAGCCTGGTGTTCTTACGGTTCATACTTCAGGGACTTTCAGAACTCCAACGAAGAATCACCGTTCGTGGGGTGTTAATGGGGAGACTGGTTGGTGTGTGTTGCTCACGAGCACGAACCTGAGACTGGCCACCTGTCAGTGGCCAATTTCTGTCCATAGCTTCTGCCTTCAAAGGTGCTCCTGGGGGACACCCACCAGGGTGGCTTCATGGGTTAAGCATCTCCCTTCAGTTCAGGTCATGATCCAGGAGTCCTGGGATCAAGTACCAAGTCAGGCTCCGTGCTCAGCAAGGAGCCTGCTTCTCCCTTTCCCTCTGCCTTTTCCTCTGCTCATGCTCTCTCTCTCAAACAAATAAAATCTTTTTAAAAAAAATAAAGGAAAAAAAACAAATGCGCTCCCTGGAATGGCTGCCCAGGGCTCATACTAAAATTATAGAAGGGAAAAAATAAGTAAGTAAGTAAGTAAATAAATAAATAAATAAATAAAGTAAAATTATAGAAGGGGAGCGCCTGGCTAGCTCAGTCTGGGAAGCATGTGACTCTTAGTTTCAGGGCTGTGAGTTCAAGCCCCACATTTGGGGTTAGAGATTACTTAAAACAACTTTTTTAAATTTAAATTTAAAAACATTTTTTTTAATTTCTTAAATAATACTCACAGTGATTACTGTATGGATAAAAATAGGCCATGGTGACAAAGCACTTTCATTAGCAAAGAATCCATGAGCAAAAGGACATAGGGGAAAAAAAAACCTCCCCCCCCCACACACACACAAAAAAAAAAAAAAAAAAACAGGAAAAATTTGCAGTAACTTCAATTTACAGTGAAAAACTGTGTTTCTGGGAAGCTGAGCTTGCACAGAGTGACTTCCAATCACTTATTAAATGCAGGCTGACTCAAGTCTCCCTGACCCCTGACCTCAGATCCTTCCACCCTGAGCATCCTGAAGACCAGGAGTCCCACACGGGTCTCCCTGTGCTAACATCATGGTGTTGGCAGGCCGGCATTCCTGCTGGGGTTTCTGAAGCAGAATCGGATTTCTTGCCATCCCAGCTGCTCGAGCTGCCTGCATTCCTTGGCTGGCAGACCCACATCCCTCCAACCTCAGCTTCCATAGTCACAGCTCTCTCTCCAATTCTGATCCCTCTGCCTCTCCCATATAAATGAGGAGCCTGTGCCCACCCGGATAATCCAGATGAATTCTCCACATCTCCAGATCCTTCACCACATCTGGAGAAGCACTTTTGCCTTGTGAGGTAACATATTCAAAGGTTCTAGGGATTAGGGAGTGGATGTCTTTGGGGAACATTGTTCTGTTTATCACATGGGGATTAGGATGTGGATATCCTGGTGTGATAGCTGATAGATGATAGATAGGTAGGTAGGTAGATGATAGATAGATAGATAGATAGATAGATAGATAGATAGATAGATGATAGATAGATAGATAATAGAATGGGTGGACAGACCAGGATGGATGGATGGGTGGATGGGTGGATGGATGGATATGAAACATGGTAGATGGATATATACATACAAACATACATACATAGATGATTGATACATAGATGATAGATGATAGATAATCTAAGATGTAGGGTGTTGAGTAGCATCCCTGGTCTCCACCTGCCAGGGGCTAATAGCATTCCCACCATATCATGACACCCAAATGTCTCCAGACAAGTGTCCCCTTGGAGGGGGAGTGTCATCCCCTTAACTCCCCTCCACCCACCCCATCCTCCCTGCTGCCCTCAAGGAAGCTAGATGCTCTAGCCCTTTCCCAAAGAGAGTCTTGCCCTGTGGAAACTTCATTTTAGGATGTTTACATACAAAAGGTAGAAATGCGGGGCCGACGGCTAAAAAAGAAATGGCAGGGCAGGCCAATTTGAGAAGATGGCCAAGTGTCGGTTTGGCTCTTCTGTAACTTGGGAGTGATGATTTGGTGAGACTAGAATCTAATGGAGAAAGAAACATGTGTGATTCACCGAAAACGGATTATCACAGCTAATCAGGTCTATGACATGAAAAACAGTGTTTGCCCTTTGGATGGATGCACCGAAGAAGCACAAGGAGCAATGTGGAATACACGACGTTCTCCACCACTTCCTCGTAAGCCAAGAGGTAGCCCCCGCCATGTTTTACTGCTGCACACAGTGAAAATACCAGGTCCGAGAAGGTCGATGGGTGGAAAAAGGGTTATCACTGGAGTCGGGCCATCTTGATGAACTGCCACTGAATCTCTGGTATTCTCTGGCCTTGCCCTTTCACTTGGGTAGAAAATAATCAGGGGAATTTGGGAGAAAATGGGCAGTAAGCACTGTACTCCCTATTGGATGTGGACGCCATCCCATGTGAGTTGTGAGGGCTATCATCGTCTCTCATGGGGATGACATATAACCATGCCTCCTACTACCTTTGTTCTTCATCTCCACTCAAAACCGCAAACCGATATTGTGTTGTTCATATTTCACAATGCCAGACATGTGCAATGAGTCAGCAACCAAGGGAAAAAAAAAAACAACAGATGGGGTTGTAAGCCATTGATTTGCATGTAGCTAAAAATGTCACCACTTCTCTGAAGAATAAGCTTCTCTTATTTCTTTCATGTATTTGTTTTCACGCATCCTGATGTAAGTGGTATTTTGCTTATTTATTTTGGTTATCTACATGGAAGAAATCAGCTACAATGTAGTAGCAAAAAAAAAATAATAAAATTAAATAAATAAATAAATAAATAAATAAATAAATAAATAAATAAAATGTAGTAGCCTAGATGAACACCCAGCTGTTGTTATGTCTCTGGATTCTGAGCGTTAACAGGACTCAACTGCTCTACTTGGTGGTGGCTGAAGCTCTAGGCAACTGGAAGACTTGATTGGATAGAATGTTCTAGATGGCCCATTCATACCCCTGGCACCTCAGCTATCAGCCAAGAGCTTGAGTGGGACCTTCACGAACTGGAAGACTTGATTAGGTGGAATGTTCTGGATGGCCCATTCATACCCCTGGCAGCTCAGCTGACTACCAGCCAAAAGCTTGAGTGGGACCTTCAACCAACTGGAAGACTTGATTGGATGGAATGTTCTGGATGGCACACCTGTCACTTCCAGCACTTCCCATTGGCCAAAGCAGGCAAGGAGCCAGCCCAGACTCAAGAGGAGAGGAACAGGATTCCACCTCTCTCTGAGAGTTGCTGTAAAGCAGTCACACTCATTTTGATTGTTCTACGGTCATCATCTGTTTTTAATAAGGTTTAGTGTTATTTCCAAAAGAGATACTTAATTCTTACATCGTCTCAAGATAACAACTGTTTATGGCAATGACAATTGCCTCTAGACATGGTTAAGCCTCCACTAGCCTTTCATGTCAAGCTTCTTCTGTACTTAACTGTGTCAGAATGTACACGATGAAATGATCTCTTATCTTGACCCGGGCTGGCTTTATTTCTAAATCTGCCCAACACGCTAGATGTAATCGTGAAAAGGCATAGGTGCAGCTGGAAATCGTGAGCAATGTGGTTAGCTATCAGATTTATCTCTGAGCAGAAACCTGTCCAAGTTTACTTAATATTACATAAGAGAAACATGGCCCCACCCCAGTGAGGGGACTGCACTGGGAGAGAGGCATTTGGACAGCAGGGTTTTTATATTACAGGACCATGTGAAAAGTCCCCTTAGTATTTCACTTGTTTTAGTAGGGATTGGAAGATGGGCAGAGGCACAAGGTCCTATCCAGAACCTTCTAGAGTGGCGGGAGAGTTGACTTTGGAGGGTGCATGAAGAGACATGGGGCTACACATGTCTTGACCTGGGGGAAGGGAGCCTTGTCCACATGTGCTTATGTTACGGTTATGTCTGTTCCCCTTTCTTCTTCAAGGACTGGCCAACACCGACCATCCACATGGAGCACGGACCTGCGTACAATGCTGACATCACAAATCAAAGAAAACTGAGACTCCTTAACTGCATGGTTTTTTCTGGGCCACATAATTACAATATCATGCTTGTGCTGAATAACATTCCCTAAACAAACAACAGGATCTTCCCAATGAGAGTTGAACAGGAGCTGTTGCTCTTGACCTCCATCCCAGTATCCTGACTTCCCCTGTTCCATCCCACTCACCCCCAACCCAAGCCAGTCTTGCTTCTCACAGAAGTACCAGGACAGGGTCAAGTTGCCATCCAATGTCCTGGGTAACTATGGGAGAACTAAACCAGTTCTCCAGACTTTTCCTAGATGAAGGAAATACAATTGGACTAAGGAAAACTTTTCCATTTGTATTGTGATAAAGTCTCATACACAAACTTACAAGTTAATTTTGTTAATTTAGGCCTCCACTAGCTAGGCGGAGGCCTAAATAAATAGAGTGTGATGATGATTGATGTAGTAGGGCTCTGTCAGTCTGGGTCTACACCTCCCAGGAACATGGTGTCCACCCTGTGTCCAACACACAGAAAGTGTATGACCCTAAAAGTTGATAGAGGGAATAGATGGATGCATGAATGAGTATGTGGATGAATGAATAGGTGGATGAGTAGACAGATGAATGGATGGAGGAGAGGACGGATGCGTGGATGGATGAATAAAAGGATGAATGGAAGGGTGAAAGAGTGGATGGATGGATAATAAGTACATGGATAATGGATGGATAGACGGCTGCCTGGATAGATAGATGGATGATGGATACGTGAATGAATAAATGAATTGATGGATGCATGGTTGGGTGGCTGGGTGAAATCATGAAAGGCCCTGGGCCTGAGGCGGCGCTAAACCACTGAGCCACCCGGGCTGCCCGATGGCCTTTTTCCATGGTGGGCAGAACCCAGGTCAAGAACCACACTCTGGTCAGCAACCCGTCCCCATCTCCTATTTCATCCCAACACTCAGTGGGCTGGGCGCTGACCCCACAACCTTTTTCAAAAGTTCAAGTCCCAGAAAAAACTGCAAACCCCTCAACAGACATGAGTCAGAATCATCATAAGTCAATGTTCCTCGTTCTCTGGTCACATGCTCTCATGCTCTCCCCATAGAATCTGCTCCCGGTGCTATAACTCACAGGAGAAACTCCTACGGGGACTATGCAGACAACTGCAGCCGCCAACTCCAGAAGATTCATGAAGACAAGAGGAAGGAGTGGGGAGGGAACCTGCAGAAGTGGCTTTTTTTTTAATTATTTTTAGAGTGATTTTGGGTTTATGGCAAAGTTGAGCGGAAAGTACAGGGAGTTTCCATGTGCTCACACACATATTTCCCCCATTGTTAAGATCTTGCATTTGTGTGCGACATTTGTTACAGCAGGTGAGCCAGTAATTGATACATTATCATTAATACATTGACTTTTATCAATGAAGTTTTGATGTGAGGTTGTTAATACACTGATACATTGTTATTAACTAAATAGTTAATAATAGTCTATATTAACTTTCTCTCTTGGCAGTGCCCATCCTAAGGGTTTGGACAAATGTGCAATGACATGGACCCATTGTCATAGTAGCATACAGGATGTCTTCACTGCCCTAAGAATCCTCTGTGCTCCAGCCACTCATTCCTCCCCACACTGAACCCCTGATGACCACTGTTCTTTTTTTTTTTTCTGTCGCCATGATTTTGAGTTTTCCAGAATGTCCTAGAGTTGGAATCATACAGGATGGGGCTTTATCAGACTGGCTTCTTTCACTTATTCACATGCATTTAAGGATCCTCCATATCTTTTCATGGCTCGAAAGGTCATTTCTCTTTAGTGTGGAATAATTCCATTGCCGGGATGGGCCACAGTCTGTTTATCCATCCACCTGCTGAAGGACACCATGGTTGCTTCCAAGTTTTGGCAATTATGAATAGAGCTGCTATCAACATCTATAGATAGATGATAGATAGATAGATAGATAGATAGATAGATAGATAGATAGATATAGAGATGGATGGATGGATGGATGGATGGATGGATGGATATAGATATGAATGGATGGATGGATGGATAGATATAGAGATGGATGGATGGATGGATGGATGGATGGATATAGATATGAATGAATGGATGGATGGATGGATGGATGGATGGATGGATAGATGGATGGATGGATGGATAAATAGATAGATAGGGTCTCTCGTGCTAGGGTAGGACTTAGCCTCAGCATGGCTGACATCTGGGGCTGGATGACTCTCTGATGTGGGGCATCCTGTGCTCTGTTGGGTGCTGAGCACCATTTCTGGTCTCCACCTACCAGCTGCCAATAGCCCTCCAAAATTGTGGCAACAAAAATGTCCCCAGACATTGAAAAGTGTCCCGTAATGTGAGGGCAAGATGCTGGCCTACATGGGCACAGGGCAGGACACCCATAGAGAGCTCAGGGGCCAGTGGTTGGAGGAGCATATTGGTCATAGTGAGGTTGACATCTACTACCAGTTGAGTTTCGATCCATCACCCTCCATATGGTAGGTGGGTCTCATCCAATCAGGGCACGGTCTCAATTAAAAAAAAATGGAGGTTTCCAGATGCAGAAACTAATGCTGCCTCAAGGCTGCGAAAAAGAAATCCTGCCTGAGTTTCCGGCCTGCTGGCTTACCCTACAGATTTCAGACTTACTAGGTCGACATGTGCGTGAAGTAATTCCTTAAAACAGTTATATATGTATGTATAAATATACATTTATGTAAATGTATATAAATATGTATATATGTGTGTGTACACACAGTTGATTCTCTGGATGCCTGCTTTCCTCTTGGTGTCTGAGTCACATAGATCAAGCCACTTTGTCAGGATCTGCCCCAGTTTCTTCTCACTCAACAGTGGAAGTGACAGGGGGCTGACATGTCAGGCGTGTTAGCACTTAGCTTCAAGCACATGAAGATGTCTTAATGAGTGCTAGCTGTTGGTTTTGTTCTCCTTCCTCCTTTTTTTTTTAAGATTTTATTTATTTATTCATGAGGGACACAGAGATAGATAGAGAGAGAGAGAGAGAGGCAGAGACACAGGCAGAGGGAGAAGCAGGCTCCATACAAGGAGCCCGACGTGGGACTCGATCCCGGGTTTCCAGGCTCAAGCTCTGGGCCGAAGGCAGATGCTAAACCACTGAGCCACCCAGGCTGCCCTGTTCTTCTCCCTCCTTCTAGAGAACTTCCGAGGCCATGGAGGGGCAAGCCGTCTTGGGTAGAGCTTTCGGACAATAAATAAAATCCTGACCCTCTTAAATTGGAGACCCTCATCAGCAAATGAATTTTGCCCCATTCCACAGGATTTGCTGCGGAAACATTGTGGAAGAAGGTAAGAGAAACCTATGGCTTCTTTCCTTGGGGGACTTTTAAGTATTTCGTGTCTATCCATTGGGGAACCAAAAGCATCCGCCAATCAGGAGAGATTGGGTCAATAAATCCAATGATATCGTAAAATCCAAGGGCGCTTGCCCATGCTGGGTGACAAGTAGTTGACCACCCAAGGATGTCTTGCCCGCGGGTAACATGCCCTCGTGGAATGGAGACACCAATACCCCAAGCTAGCAAACCAAAGGGGTTGGCCAACCGGATCTACTCATGCAGGAGGGTCATGGAGGACACCATGAGGCTACACCATCAGCAAAATATCTACAGGACACGGTGGACGTGACCCATGCAGGGCCACTTGGGTCAGGATCTGCACACCCCTCTTACCACGTGGGGAGGGGAGAATTGACCTCTGACGAGGTCATGAGTAAATAGGACGCGGTCCATACGCTGGAACATGATGCAGCCTTGAAAAGGAAGCACATTTTGCACCTACTATAGGACGACAAGAAATGGGCCCTCGAAGCAATGATCCTGATCATTGTTGGGCGTGCATTGCTCCTCTCTCACCCCAAATGCCTAGACCCCAGAGCAATATCGACGTGGCTTCACTCAGAGGGTGGCCCACTCATTTATCCATTTCACTTAAATCTAAGGACTCTGGGTGGAAAGTAATTTTAAGCGTTTGGAGGCTGTTGACCTGTGTTCATCAGAAGACCCTATAGGAGCGTGTCTGGCAAAGGGAGACGTGGATTTTATTGGGTTTTTGTCTGCTTTTATTATTATTTTTAACGTGCTGGAGAAGCAGAGTTGGACATTCTCCAACCTTTGGTCATGCAGCTCAGTGGGACGTCACTGCCCTCCCCTCCCCCGGGGGCAGGATCTGGAAATCCCACAGAGTAGCCCCGGAGGATCATGACCCCGTGTTAATAATCTGCCGGCGGGTCCGGAAGCAGCACAGCAACAGTTTCTAGGACTCAGGAATCCCCTCTGCGCTCCGGTTTCAAAAGCCGTAGAAACCAAAAAATGCTTTCAGAGGCACATCAGGGAAGAAACGGCAAGAAGGGAATTGTGGACCGGACCCTGATTTGGGATCATGTAGTCTGGGGTCTCTGGGGTGACTGGTAGAAACTGGAGGGGGGTGTCTGGGGTCTTGGCGGGGGGAGTGATGGAAATTTGGGGTGAGTCTGGGTGTCTCTGGGATGAGTGATGGAAATTCATAGTTGAAATTTTCTATGGTGATGTATGGAAATTTTGGGTGAGTCTGGGGGTATGTGGGGTGAATAATGGAAACTGGGGGTGACTTAGAGCTTCCTGGGCTGGGGGGATGGAGATACGGGGTGAGTCTGAGGTCTTTGAGGTGACCTATGGAATTCAGGGTGCATCTGGGGTCTCTCTGAGCTGAGGGATGTTAATTCGGGGTGAGTCTGGGGTCTCTGGGGTGAGGGATGGAAATTGAGGGTGAGTCTGGAAGCTTCTGAAGGGAGCTGAGGGTGGGGTAATGAGTAACGGAAACGTAGGGGAGATAACTTTTCCTCCCTGAGATCTGCATCTTTGCCACATTGACTATCTGGAGTCCGTTATTTTGAAGAAAGTGCAGACACAGCAGCGGGCATCCGCGGTGGCAGCGGCGAGGCGCTTCTGCACTGATAAGGAAATCTGCATTTGAAAGGGGAGGGTCTCCCCTTGGGGAACAGGAAGCAGGGGAGGGGTCTGAAGCCTGGTAGCTCTCCTCCGGGAGGGCTGCCTGGATTTGGCTCCGCTTGCGGACCTCCCCCAGACCTCCCTGCTCCCCCATCGCGTCCACCCTCTGCTTTTGTCCCTAACATGGTGACCTTGGTCACATCCGGGGGAGGGGGGAGAGGGTGGCCTTCTGGGGTCTCTCCCACAGGCACGTGTTATTTGATTCTTCAGCTACAAAAACCTTTGCTAGCACAAGTTTGGGGCAAATTGAGGGTTTGGGGGTAGGTGATGCAAACCTGGGGTGACCCTCGGGGTCTCAGGGTGAGTGGTGGGAATTTGGCAGGAACGGGGATGTGGGTGCACAATGAACATTTGGGGGTGAACCTGTGTGTCTCTGGGGAGAGTTGTGCACGTTTGGGGTGATGCAGGCGTTCTCAGGGGAATGGTGCAAATTCGGGATGAGTGGGGGGGACTTGGGGTACAGATGGAAACCTGGGGTGATTCTGGGGGCCTCAAGGTGAGTGATGGACATTTGAGGTGAGTCTGGGGATCCTCAGATAAGTGACAAAGGGGAGCCAAGCCCCAGGCATCTCTGGTGCATCCCGCTTCTCCGAGCTCTGCCAAGGTTTTTCTAGGAGCAGAGACGCGGGAAGGCGAGGGGCCCGGGGGTGATTTCCGCTGGAGACACCCGGGGAGATAAGGATGCTAATTTCTTATTGAAAACACAAAAAGCACAAACTTGCAGAACCAGCTCTGCGTGTAACAGGTGGGGGGAAACTCCGTGTCCTCGGGTGGTGAGAACACCCCAGCCCCTCCCGGGTGCGCTCGGGTAACGAGGGGGCGTCACACCCGTGACAGGGAGGATGCCCCTCCCGGGGTGACCACCCCTCATCCATCGTTGGTCTGCAGAGCACTCGGCTCGCCCGGGCCCACCGGGTTTTCGGAGACAGAGAGAGAGCGAGCTACTGACCCCTAGTGACCAAAACTTCCAAATCGAGGCAAAGCCCTGAAAACAAGCTGGAAGGGACCCGGGCACTGGAGACAATTTAAGGAGGACGGAGGTGGAGGCCGGAAGGCTGCGGCCACCAGCCCGGGGACGCCCGAAGAGGCGGGAGGGCCCCTCCCCGGAGCCTCCGGAGGGAGCGTGTCCCCCCTGGACCTCAGACTCAGGTCCCCAGAGCTGGGGGACGATGCATTCCCGCTTCTTTAAACCCCTCAGTCCAGGGTCCATTGTTCTTACCTAAAAACTATTAAAACCCGCAAAGTGCTGAGTCAACTTCTCAGTGACCAGAACACAAAGTACGGCCATCAGGTGGCAGCAAAGTCCCCCGGAAAAGAAATAATTAAAAAAAAAAAATCACTTGTCCTGAGGGCATTTGGCCTTAAATGCAGGTATTTATAAGGGAAATACCGAAAGGGACACGCGCGGGCTCGCCTTTCACCTGCGGGCACTTCAAACCCAGAGTCTCAGGAAGGCGGGCTGAGGTTCTCCTGTCCCAGAACTTGACCTCGAAAAATTTGAGGGGGGACGGCTGGAAGTGTCCAATGTCTCCTCACAAATTAGGAATCTGCAAAAAAAAAAAAAAAAAAAAGAAAAGAAAAAGAAAAAGAAAAAAAAAAAAAAAACAACCCTATTTCCAAAAAGGGTCACTATCCCAGGCACCAGGCCTCAGGGTTTCAGTATTAAATTTAGTGGGGTTGTTACTAAACCCGCTGTCCGGCGGCGACTAGAGGCTTCGCTCGTGGGTGCGGCCGGCCGGGGGTCCTAGAGCTCCCGCCACTGAGACTGGGTCCCCAGGGGCTGAAGAGCCCCTTCCCACCCAGTGCCAGGCGCCCGCTTCCTCATCCCCAGACGCCACCAAGCCCCGTCTTTGCCGTTGGGGGGAAGTTTTGGTCACTAGGGGTCAGTAGCGCTCGCTCTCTCTCTCTCTCTCTCTCTCTCTCTGAAAATCTGGGGAAGTTCGGCTCAAAGCAAAAGTTAGGAGCTTAAGTGAGTGAGGGCGGGAAGGCACAGGGACTGGGGCCCACCTGCCCCCACTTCCGGGACACCCCGCAGGGAGGCGGGTCGGAGCCCTGCTAGTGGGCAGATGCAGGGGCTGAGCTGGGCCCGGTGAATGCAACGGAGGGGACGGGACAGAGGAGCAGGTGATGACACCCCAGGGGCACCCGGGCACGGTCCCAGCTGTACCCCCAGGAGGGTCACAATCCCTAGTAGGACAGGACAAGCTGACCTGTGTTCCCAGGGCTATCTCCTGGAGGGAGGGCCACATGCAGGGTCCAGGGGACGGACAGGTTGAGCTGGGTCCCGGGGCCTTGTCCCTTCTGGAGGGTCACACGGAGGGTCCAGGGGAAGGACAGGCTGACCTGGGTCCCTGGGGCCTTGTCCCTCCTGGAGGGCCACACGGAGGGTCCAGGGGAAGGACAGGCTGACCTGGGTCCCCGGAGCCTTGTCCCTCCTGGAGGGATACACGGAGGGTCCAGGGGATGGACAGGCTGAGATGAGTTTTTCCATCTTGCACTATATGGACAGTTCTAGAAGCCCCTCACCCAGCTCCACGTTAACGGGGGTCATGGTTTAACCTCCAGCTGAAGGACCGCTACCACCTATTGGATGAGGTACCGCCGGGCCCGGAGCGAGGGAACCTGCTTGGCTGCCGATGGCAGGCGGCGGGGTGGCGCGTCCTCTTCCCTGCGCTGAGCGGGGAGTGTGCGCTGTGCCTCCACCAGGCTACCGTCTCCACCACTTTAACCCCAGTTTCCCATATTTGTGGATTTATTTCTGTGCTCCTCTCACTTGTAGTAAGACTCTTGAGTTGTTTCTCTAAAATACAGCAGAAGACAAGGAAGGGTCTTGCTACTTCCGGAACACATCCTACTTACATCCACTGACCTTAATGTTTTTTTCCGATTTTTTATTATTACCATTATTATCCAGCGGAGGGTCGCTCCTGCCTCTTCCAACATTTGGGGCCCCAGACGTCCCTGAACTGGTGGCCGCGTCCCTCCCGTCTCCGCCTCCGTCCTCCTCGGGGTCTGTGTCTCCTCTTCTGTCCCTTGCAAGGACACTTGTCATTGGACATCGGGCCTCCCTCATCCAGGACGAGCTCATCTCAGATCCTTCGCTTAATTCCATCTGCAAAGACGTATCCCCAAATAAGGCCCCATGATGAGGTCCCAGGTTGACATGAATTTGGCGGGGTGCTCTTCACCCCCCTCCAGAGAACCTCGTGTCTTTAACCAGGACACCCGAGCGACTATCTTCCGTTGGTTCAGTCGCTGATAAAGAAACAGCCCACGAGCTGGGTGCCTGCATCCGCGGCTACGCAGAAGATTCTTGTTAAAACCACGTAACATGGATAATGTTTGCACCTGATGCTTTTCAGTAGACAGACCGAGAGAGGCCATCTCCCTAGATTCTCCGGCTCGAGATGCCCGAGCACGTGCTCTTCCTTCTGCCACCTGGTAGGCCCCGGATACTGCAGATGCTCCCAATGTGCTGGAGCCACAGGAGCGTGGCCTCACCTGCACATCAGAGTGCCACGTGCCTTTTTGTGCAAGATTCACTCCTGCGTGAATCACTCAAGGTGGGGCCTGGAGGCGGAGACCAGGGACCCCTAGCGTCTGTTCCTTCTCTGCTCTCTAGAAGCAGGGAGCATCACCTTGCTCAGCCCAAGGAGACGCCCTGAGAAATCGAGGTGCACCTGCCCTGGTGCCAACATCCTCCTCTGCCCGCGGGGGGCTTCCGGAGAAGCCCCATCAGCAGCTGATGATTACTTAGAAGCCGGAGCGTCCTCTTCTGGGTAACAAGCGCGTCAAAATCTCCGCAGCCAGGGCAGGAACTGAGGCACCGGCGTTCGAGATAAACTCTTGTGAAACACCCAAGCCTTGCCCAAGTCAAAGTGACAAATTTCATGACAAAAAAAAGAAATCTAAAAAAATAACAAAGAAGACGGCTGACACGTGGAATCGTTTTATCCAAGCAGATTCAATGGGCTTCGTGGTTAATTGCTCCCTAAAATGACATTTGTGTACCTGGGAGGGTATAAAACAGACACTCTGTGTGTAGCGATTCCTTAAAGGATTAAACCGGCCAAAGTCACAAAGATCTGAGTGGAATGACACTTGAGTTCGGGTTAAAAAATATAAAATATAACCAACCATCTATTACATAAAATGCATACATATATATCATATACAAAATATAGTATATAAAAGTATATAAAAATATATATATAAAAAATAAATAAATAAAAGTACATATGTGATTGATTAAATAAAACTATAAGTACATAATAGATTATGTTTCTTAAAAGTGAAAATTTATATAATATATACATAATATATAATGTATGTGATATATACAATATAATATGTATTATATAATGAATATTAAAGTGTATTTTCTATTACATAAGCATATATATGAATATATGTATGTAAAATGTAATATGTATTACATATATAATATATAAATATATGTATGCAAATTATAAAACATATATACAAGAGTATACATGACATTTTTATTGTTTTTAATTTTTTTATTTATTTATGATAGTCACACAGAGAGAGAGAGAGAGGCAGGGACATAGGCAGAGGGAAAAGCAGGCTCCATGCACCGGGAGCCCGACGTGGGATTCGATCCCGGGTCTCCAGTATCACGCCCTGGGCCAAAGGCAGGCACTGAACCGCTGCGCCACCCAGGGATCCCTACATGACATTTTTAAATAAATATATTTATAATAGACCACGTATTGCATACAAGCATGTACATTATAATTTGTGCATAATATATAATACATAATATATGTTGGATATAAAATATAATATAAATTACGTAATGAATATTATACTAAGTCTATGCCTTCTATTACATATTCATAGACATGAGTATATGTGTGTATGTAATATATAAAATGTAGTATATAGTACATAAAAGGATATATGTAGTATATATATTATATAAAGTATATATATGTAGTATATATATAAAGTATATAAAGTATAATATAACTGTTACCTAAAAGTATATAATATACGTATTGTACACAAAATGTAATTTATATGTTGCATTAAAGTATTTTATTATATATGATATATAAATAAATGTAAAATTGTAATGTATCTATGGCATAAAACTATACATTATAGAACATAAATATATATAGTATATGAAGTGTGATACATTATTACATTAAAGTATGCATCATATACTATAAATATATGTAAATATGTGTAATATATAAAGTGTGATACATCTATCACATAAAAGTATACATTATATAATACATATGGGAGCCTCTGAGTGGCTCAGTGGTTGGTTGAGCATCTGTCTTCAGCTCAGTGTATGATCCCGGGGTCCTGGGATCGAGTCCTACGTTGGGGTCACCGCAAGCAGCCTGCTTCTCCCTCTTCCTGTGTCTCTGCCTCTCTCTGTGTCTCTCATGAATAAATAAATAAAATCTTAAAAATATATATATATATGTGCAATATATATAAAATATATGTATTACAAAAAATATCTATTCTGTACACTATAAATATATAATGTATGAAGTAAAATAGAAAATATTGTAATACACAAGGCAATAATGTACATGTTATATATATTGCATGAATATATGTAATATTCATAACTCATAAATGTAATGTGTATGAGACATGAAAGTATTTGGCAGCATGTGTGTATTCAGGTCACTACAGAGTGTGGCTCTGATATTTAGTCAAATCCTGTACCCACCAGAACAAGAATCGCACCACGGGGACCCACCAATCTGAGCTCATCTACACCTAATCTCCTCCCCGAGGTCCCTCTCGGTCTCGTGACCTCCTTGGGGGTCAGGCCTCCACAGGTGACTCTGGGGGACACATTCAGTCCAAGCACTCACTGTCCACCCTGGAAGTCCTGAGCGAGGCTGCAAATCTTCCTTAGCAGGAAAGAGTCAACAAGGTGCAGGCTCTGCTCCGCACACTTTTGGAGCCTCCAAGTCTGTCCCTGCGTCTGGCTTCCCAGGGTAGGGGGAGCCTCAGCTTCACAGGAGGGATGAGGAAGCTCTCAGGTGCAGGAGCAGCACGTGGAAATCCAGCCCCGCACTCTTGTTCCCCCGTAGAGAACATTGAACCCACTGCTCCCTGACCCCAAGGAGACGGGGCTGCTGCATGCCTCTCCAGGAAGTGCTGAGGCCCACTTGCTCACTTGCTTGCTGGCAGTCAGGAAGTTGAGAAATCCTGCCTGAGGCTATTTGGAAACATGTGTCTAATCTGCTTCTATTTCTGGGAAAGTAGAGGTTACAAGTAGCCAGAGCTATACCCTCCGCAGAAAGCTTGCTGACGTCCTGCTTCTGAGTGAGTAGCTGCCCACCTCACCTCTGCCCCACTCTGGAAGAATGATGGGGACTGACCCCCCCTTCCTGTCTGGAGGGACACAGTGGAAGGGAGGGTCTGAATGACCATGGGGGAGGGGAAGGGAGCCTGTGGTGGCAGACGGGCAAATGACTATCACCAAGCACCCAGAACAGGTCTCAGCCTCAGCACCATGGACATCTAGGCTGGGCCACTCTCTGAGGTGGGGCATCCTGGGTGCTACAGGGTGTTGAGCAGCGTCTCTAGTCCCTGATCTCCACCCCTCAGATGTCAGAGGCATCCCGTTCCCAGTTCAAACAAACAAAAATGTCCTAGACATTGTCCAATGTCCCCTAGGAGCAAATTCATCACCAGTTTTGAAAGATCGCTGTAGACAGATACAGGGATGATAGCTTGGTGGATGGATGGATGGATGAATGGATGGATGGATGGATGGATGGATGGATGATAGACAGATAAATAGATGATATGATGGATGATGAATGGATGGATGGATAGATAGATATGATAGATATGATGGATATGGTGCATATGATGGGTGGATGGACAGACGGATGGATGGATGGTGATGGATGGATAGATAGATATAATGGATGGATGGATGGATGGATGGATGGATGATAGACAGATAAATAAATAGATGATATGATGGATGATGAATGGATGGACGGATGGATGGATAGATATGATAGATATGATGGATATGGTGCATATGATGGGTGGATGGACAGATGGATGGATTGATGGATGGATAGATAGATATAATGGATGGATGGATGAATGAATGGGTAGACAGAATGGATGGATGGATGGATGGATGGATGGATGGATGGATGGAGATGGATGGATGAATAGATGATGGATGGATGGATAGATATAATGGATGGATGGATAGATAGATTAAGAGAAATGATGGATGCGTGCATGGATAGATAGATAGATAGATAGATAGATAGATAGATAGATAGATAGACAGACATACAGTCCCACAGGCTAGGCCAAGGTGTTTCAGCCTCAGCACTGCTGACATCTGGGGCTGGACAACTCTCTGATGTGAGGCATCCTGAGCATCCTGGGATATTGAGCATCATCTCTGGTGTCCACTCGCAGGATCCCGGTAGCACCCCCAGCTCTACCATGACAACCAAAACTCTCCCCAGACACTGTCAGGTGTCCCCTGGAGGTGAGGGGTCAGCAAGAGCAAAATCTCCCCCAGGGGAGAAGTCCTGGTCTATGGCCTGTTGGCCAACAGTCTACAAGGAGCGTTCCATGGAGACAGGGGGCCACTGGGGTCCCCATGTGAGGGTCTGGTGTGAAACAGCACAAAGCACAGTTTAATCACACAGGAAGGTCTGTCTATAGTGGAAAAGGCCACAGGAAGAGGCATCCACCGTCATGACGAGGGCCCCCAGCTCTGTGTATATCTCAGTGGTCTTTCTACATGGGAAAGGAGGCCAGTCCCCGTGACATTCAGGGCTGGGTGTGAACTCCCCAGGAGGGGTGGGCGTGCACGTTTCCATGAGAATGTCCCGCAGCTGCATCTGTTCAGGGGAAAGCACAACGCGTCCCTGCTGTGCAGAGACTTTCCGTGGAGTAGCTCTGTGCCTCCTCTCCAGAGCGTGTGGGGAGGGGGACAGAGGATGACACAGAGAGCCTAGCAAGCCCTCTGTCAACCTTTGCTTCCGTTTTATGGGCTGCACATCCAGGAACGGGCCCCACTTCCCTATTCTACAAGTGATATCAGGGGAGCTGCTACAGCCGCTTTTCCGGACAACACCTCCAGGACGTAGCTTTTTAATATTTGCATGAATATCCTCACTTTGAGGGATGCGATGCCAAACACGGGTCAGGGTAGCTGCTCTTTCAGAAGAGTTCCAGGAGCGCCAATGCGTGTTCCTATTCATCTTACGGGAACTGGCATTTCCTAAATGTTGCCACTGGCTTTCTGCAATGGCCTTTTATTTGATTTATGGATGGAGGCCCTGGCCGCCCCAATCAGGACTTCCTTGAAAAGAAACGTGCATCCTGTTTTCCTCCCAATGTGACACACAGAGAAACACATAATACTTTTTCTCATTAGGAAAAAAAGGAATGGAAGCCAATGTTTCATTCTTTTCTTTTTTTTTTATAAAGATTTTATTTATTTATTCACACAGAAAGAGGCATAGACAGAGACAGAGGGAGAAGCAGGCTCCCTGCAGGGAGCCCCAATGAGGGACTAAATCCCAGGACTCCAAGTTCATGCCCTGAGCTGAAGGCAGACGCTCAACCACTGAGCTACCCCGGTGCCCCAGTATTTCATTCTTTTTCGCTTACATGTAAGTTTTCAAATTTCCAAAATGCTGTGGAAAATAGTGCAAACATCATGCGAACACCCCTACTAGGATTTCTCAACTGTAAGTTGTTGCACTCTCTTGCACTCTCTCTCTCTCAAATAAATAAACAAAAATCTTTTAGAAATAAAAAAATAGAGGAACCCTGTCGGGACCCCTCTCACTTCTGAGAGCTTTTTCTGTATCTCTGCTTAATAAACTTCTATCACTTTTATTTCTTCTATGAAGAAATAAAAAATAATAAAGACATATAAAGACCCAAGGGGGCTGAGTGAGAAGTCTGCGGGCACGGGGAACAGTCAACGCAAACCCAACACCTCTGTGCGGAGTGAAAACAGTCAACAAGCCGCAAGCAGGGGGACCTTCCTCATTCTTGCAAATGCCATGTGTGGAACACCTGTAGCTCACCTCATACCCAGCAGTGGAACACTGAACACTTTCTCTGTAAGATCAGGAAAGAGACAAGGACGTCTGTTCTGGCCACAGACATTGGACATTGTGGTTCTAGCTGGAGGCAATTAGGCAAAAGTAAAAAAATATATTTTATATGATTTTATATTTTTTATTTATTTATTTATAATAATATTAATAATAATTATAATAAATATTATAAATCATAAAAATAATAATAAATAATAATCACAAATAATTTGTTTATAAAATAAATCATTATAAATAGATATAATAATATTTAAGTATAATAAATATAAATATTTATAATATATTTATAAATAATAAATATAATACTATTATAATATTTATATATATTTTATATATTTTATATATTTTTATATATATGCAGATGACTTATATATATAGAAAATCTTAAGGGGGACGCCTGGGTGGCTCAGTGGTTGAGCATCTGCCTTCGGCTCAGGGCTCAGGGCTCAGGGCATGACCTCGGGGTCCTGGAATCGAGTTCTGCATCGGGCTCCCCACAGGGAGCTTGTTCCTCCCTTTACCTTGTCTCTCCCTCTCTCTGTGTGTCTCATGAATAAATAAACAAAATATTTTTTTTTAAATAAGGAAATTTTTTTTAAAGGTTTTTTTTTTATTTTTTTTTTATTTATAATAGGCACACAGTGAGAGAGAGAGAGGCAGAGACACAGGCAGAGGGAGAAGCAGGCTCCATGCACCGGGAGCCTGACGTGGGATTTGATCCTGGGTCTCCAGGATCACACCCTGGGCCAAAGGCAGGCGCTAAACCGCTGCGCCACCCAGGGATCCCTAAAAATAAGGAAATCTTAAGAATACACCAAGCAAATGATTGAAACTAATGAATGGATTCAACCCGGTTGAAAGACACGAGATCAGGGATCCCTGGGTGGTGCAGCGGTTTGGCACCTGCCTTTGGCTCAGGGCGCGATCCTAGAGACCCCGGGATCGAATCCCACGTCGGGCTCCCGGTGCATGGAGCCTGCTTCTCCCTCTGCCTGTGTCTCTGCCTCTCTCTCTCTCTCTCTCTCTGTGACTATCATAAATACATTAAAAAAAAAAAAAAAAGAAAGACACGAGATCAGTGCAGAAGCACGCGTGTGCAGCGGGCAACCCTGAGATGAAATTAATATTTAAAAAGTTCAGTAGCCTCAAAAAAGAGTCTAATAGTCAGGGATAGTTTAATGAAGGGAGTGCAAAACGTGCACGCTGGAAAATACCAGACATTGCCGAAGAGCGAAGTAGATAAAAAAACGTCCTGTGTTTGACTGGAAACCTAAACTCTATTAACACAGCAGCGCCTCCCAAATCTTGAGATTGCTCTTCAAGATTAAGCGCAATGCCTATCAAAATCCCAGCTGCCTTGGTTTTTGGATTTTGCTTTTCGTTTCCTGTTTTTTGCAGAAATTCACAAACCGACGCTAAAATTCACATGGACATGCAATGGATGGAGGGTAGCCAACGCAATCTTGAAGAAGAAGAATGGTGGCTGCAGGACTTGCGCTTCCTGATTTCAAGACTTTCCACAAGGGCTGCTTTCAACATGAGAAGGTTGTTGTCGGATACGTCATGGTGGACGTATCAGGGGCATCCAATTGTGAGGCCAGAAATAGACCTTACGTAGGACTTGTGGCTGCTGGTTGATGTTCAACGAGGGTGTCAAGGCCATTTTCTGGGAAAAGTCTTTTCAACAAGACAAAGGAGCAAAAGAAAAGAGAGAGAGAGAGTTAAACCAAGAAACAGACTCTTAACTACAGACAACAAACTGATAGTGATCAGACGGGACGTGGGTCGGGGGATCGGTGACACAGGTAATGGGGATTCAGTAGGGCACCTGTCATGATGAGCACCGAGTAACCCGTAGAATTGCCGAATCACAGGGCACTTTGGTTAGACGTCTCAGGTCATGACCTCAGGGTCTTTTTTTTTTTTGTAAAGATTTTTATTTATTTATTCATGATAGAGAGAGAGAGAGAGAGAGAGAGGCAGAGACACAGGCAGAGGGTGAAGCAGGCTCCATGCAGGGAGCCCGATGTGGGACTGGATCTTGGGACTCCAGGACTGCGCCCTGGGCCAAAGGCAGGCGCTAAACCGTTGAGCCACCCAGGGATCCCCATGACCTCAGGGTCTTAGGGTTAGCTGTCTCAGGTCATGACCTCAGGGTCTTAGGATGGAGCCCCTGCTCCACAGGGAGTCTGCTTCTCCATCTCCCTCTGCCCTTCTCCCTGCTTATGCTCTCTCTCACTCTCTCTCTCTCTTTCTATCAAATAAATAAACAAAATTTAACAAAACAAAAAAAAAAAGAAAAAGAAGAATTGGTGAATCACCAACTTGCACACCAGAAACTAATATAACACTGTATGTTAAGTGACCGGAATTTAAATAAAACTTTAATTAAAAAAAAAAATAAAAAAATAAAAAAAAAAAAAAAAAAAAAAAACTTTAATTAAAAAAAAAAAAAAAGATGGGGCAGCCCGGTGGCTCAGCGGTTTAGCCCCGCCTTCTGCCCAGGGTGTGATCCTGGAGACCCAGGATCGTGTTCCACATCAGGATCCCTGCATGGAGCCTGCTTCTCCCTCTGCCTCTGACCCTGCCTCTCTCTCTCTCCTCTCTGTGTATTCTCATGAATAAATAAATAGAATCTTAAAAAAAAATTTTTAATAAAAAAAATATAAAAAAAGATGCTCAACATCAATAGTCTTTAGGAAAATGTAAATCTTTAAGAAAATGAAACCACAGTGGGCTACCTCTTCATAACGATGGCTACAATTTCTTTTAAAAACAGGCAAAGATGGGGATCCCTGGGTGGCGCAGCAGTTTGGCGCCTGCCTTTGGCCCAGGGCGCGATCCTGGAGTCCTGGGATCGAGTCCCACGTCGGGCTCCCAGTGCATGGAGCCTGCTTCTCCCTCTGCCTGTGTCTCTGCCTCTCTCTCTCTCTCTCTCTGTGTGACTATCATAAATAAATTTTTTTAAAAAAAGGAAATGCATCTTTAAAAAATAAAAATAAAAAAAAATAAAAACAGGCAAAGAACGATCATGGATGAGGATACAGAGAAATTGGAGCCCTCACGCACTAATGGCAGGAAGGCAAAAATGGTCCAGTTTCTTTGGAAAATAGTCTGGGAGTTTGTCAAAAGGCTGAACGTGGAGGGAATCACATGACTTAACAGCCCCACAGCTAGATATACTCCCCCAGAGAAATGATAACACACGCCAGCAGGAAAACCTGAATGTAGATGTTAGTAGCAGCACCATTCCTGAGAGCCGACGGGGAGAAACAAGCCAGAGGTCCATCAGCAGGTAGAGGGAAGGAGTAAATGAGGTCCATGCACATGGGGGAGTATTACTCAGCCATGAAAAGGAGTGAAGCTCTGACACCTGCTACTCTGTGCCTGGGTCTTGAGTACAACACGTTCACTGAGACGAGCCGGATACAAAAAGTCACAAAGCGTGTGATCCTGTGGATATGAAACATGCAGAACAAGGGAAATCCATGGACAGAGGAAGTGGATTCGTGTTTCCTGGGGGCTGGGTGACGGGGATGCGGAGCAGCTGCCGATGCTATTTGTTTTTGGGGCAATGATAAAATATTCTAAAATTAGGAAGTATCGGAGAGCCTGGCTGGCTCAGTCCGTGGAGCATGCAAAAGTTGATCTCAGGGTCGTGAGTTTGAGCTCCTTACTGGGCATACATTACTTAAAAATAAGATTTTAAAAATTATTTTTAAAGGTTTTATTTATTTATTCATGAGAGACACAGACAGAGAGGCAGAGACACAGGCAGAGGGAGAAGCAGGCTTCATGTGGGGAGCCGGATGCGGGACTCGATCCCAGGATCCTGGGATCACGCCCTGAGCCAAAGACGGGCAGTCAACCACTGAGCCACTCAGATGCCCCAAGATCTCTCTTTAAAAAAAAAAAAAAAAAGTAGTGATAGTTTCATAATTCTATGAATAGACTAAAAACCTTGGAATTGTACACTTTAATGGGGTGAATGCTGTGGCATGTGAATTAAACCTCAATAAGGTATTTAAAAACAAGTTGGTGGGGACAGTGACTGGAAGCTGGGGTGCTGTTAATGTTCTGCTTCTGGACCCTGGGCCCTGACCACAAAACTGTGGTAAAAACTCATGGAACTAGACACTTACTGTTTGTGCATTTTTCTGCACGTGGGATTATATGCGAATAAAATGTGGGTGAAAATGGTTGAAAAATGTTTTTAATAGTGACTTTTGCATATGTGACATGAAAACGTATGTTCCCCCTTTGCAATGTTTTCACTAGAGATTATATTTTTAGAAAATACTATGTACACAATATTTAGCTTTTCACTGGCCAAGTGAGTGGAGTTCATTCATGTTAGCTGCCCTCCCGTGCCTCTCAGTGTGTCTACACCACAGGATTTTACTTATCTCAGAATTGTTATTAAGACCACTGTGAGTTGTTAAACACATCTCCCTGTGTTCATAACTGAGTCCCGGGAATAAATGTGCAGAAGTGGGTGCTGAATTTAATGGGATGAGCATTGTTTCTGCATTGCCAAATCCCTCTCTAAAAGTGGGGGAGTTTAAAAAAATAAATAAATAGATAAAATAAATAAAAGTGGGGGGAGTCTAACTGTCCTTACTCTCAGCAGTGAGAGTCTTATGCCCTCTCCACATCCTTGTTAATATGATCAGACTTTGATTGCCATCCATCTGACAGATCATCAAAGGCATCTCCCCGCTTATTTAAATTTCTCTTTCTCCATCAAGGGTCACACCGTTCATGTTTATGGTCCATTTGGGTGAGTCTTCTAAAATGTGCCTATTTGGTTGAATCACTAAATCCTACACCTGAAACTGATATAACACTGTATTTTAATTAAAGGGGAATTTGAATTTTGAAAATGTAATATAGGGGATCCCTGGGTGGCTCAGCGGTTTAGCGCCCACCTTCGGCCCAGGGCGTGGTCCTGGAGTTCCGGGATCGAGTCCCACGTCGGGCTCCCTGCGTGGAGCCTGCTTCTCCCTCTGCCTGTGTCTCTGCCTCTCTCTCTCTCTGTGTCTCTCATGAATAAATAAATAAAATCTTTAAAATAATTTTTAAATAAATAAATAAAAATGTAATATAATAAGTAAATAAATACACAAAAAATAAAGTATGCCTATTTGTAGTCGCATATGTTTTTCTTTGGTGTTCTTGGTCTTCTTCATATCAACTTATATTATTCTTTCGTGTATGCGTGTGTGGCCACCCTTCGTCCTACGCTATGCCAGAACATTTTCCTACTAACTGGCTTTTTCTTTTCAATGATTGATAGTGTCTTTGCTAAAACAAATATCTTATATTGAAGTGGAGTCAAATATATTTATCCTTACATTGCGACTTCTACTCTTTTTTGCATCTTGGTAAAGAAATAGTTCTCAATAATAGAAAAACATGCTCCAGGTTTTTTTTCTTCTAAATACTCTTCCATGAGAATTTTACAATCAACTTGCCAAAATTGAATAAAAACCTTGTTGGGATTTTGAGATGATATCGAATGTGTGCATTTATTGGGGAAAAACCATCAACTTCTCATAGTATATGTTCCTATACAGTGACTCAGTATAATGTTCCGTAGATTTGCATCTTCTTTCATGCTCTTCAGTATGTTCTTAGGATTTTCTGTATGAAATCCATGCATTTTTTTTTCTGCAGTGTATTCCTTGCTATAAATATAGCTTTGGGTGTGATTAGAAATAAATGGTTTTCTTTTTAATTCCTCCTACTTTGTTAGGTGGTAGCTGTGGCAGAGTCTTTATTTTTTATGAGTCATTATTAATTTTTATATATTGATCTTCTAGCGGGCATGTTGGCCAATTTGCCTTATAATTCATCTGGGACTTCTCTTTCTTTTCTTTTCTTTCTTTTTTTTTTTTTTTTTTTTAGTGTTTTTAGTAGGCTCCGCACCCAACATGAGAGTTGAGAACTCACAACCCTGAGATCAGCAGTTGTGAGCGCTACCCACTGAGCCAGCTAGGCATTCCTGTCAGGGATTTTTCCGCATAAACAATCATACCACCTGTGGTATGAAAAAAAAACACAGGAGTTTTTTTCCCTTGTCTTTGCTACTTATTTTTTGTGCTGGCCAAGACGTCAGACACAATGCTGAACAACACTGGGGACAACAGACAACCTTGACATGTTCCCACCCAACATCTGAGCGTTCTCACGCCAGCCTTCTTGTGCACATCATCATTTATACTGCTATTGGTTTTCAACAGATTTTTTTTTAAAATCCTGCTTTCTCTGCAACATTTCTGTCATCTATTTCTCCTTTTTAATCTGTTGGCTTTCTAAGGGGAAAAAAAAGTGTATTCCACAGAACTCTGAAAAAAATCTTGAATATGAAGACTATTGAAATAACACAGCTGCTGTCTTCCTAAGAAATTAGAATTTCAGCATCAGGTGGTCAAACGGTGGCTGGCGGACTCATCTTCAACAAGCGGCCCAAGAGTCGGCTTATAAATCGCTTGCTGAAAATCAAATTCCCAGGCACACTTTCCTTATTCCCTCTTGAAAATGAGAGAAAGCAACACAGAACCAAATTCCTGAAGTCCAGATTCTCGTCATGCATGACCTGGGCACACCAGAGAAGGCCTTGGATTCTTGTAGGGCAGTCTTGGTTCTACAAAATATTGGGAAGCTGCTTGGAGACACTGGTGTCTGCTGGTTGGAGAACTAGGGTAGGTTTCCATCTCTGGGTGGTGGAGCATGAGCTTTGGAAGCTTGGGATGAGGACAGGAAGCTACTCATTGGGTAGGTCTACAAAACAAAGAGACTCAACAGACAAAGCCATTAAACTCCTGGCTTTGCTATGGCGAGGATGCCCATGACCCACCACATTTCCCAAAGCTTTTGCTCATCCATCCTAGACCTTGTGGAAGAAAAGCATTCAAAGATAATTTGGGGAACAGCATTGATTTAAAAAAAAAAAAAAAAACACTCTTCCCTTGGACCACCTGCAAGTTGTAGGAATAGCTCGCAGTGCTGTCTCCCAACTGTTTTCCCACCCGGACGTTCCTTATTTGTGGTTGACCCAAACTAACATCAGGTTCTCCATGTGCAAAGGGAGACCTTATATCTTAGAAAGTATCCTCTCCATTTCAGTCCTCACCCTACTTCAGCTGACATTGACAATACGTGTCCATCGTGTTACGAAACAGTGACGGAAGTGATTTCTAGACACCTGTCTTCAGACGATGGCTTAGTGTATCAGCAAGGTGTCCGCTTGTTAAGTGGCCGTTAAGAGGCCTGGTGGCTCACTCCATGACCCTCTCTCTCTCTCTCTGGAGTCTTGCACATCCCGATGTCACCTATGACATCAAATGAACTTCCTCTCAAGATGGGCAGTGGTTTGGGGGTACCTTTCTCACTTCTGTTCTGTCACCAAGCTTCTGGCCCCTTCCCACTCAACTGCTGACGCCTGTTCCTGGGTCTAAGAAAAGGAACAGAAGGGGGGAGTCAGGGACCACAGCTGCCGTCAGCTCAGAGGAACTATATTTCTGGAGAATGGAAAGCCCCCTACATGTTCACGTCCACAATGTAAAGGAGGAAGCTGAGTTTCCTGGCCAGCATCAGGAGACAAAAGCAGGGAAAGCTCACACCACTCAAATCATCACTCCTCCCAACCATGCTTTAGGTCAAGAAAATATGTCACCTTCCCCGTGCACGTCCACAGGCCCCGGGGCAGACACCTTCAGGATTGGGAAGCAGGTTACACGTGCTGGGAGCTCAGTCATCATCGAGCTCAGTCCTTTGAGCAAACCACTCTGTGTCTCCTTGTGGGCTTCATGCTGGAGGTTCAGGAAACATGTGGCATTGATTCCATTGGCTTTCTAGGCAGTGAGGACCATAAATGAATAAATACTCAACATCTGAGGGTGATAAACCGAGGGGAAGATATGATGAAGGGCAGGCCCTCAGGTGTGGGGCCACAGGACCTGCTTACAAAGGGCGGTGATGAAAATGTAACCAGAGACGTCGGCTGCCTGCCAAGACAGGGTCATGGGAACCCGCCTGGCCCTCTCTTCTGAAGCAAAGGAGGAAAAACAAGAAAATATATTTGTGAGTTTCTTAGGGATGCAGTACAAAAAAAAAAAAAAAAAAAAGAAAGGAAGGAAAGTAGACAAACTGGGAGGCTTGAGACAACAGGAATTCATCCTCCCCCACCTCTGGAAACCAGAGTCTAGGATCCACATAGGGCTGAGATCCCGACCAGGCAGGGCTGTGCTCCCTCCAGAGGCTCCAGGGAGGGTCCTTCCTGCCTCTTCCAGCATCTGGGGCTCCCGGTGCCCCGGGCTGGTGGGCACATCCCTCCCATCTCCGCCTCCATCCTCACGTGGCTCCTCCTCTGTGTCTGTGTCTCCTCTTCTATCTCTTATGAGGAGCCCTGTCATTGTGTTTAGGGCTCGTCCTACTCCAGGACGAGGTCATCTGAGATCCTTTACTTCATCACAACTGCAAAGACCCTATTTCAAAACAAGGTCCCATTCTAAGGTTCCAGTTGGTTGCAGATTTGGGGTAAACATCATTCAACTGTATGCAACATAAAACGATGATTTTGAAGTCATTGGAGTTCACGTCACAGAGGGCAATGACCCCAAGAAATGGGAAGCAGGCAAGGGAGCTCTGTGGCTGCCCTATTGGAAGGCTTGGGGGAATGTCCAGGCATGGATTAGGGAGGGGGACCCAGTTGGGAACCAGACAGATCCCCTGATATGAGAATATGGAAGAGAGAACTGGTGGCCTAGGAGTACAACGGAGTGTGAGATTGTGGGTCAGGAGAGTAGGGAGACAGGAGCGAGAACCTAGAGATCTGAGGAGGGAGCCCCTGCAGTTTTCAACAGAAATGACAGGAGGCTGGGATGGCAGAGGATCTGAGGACAAGAAGGGGAGACAAGGGCCTGGGGAACAGGAGGGGAATGAGAAGTGAAATGTGTGGATCTGCTGGAAATGCCCATAGTCTGGAAAGTGGAGCTGCCTCCACAGGCAGACACACGCACCCCGACTTGTCCAACTGTTCACTTTGCATGTGTGTGGTTTACTGATGCACATCACAAAATTTGCCGCTTTGATTGAATGGACCCTCACCACACACTGCAGAAAGGAGCCATGTCCTCCCATTTATTTATAAATGAAGAGACTAAGAGTCACGGTGGGTCTCTCATTTCTGAAGGTCACATTGCGGGGCTGAGGCTTAACCAGGTGGCCTGAGGCTACATGCATAACCCCCTCCCTCGGCCCTAATCTTCCCTCCCAGGTGACTTCTCAGATCGCACCCTCCCTGTGCCTCACTGAGTCATAGAAATGGAAATCCCGGGATTCTGAACTAGGATTTCAATACCTCCCATTGACACCACTGACAGAGGGAAGCCTGTGGGCAAGGGGGGATTTTCAAAGCCAGCTTCTCGGGACTCTCCTCTAAAGATCTTACTTCCTGATTCTAATCTCTGAGATGTTTCCCACCAGGCCTTGGTGCTGCTGTTCCTCCCTTGATGGGAGTCCCTGGATTGATTATTAATCAGTGCTCCTGGGGGAGGCCCCAGGCCATTGTTTCCTGCTGTTCAGCTGAGACCCTCAGCACTTGTGTGTGTGGGTGTCCAGGTGAGTGCACTTGGGAGCATCTGAATGTGTGCCTGAGTATAAGCAGGTATGGACTCACCTGTAGGTGTGCATGTGTGTGCATGTGGGCAGGTTTGCCTTTGTCTCCGTGAGAGTGTCTACAGGAGTGTGCTTGTGGGTGGACATATGTGTGCAGAAGAGAGTGCGTGTGCATGCACAACCTATGTTGTCCGCCCTCTGACAGCCTTTGACCATGGCGCTCCCTCCAAGGTCGTGTTCAACAGCGGCTGCATTTGTAATAGACCCCCAGGTCGTGCTGATGGTCAAGAAACCTAGGACCTTGTCAACCTAAGCGCCACAGTCTGCCTGGTTTCACTGCTAGATCAGCACCGGGCTCTTGAGGACACACTCTCTCCCGACATTCCTTCCGTTCCCCTGTATCCCAGGGCATCACGTTCCTGCCATCTATGGCTCAAACTCCCATCTTCAGGCTTCCCTCTCTGCCCCTAGTTGAGTATCCACCTATCTTGAGTCATGACACTCATTCTCATGGGGACCCAATTGGTTCACCTTTTCCCTTCCCCGACTCCCACCACCACAGCCTGAAGTGCAGCCTTGTCCTTCCTCCCTGAGAGGCTGTGGCAGGGCGTCTGAACTTGATCATCAGCGAGGGTCTGAATTTGGCCCACCTGGACCTGCTACCTCAGCACCTGTGAACAAAGCTCCCTGGGGACTCAGTGCACACACAAATTTGAGAATTTCACGTAGCTCCCATTAGTACACACCACACTGTCGTCAATTTCCCTACAAACACACCTGGTAGTGTCCCTGCCTCACTTTATGGCCCTAACAGAGCTCTCTGTGTTCAATTGGCTCTGTGTGACGGACATTGAGGATGATTCCAACTGACTGGCCAGTGTGCCCTCCGTCCCTGAGCCACCATCATGGGAAGACACACCTGTCTTCTTTCTCTCTTCTTTGCTCATGTAACCAAGGGAGCCTGGTGCCTTGAGGGTTTCTGGAAACCCCTTCACTGCTCCCACGGAAGCCAACCTGAGAAGACAAAATACCATCATTGCATACTCCAAATCAAATACTACGAGAATGAATTCTCCTTCTAGATGGTCTTCAGACTAGAACTGAGCCATCAACTCTTCCCTGGATCTCCATCCTGCTGGTCTACACCCACAGATTTTTGGACTTTTCAGCCTCCACAGTCCCCTGAGCCAATTCCTTAAAGTAAATATTTTCTTTAAACACACACACACACACACATCCTATGAGTTCTGTTTCTGTGGAGAACCCTGACTGATACAGATTGTGTACTAAACTTGTAGTCCTAGAACTTGGCCCAGAGCATGGTGCATGAGAGTCACTGTGTAAGGATTTTGTTTGTTTGGTCGTTAACAAGGTTGCTACATCATCATCACCATCATCACCATCACCATTACCATCGTCTTTATCAACACAATCATCACCATCATTATCGCCATCATCATGGCCATCACCATCATCTTCACCATTATCTTCACCACCATTGTGATCATCATATCATCTCCATCCTCACCATCATCATCACCATCATCATCACCATCACCACATCACCATTATCATTATCACTGATGGATGGATGGATTGTTCGTCAAGGTCTACTTGATGAACTATCTTATTTTTCCTTTCAGGAGAAGGAAATTCCCCATAAATTCTTCCCCATAAATTTCTTTTCCTGCACACTTCATCCCATATTCATCCCAGATGGAATAAGGGGCTATGAAGACCATGGATAGTCTAGAAATGAGTCATTGACTGTCAACTACAGAGACAAACACAGCCTCCAAGTCTCCACCTGCACATTCCAGGCACAAATGAGCTCCTCAGAGTAAATGACAGGCACTGACTTTCCAGCAATGCCACCCATGGTGACCTGCCACGGGGCCCTGGGGGACATCCAGCCCAGTACATCCATCTGTCTGGAGTAACAATGTGGAGGAGGGTTGTATCTGTAGGGAACGCTTCACCTTCTCTTCTTTGGGAGTTCCTAGAAGACCATGGTGTACCAACCTACTTCCACATTTAATTCTCAGAATGCAACTACAGCCAAGCTTAAACTTAACCTTTAACAAAAGTTAAAACCTATTGTGTCAGTTGAAAATCCAAGTCCCAAATAGAGAAAGAGGAAACAAGAATACCGTAGTGTATTTTGTTATACTTACAGAACATCCAAATGCCAGCAGCCTAGTATGTGTGTGGTCTCTCTGATTGACCTGACCTCCAGTCCCCCTGCTTGGTCTCTATGCTCTCCCCAGACGGTCCCACAGGACCCTTGTAAGCCACACAGGTTCCCTTCACTCTCCTTCTCCTTCTCCACATCTTGGTGGGAACTTGGAGCAGATCTAAAAAGGCAAAAGCACTTGAAGAAAAGGTAGAACAAAGGGGTCCTAAGAAACATCATGCTGTCACTCCTTCACGCCAATACTTGTTAAGCTTCTTCTGTGTGTGTCATGCCCAGCCAGAGACAGCGGCCTTCATGACGGTGTAGGGGTATCATGTCTGGGTCCCTGACACCCTCATGGGGTTCACCGATTCAGTAGAAGGATTCACAGAACTCCAGAAAGCTCTTACACTCATGGCTTTGGTTTAGTACAAAAAAAGGATACAGGTGAAATCTGAAGGTGCTTAGGGCAGAGTCCAAGAGAGTTGAGGCATGAGTTTCCAGGTGTCCTCTCCCCATGGACCTGTGGATGCTACTTAACTCTTCAATGACTGCGTGTGGCAACATGCATGACGTATTGCCAACCAGGAACATTCACCAAGCCTTGGCGTCCAGGAGTTTTCTTGGAGTCAGTCACTTAGCATGGAGCGTCCACATGGCTGACCTGAGTTATTCCTTCACTAGCCTTTCTACACGGCCAAGTATGGCATGGCCCAAAGCTCCATCGTAAATCACACTGTAGCATATAAACTACATGCCATGGCTCCAGGCAAACAAAGACGCTCTTATCAGGTAGGACATTTCACGGGCTCATATGCAAGCCTCCTTCCAGGAGCTGGTCAATGGCTAGAACTTAGTTTGGAAGGGGCAAGTGTAGACAATCCAGGTCTGCTGAGTTAACTCTTTACCTTGGAGGCATGTTGTGAGATTTTTCAAGCTTCAGGGACTCAAGTGGCGTAAGAATCTGGAACATTCCTCCCACCAGGGAAGATACTCAGTGGAACATCCTCCACTGAGTTCTTCAAATCTCTCCCTTGATTCTGACCCCTGCATCCAACTCCCTGCTAGACGCGTCCACATCCTGTCTCCACGGAGAAGCCGCTTGAACATGGCAAGACTGAACATGGCATCTCCTCCCCCGGCTCCACACCCTTTGCCAGCTCCTCCTATTTGCCCAACTCAGATGCAGCATCACCATTCCTGCCATTTCTGCAGTGAACGTGGGTGCCTCCAGTTTTGTTTTTCGTTTCTGTTCTGGCCATTGTGCTCCTCACAGTTGTCTCTCAACCGCTGCTTCTTCTGCTCCTCAGCTTCCAAGACCACAAACGAGGAAGGGCTCTCTGGCAGAGACATTCACAGTGTCATCCACAGAGATACACCTGAGGAGAGCTGGCCCATTGCACCTCATGACTGCCAAGAGGTGACCTTCACATGGAGGTCCCCATCCATGACATGATGTCACCCACTCCCTGTGACGTTCAGCTGACCATGATCACCAGCCCTGTATCTGCATCCCACCAGGAGTTAGTGTGTCCTTGTCCGGATGAAACGTTGCTCACTCTTCATCCCACTGTTGTTCATCTCCTCACCCAAAGGCCCTACACTGGAGATATTCGATGCTGTCTTTGTGTCACCAGCCCCCATGGCCCTTCTGCTTAGCCTTGTCCTGCCACGAGCTGCAAACCTGCTTCCTACCCACTCCCCTAGGTTCTAACCAATAAGGGCGCTCAATAAACGTCTGATGAATTGAATGGCACAGAACTCAGTCCATGGCAAAAGCCAGCAACTCCTGCCATCCTGGGCAGAGTCAATGACCCATCAGATTGACCTTGGGAAGATATGCTTGTGCACATGAATGCTGAAGGGGCGTGGCTCCTTGAGGAATGGGGAGCCAGGGACGCATATCCTGCTCACTTGTGTGGCCGTCACACCCCTGATCAGCTGTCTTCAGAGACCTAAGAGACTGATGAACTTACCCACCGTTCACAGGTTTCTTAATCATATATATACAACGAAAAAACATCACCGGAAGGGGGAGGGCGCTAAGGAGAAAGGGGAAGTCTCGGGTTGAAATGTCTCTGCAATGCAATCAGTGTGCTCACTTTCTGACCCAGCAGAGAGCTGTCCAAGACAACAACCAGATGTCGGAGCGCCAGGAAACCGAGAAAGCAAACAGGTGGCCAGAGCGGAGCCTGGTGCAGTGGGGTAAGGTGGCTCCCTTTCTTCTCTGACCCTCAAACGTACCGTACCTGTCACTAGGGTACCTGTTCCTCCTCCTGTTGCTGCTGCTGGCAGCTCCTGGGGAAGTCAGGGAGCACCCAGGGGTGGGAGCTGGGAATATCCAAATGAAGGTGCCTAACAGGGAGGTGGGGTAACTCCAACAGCACATGGGCACTGTGTTAGAAGGTCTGAATTAGCGCCAGGGATCGACCAACTTGCACTGGGAGCAGGCTAAGCCCCTCATGCAACTCTGCGTGAGTGTTAGAAGCCACTATGGATTACTCCAGAGTCATGGATGCAGGTGGTCGTCCACACGGGGAAGCGGTGGTCCCTGGATCCTGGGGAGGCAGTTTGCTGGCAGTGGCTTGTGTCAAAGCCCCCGGCAACAAGTGCAGAGCTGCTGGCCATCCTGGACCACAGGTGTCTTTGGGGACCACTGCATTTCACTCCTTGTCTTGCCCACGCGCGGTGACGGGCTACATCCACCCACCACCCATGCCCCTGACTACAGGGAGTAGACATCCAGGTTCACCCCAGGGATGCCACAGGCTGGGAGCACATGCACTGCCCCAGTCTCTGATATGACCCCATCTGACAGATGGAGGCGGTATCTGTGGAGGTCTTAGGAGGAGATAAAGGGGAAGAAAACCCTGTCTGGAGAAAACCGAAAGAAGAAGGGAAAGTGGGTAGTCAGTGGACAAAAAAAGAGCAAAGTAACATCTGAGTTTTCATTCATATGAAACAAGAGGCTCAAGCAAATCTGCAGAGTAGGAGAGAAGACTGCAGAGTGTTGGTTTCTTGGGGTTGGGGTCCTCCTTTGGGAGGGATGAAAATGTCCTGGCTCAGGTAGAGGTGATGGCTGAACACTCCCCAGTGCTAAGTGCTGGGGAGTTGTACACTTTAAAAGGGTGGATTTTGCCCTCGGTCTTAAAAATCAACACAGAAATTAATTACATGAAGTGTGAGATCTCCACGGTCTTCAGTTTCTCATCCACTTGCATGAGGATACTAGGAAATCCTCCCTAGGATGGGTGTGAGCGGGAAACTAGGAGCCGTGTGGAACATACCTATGCTTGGTATGCCCAGGCGATGGAGAAATCACAGCGCCAGTTACTTCACGCGGCCCCCGAATTATCCTCCGCAGGGTTTGTCCTCACCCTTGGCCGAGAGCCCCAGGTTATGACTCACCAGCTAATTAAAACAGCAGCCCTTGCTAGATCACCTTGCATATCACCGTTGGGTAGGTGATAACGTTGTTGCTTGTTTTTTGAGGGTTTTTTAAAAAGTCAAGTTTACAGAAGTTTGCTTTTGCTCCATCACGATGAGCAAAGAGAACAAAGAGAAGCGAGAGGAGTTCAGTTTAGAGGAAGCGGAATGGGGAACTGTCCAGCTCAGGGTGTATTTCCATGCAGATTCCCTGTGGGGTGTGGGTTGGGGTGTACATGCACAGGCACCAGCTTCATGTAACAGTCTCAAAGCAGGTACTATGGGAGGCTTGAAAAAATGAGGAGAAAAGCAGATTGAAGAAGCTTGTGGTGGGGTGTGGGGGTGGTGAGTGGAATGAAACCCCTCCATGCCCTGCTGCACTGCACCTCCCCTTCCTGATTAAGGACAGCTCCGCTCAACGAAGCCAGGGTGTTCACACAGACTGCAGATGTGAAAATCAGGGCAGAGATGAGGCAGGAATAGCAAAAGGCAATGGTAGGGTCAGCCACGACCAAGGAAGGGTCCACCCTGAGAGCCTCTTGGGTTCACTATGGAGAGCATCACCGCCCCCCAGGGCCAGGAACCCCAGACACGACACAGAGAAGGGCTGGGTTGAGCAGGGTCCAGCTTGTAGATAGAGGAAGCTGGGAACTTCTCTATAGCGCTGGAGTAAAAGGTGTGTGGTAGGCAGGGAAGTTGGGACAGGTCTGGTCTGAGGTTCTTATTTCCTCTTTTATAGCAAGGGTGGTGCCCTAGGAGGGAGTGGGCTCCAGGAGGTTAGGAGACAGGACCTGAGGCTGGGAGCTGCTCTACAGGTGCACTCAGAAACAGATGTGCACACCTGGCTTGGGGAGCTGGCTGGACTCTGCATTGTTGGGAAGGCTGAGAAGCTGGTGCAGGTGCAGGAGGTAAAGAGGCTGTGGCATCTACACAAGCCAGTTGACCATCAATAGACAGGTGACCCATGAACGTCACAGGGTGGGTGGAAAGGAGGCAGGTGGTTGGGGAATGTAGAGAATGAGCCTCACAGCTCAGATGTCTGTGGGGGCAGGGATCTGTGAGGTAAGGGATCCTACAGAGGGCGGAGGAGCTCCCTGGGTGGGGCTGCACCTCAAGGAGAGGAGGAGCCCAAATGTGCTGAACTGGCCACATGTGGGAGGGAGATGCTGTGTCCCTGATAGGAGCTGGGCTGGAGAGGAGTCTGAGGGGAGAAAAAGACAGTCTGTGAAGACAGGTGCCAGCTGGGAGGCAAGGACATGGAGGTCCAGGTGTCGCGGCAGGGGTTGGGGGGGGTAATGTCAGGAGTGTGATGACTGGGTCTCCAAGAAGCAGACACTGGACAGGATGAAATAGGGGAGGAATTGGTGAGAGAAAGGTCTGAGAAGGAGGAGGGAAGGAAGAGGAAGGGGAGGAGGAGAGGAGGGAGGAAGGAAGGAAGGAAGGAAGGAAGGAAGGAAGGAAGGAAGGAAGAAGGAGGAAGGAAATTGAAAAGGAAAGAAGGAGGGAAGGAAAATAGAGAAAGGAAAGAAAAAAAGAAGGAAGGAGAGGAGGTAGGGAAGGAGAGAGGGAAGACAAAGGAGAAGGAAGGAAGGAGGGGAGGAAGGAGGGAAAGGGAAGGAAGGAGAGAAGAAGGGAAGGAAAGTAGAAGGAGGGAAGGAAGGAGGGAAGAGAAACAGGAAAAAAGGAAAGAGGGAAGGAAGGAAAGAAGGAAGGAAGGAAGGAAGGAAGGAAGGAAGGAAGGAAGGAAGGAAGGAAGGAAATTTGTGGTTATTTGTTCCATCAGCCCCCAGGAAGCTAATACACCAAGAAAAAAGAAGCAGTGTTTAGGGATCCCTGGGTGGCGCAGCGGTTTAGCGCCTGCCTTTGGCCCAGGGCGTGATCCTGGAGACCCGGGATCGAATCCCACGTCAGGCTCCTGGTGCATGGAGCCTGCTTCTCCCTCTGCCTATGTCTCTGCCTCTCTCTCTCTCTCTCTGTGTGACTATCATAAATAAATAAAAATTAAAAAAAATTGTTAAAAAAAAAAAAGAAGCAGTGTTTAGACGGACAGACTCTATAAACCCAAGAAAATTACAGAAAGTACAATTGTGCACTGTAAAAGAGAGAGAAAGGAACCTCCAAGAAAAGACAAGGCCCTAAAAGGATGAGGTCACAGGGAACACAGAGATGAAGAGCAGCAGAGGTAGTTAGTGGCCGAGAGGGAGAGAACTACGTAGAGACGTAGGACCCCCACTACAATCAGCCAAAGAACAAGCACCAGCAAAAATGCCCCCAGGGCAGTGGAGGGCAGCCCCCAGGATGCCACCCCAAACACAAGCAGAGCATCAGGTGTTCTCTGTTGAGTGCAGCTTTGTGGGACCACAGCCCTTCGCTTCTGTACTTATGTGTTTAAAAAGTTTTTAATAGACTTTGTTTTTTTTTTAGAGCAGTTTTAGATTTACAGACAAATTTAAGTGGAAAGTACAGGGGATCCCTATGTATGCACTTCCCCTTTGACCCAGTCTACACTATTATGAATATTTGGCATCAGTGGGGCCATCTATTATCATTGATGGGCCAATATTGATACATTATTATTGATTAAAGCCCACAGTTTACATTACAGTCACTCTTGGTGTTGGACATTCTATGGGTTTGGACAGATGTATAATGACATATATCCAGAATGATGGTATGATACAGAGTAGTTTCACTGCCCTAAAAATCCCCTGTGCCCTCCCTACTCATCCTGTCCCTTCCCCAAACCCTGGTTTTTTACTGAATTTTTTTCTGTCTCCATAGTTTTCCCTCTGTCAGAATGTTGTAATATTTGAATCAAACAGGATGTAGCATTTTCAGACCAGCTTCTTTCATTTAGTAAACGTATTTAAACATCCTCCATGTCCCTCTGTCACTTACCCCTTTTCCTTTTCCTCTTCTTTTTTTAAACATACCCTTTTTGATTGTTGTGAAACTCAAGTCTTTTAATTAAAGGAAAAAAACTAAAAAAAATAAAAAACGCTGTTATTGTCATAATGGAAACCTGACCTATCATTTCTTTTTCTACTACCCAAAAATCCATTCTAAAAACACTCAGAGCATGTGTCAATTATACTCACATTAAAGTATTTTATTTATTCATATATTTTGTAAAATATTATATTTATTTAATCATGAGAGACACACACAGAAAGAGGCAGAGACACAGGCAGAGGGAGAAGCAGGGTCCACGCAGCGAGCCTGATGTGGGACTCGATCCTGGGTCTCCAGAATCACACCCTGAGCCAAAGGCAGATGCTTAACTGCTGAACTGCCTGGGCATCCCTCACATTAAAATATTTTTTTTATGTTTTTAAAGATTTTATTTATTTATTCATGAGAGACACACAGAGAGAGGCAGAGACATAGAGGGAGAAGCAGGCTCCATGCAGGGAGCCCGACGTAAGACTCGATCCCGGGACTCCGGGATCACGCCCTGAGCCAAAGGCAGAAGCTCAACTGCTGAGCCACCCAGGCGTCCCCCTCACATTAAAATATTTTAAACAAGAATTTTAAAATTTAAATTATACAAACAAGAAAAAAGAGAAAGCCAGAACAATGAGAAACTTATGAAAGGGGGCGTAATATTCCCCCAAAAGCATCTTAAAATCACTATTACATGTCAGCCATGGCTTTGAGGCTCATCTGAATGATGAGTCAAGCTTGATGTAAAGCAGATGGGTGGATCTGTAGAGTAGATTCACGGGGCAGTGGTAGTATTTCCCCACACATGTGGGAGATGGTTTTGCAACCGCCTCTCTCAGGAAGTTGATCCTGGAGAAAAGAGAAGTCAGCGAGCGGGTTCCTGTTTTGTGTGTTATGTGGGCTCTGGAGGAGGTGGACGGCCCGGCCATTCTCTGCAGGTGGAATTGGAATTGGAAGGGCTTAGTGAGCTTGTGCCCTTGGTCCTGTCCCTGCCCCCCGCCCCAAGGCTGGTTGCAGCCTGTAGACCCTCTGTAGCCAGCAGTGACCCCCGAGCTGGCCAGGCCAGCAGGCTGACCATCAGGCTGGGGATGGTCCTATGTCTTCCTGCAGAGCATCTCCCCGAGGAAACCTTGCTGAGTCCCCCTCCCAAAAACTCCCATGAGAGCTGATTTCTTTAAAACGTGACTGTACCTACAGGGCTTCCTCATCCCTCGGGCAGTCCCACGAGACTAGTGGCCACAACTGTCCTGCTCTGCATGCTATTGGACCCAGTCATCCTCCAGACTCTAGGGCACCAGGGTAAGTGTGTGAACCTGTCTGACCCTTCTCCGACTGTCTCATTTCTACGTCCTGTGTGTCTTGGGATACATCCTGATGGCCGAGTCCAACCTCAACTCACCCTCGTATGTGCTGGTCAGTCAAGTGACACAACGCCAGATGCTAAAGTGTTTTCTTGCCCCTGCTCTAAAAGGCCCTTCCTAATCCTGCCTTATGATATGGTCACACACCAGAGCTGCAAAATGTGGCTCATCAACCCTAATTCTGGACAGTGGGACATTGTGGGGGGTCTCACCCTGGCAGGGACTTTTCTGCAGGGAGTAGTAACATCCTGACTTAAACAGGTGGACAGAGGAAGCAAGGTGAGCCCCCTCTCCCCGCCGTAGCAGGTGGCAAAGGCAACATCAACATCAACTGACTAGTAGCTGTCTGCCTGCGGTAGCTGGATGTTGATTATCAGGCCACGTATCACCATTTTAGGAAGGATTAAAGGTGAACATACTTAGGTTTTAGGTGTATATGGTGAGGATCACTGGGAGGGATATGGGGTCACTGGGGCATCGGTAAGAAAATGGTGCTGGCCAGAGGGCTGAGGAATAGGGACACTGGTGGATGGTCAGAAGTTAAAGAATGCTGCCCTCCTCCAGGTGAAATGTACAGTGTCAGAAGACACAGGTCAGGGGAGCTCCTGGGGGACCGGGTAAGGACACCTATAACTCCCATTCTTCCCCAAGAGATGTTCTCAGGGACCATTCCCCAGGGCTAGGAGCCCCAAGAGCTGCTGAGTCTCAAATTGCTTTTGCATTGAACCAACCTCTTGAGGTCAGAGATGTCATTGCTCAATTCGGTGAGAATGGAAACCAGGGAACAGAGACATTAAGCAACATGCTGGAAGTGACACCGCTGGTACAGACAGAGTGGGGACTCAGGCCCACGTCTGTGTTTCTAAAAGGGGCTCTGTTTTTAAAGTATGGATGGTGTCAACACAACGTCTTTGCTGCCCTAAGAAAGGAGATAAGGGAACGGTGGGGATGGCTGTCTCTCTGTCCTCCACACAGGAGGCCTGTGGGAATCTTCATGTACTTTCACAAAATCCATGCAGTCCAGCTTGGCCTTTCTCCTGAGGGTTGTGTATGGAACTGATGGACTCTCCTAACTCAAGAGTCCATGGGTCCAGGGATGTGCAAGAGCTGGCTCAGTCCAGGGAGGGGATGTGCCCTGGATGAATAAATGTCATCAGATTTCTGTTGACCTTTGAAGACTTCCTTGGTTGGGTATGACCTTGGGGGCATATGAAACTCTTATAGGACCCACAGGCCAAGACCAAGATCCATAGAACTGTTGTGAATGGACAGTCATTGTTGTCTTGGGCTGGGAAGGTAGAAGTCTGCAGGAAGCCGAGGACATGCCAGGGAGGGAGGAGGGTCAAGAAACTCAGGAGATAAGTGACTTATTTGCAGGCCCTGGAGACCTGGAGAGAGGTGGTCCCTGTGTTGGGGGAGGTGGGGTGGCACCTGGAATAAAGGAGGATATGGGTATGAGGCACCCAGCACAGAGGCCGTGCATGCTGAGAGACTTAAAATATAAACGGACAATGGGCAGAGCATCTTTAAGAACAGAACCCAGCCCAGGGGGACCAGCCTCATCTTTGGGGACCAGCCCAGAAAGCCAGCCTGCTGTCTCCAAATCAGTCATGCAAGGAGCCAGATGTCCGTCCCCATGACAATCCAAGGAGTTAAAAGATCACTTCTGGAGCAACCAGCCCCCAGTGGACCAGACTTGATCAGTAACTAATGGCTTCCCTATGTTTTGACCCCACTTCCTATATAGGACCAACCAGAGAGCCAGGCATGGTCCCCTAACCAATCCCATGGGATGCCCTACTTGTAGTGAGCCACCTGCATCGTCCCCACACCCATAGCCTCTGCTCAGGGCACAACCAAAACGTACCTTTTGTCCACTATGAGACTTGCCCATTGCCTTGTCCACCCTTGAGTCTCTGACGAATGCCAGTGATGGCCGACTTCCTTACCATAGCAAGCTCTGAATAAATAGCCTCCGTTTGCTCTCACTTGGTCGGTCTTGGATTACTTGCCTGATAGACATCCTCACGTAGAGGGAACACCTAGGGGGACAGGGGTACGGGAAAGCCTGTCCCAGCCTTGAATTTTGCTTATGAGACATGGGATGGGTCAAGAGGCAGTGGGTAGAGATGGGAAAGCGATAATCTTTTAATCTGGTGGTCCCGTCCTTCAGATCTTACAACCGTGGAAGGATTCCCCAGTCTAAACATGAAGTTTGACTCGAGGAGAATGGAATTGAGCTGGGACTGCAAGGAAAACACTACGTACCTCGAGTGCGTGATGATCCACAAGGAGAAAGGGCCAATCGAAATAATGGTAAGATGGATTTGATACGGACGATCATTATCCTTTACAAAGCTTTCATCACTGTAGAAACAAAGCAGCGGTAGGCGGGAATGGAGACCATGCGTGTGACATCTGGGACACATCTAGAGGCCATGCTTCTGGGTGAACGAGGGAAGTTAGCGCTGGCCCGTGGTCAAGACATGCCTGATGGCCTGATTCTCTGGGGGACTGAGGAAAATGTCTTATCCCAAAAGGAAAAGGAGTTCAGGGCTCCCGAGGAAGAAGCCACAGCCCAAAGCTCCTACGAGTTCAGACACGGCACAGATTGTAGGGTGGGACCCTCGGGGATGCTCAACCACCTAAAGAAGGGAAAAATGGGGTAGACTGGTGGGACGGGGGATCCAGGGCAATACAGGTAGATTTCAATCTGGCACCCGAATGCTCCCAGAATTTCCAGGGATCTCTTTCAGGGAGGCAGGATTTCCCACAACAGGCATCATGGGGAAGATGAGCAACTTGTTCTGTGACTTTCAAGCTTCTGTGTCCCTTCGGGGGATGTTGCGTAGGAAAAACGCCCTCCTGCCAACAGAAACAGTAGCCTTTTGCTCAGTTGATCCATCAAAAATCGGTTGATCCATCAAAAATCAGCCACTGGTCAGATTTAATCCCACCAGAAAGAAATCGTGTGAGTTCTAGGTGTTTGACGGAAACAAAGTAACCAAATGACTGGATACAATGTAAACATTTCTGTGGGAGAAAAATAATAGGACAAGAAAACGGAATAAACTAAAAGAGGGTGCGGTAAGCTCCGTAATGTCTCAAGTGCTGAGAGGTCTCGCTGCTCAGAGTTGTGATCCATCAGCATCACCTGGGAGCTTTGTTACAAATGTAGAATCTTCTTGGCCCCACCTGGAACTCGCTGCACGGGAGTCTGCATTTTAACGAAACCCCTGGAGACTGAGGGCACCCTGCAATGGGACCTCTATTCTGGCCTCCTAAATGCTGTAGACCACCGAGGCAAGGTCCCAACTTCACGGGGGCACGCCGACATCCACCCAGACAACGTATGTGGGTGGTGGTGGCATCACGGGACCAGTGGAAGAGCAAACAGTGTGGAGAGGAAAAGGAAAAAAAAAAAGTTTCCTAATGCCCTGGCCGGTTGCGTCTTTTTAGCTCAAGGAGAATGAATGTCACTGCAAGTTTCCGGATTATTCTCTCCATGAGGGAGTCACGTTCATGGTTAAAGTAAATAGCATCCAAAGACCGATTCCAGAAACACTGGTCTACACTAATTCAGGTAGGGGAAATATCACAGTGATCCTTCTGCACATCACTAGCCCCAAGGTAGATCCCTTCCGTTTTTCTCAACTTTTTTGAGATTTCCTTGGCATGTAGGTATTAAATATATTAAATTATAATATATAAATATATTATTATATATTAATGTATTAATATATTCTGATATTATATATTAATGTATTAATATATTCTGATATTATATATTAATGTATTAATATATACTGATGTTATATATTAATGTATTAATATACGAATATAAAATTATTATATATAAAATATTAATGTATATTTATAAGATATTTAAATTAAAGCCTTAATATACATATATGTTGAGAAATAATCACTGCAATTAAGCTGTTATCCCTCCTTCCAGCCCCTGGAAACCACGATTTACTCTCTGTGTCTTTGCATTTGCCACGTGTTAACTATTGTGAGTAATACTCCAACGACCGCGGGAGTGCATATATCTTTTTGGGATCCAGATTCCATTTCCTTTGGAAATATGCCCAGACATGGGATTGCCGGGTGACACGGGGGTTCTAATGTGAACATTTAAAGGAATTTCTCCTGTTTTCCACTGTGGCCACACCAGCTTATATGACAGACAGCGCACAAGTTCCCTCTTATCCACATCTTCACCAGCATTTATCTCTTGACTTTTTTCGACCAGTCATTTAACAGGTGTGAGGTAATAGCTCGCTGCGGTTTCTATTTGCATCTCTTTGACGATGAGTGATGCCCAGCCACTTTTCCTGTAGCTGTTGGCCATTTGTACTTCTTCTTTAGAAGACATTCAAAACTATTCAGCCCTTTGGAGTTTTTTGGGTTTGGGTTTTGGGGAGTTTTTTTGGCCTTTGGGTTTTTTTGCTATTGAGTTCTTTGAGGTCCTTATATATTTTGGGTATATATATATATATATATATATATATATATATATGGATTGCAGATATTTTCTCCCATTCCATAGGCTACCTTGTCACTCTGTTGATTATTTCCTTCACTCAGTGGAGGCTTTATAGTTTGACGTAATCCCAGTTGTCAATTTTTGGGTTTGGTGCCTCTGGTTTTGGCGTCATATCCAAAAAAGCATTGCCAAGAAGTCTTTCCCCCATGTTTTCTTCCACTCGTTTTGCAGTTTCAGGTTTTGTGTTTCGATCTTTAATCGATTTTGACTTGCTTTCCATATCCAGTGAGAGATAAGGATCCTCTTTCATTCTCCTGCTTAGGGTTGTCCAGTTTTCCCATCACCATTTAGCAAAAAGAGAGACTCCTTTGTCCATTGTATGTTCTTGGCATCCTTGTGGAAGGTCAACCTTGTTGACCATAAGCCCGTGGATTTATTTCTGGGTTCTTTTATGTCCCATTGATCTATGGTGTCTATCTTTATGCCAGGACCATACTCTTTTGGTTACTGTGGCTTTACAATGTATTTTGGGATCAGGAAATGTAATGGTTCTAGCTTTGTCCTTCTTGCTCAAGATTGCTTTGGCTATTTGGAGTCTTTCATGGCTCCATATGGATTTTAAGATTCTTTTTCCTATTTCTGTAAAGAATGCCATTGGGATTTTGATAGGGATTACATTTATCTATAGATCACTTTGGGTAGGTTGGATATTTTAATGCTATTAATCACTCCAGTTCACAAACATGGGATCTCTTTCCATTTATCTTTATGTTCTTAAATCTCCTTCCTCAATGTTTTATAATAGTCAGTGTACAGGTTTTTCACCTCCTTGGTTTAAGTTTATTCCTTTTTTATTCATTTTTGGTGCTATAAAAAAAAAAGACTATTCTTTTATTTTATTTTATTATTTTTATTTATTTTTAATATTTTATTTATTTATTCATGAGAGACACAGACAGAGAGAGAGAGGCAAAGACACAGGCAGAGAGAGAAGTAGGCTCCTTGCAGGGAGCCCGATGTGAGACTCAATCCCGGGACTCCAGGGTCATGCCCTGGGCTGAAGGCAGGTGCTAAGCCACTGAGCCACCCAGGGACCCCCTATTTTTTATTTTTGAGTAATCTGTACACCCAATGTGGGGCTTGAATTCACAGCCCCAAGATCGAGAGTCACATGCTCTACTGACTGAGTCAGGCAAGTATCCCAGGATTATTTTTTTAATTCCTTTTTTGAACAGGTCATTGTTAGTGTAGACAAATACCACTGATTTCTGTACATTGATTTTGCATCCTGAAACTTTATTACATTCTTTATTAGCTGTAACAATGTCTCTTCTTTGTTTAGTCTTTAGGTTTTTCTACACGTATGGTCATTTTATCATCAAATGAAGATAATCTTACTTCTTTTTTAATTTGGATATCTTTCTTTTTTCTTGTCTAATTGCTCTGGTTAGGACTTCCCATATATGTTAAATAGAAGCGGTGAGAGTGCCTACCTTGGCCTTGTTTCTTACCCTACAAGGTAAGCTTTCAGGTTTTTTTCCATTGAGTGTGATGTTAGCTATGGCCTTTCCATATTTGTCCTCTATTGTGTTGATACAAATTTCTTCTATACCTATTTTTTTTAAAGATTTTATTCATCCATTCATGAAAGATGCACAGAGAGAGAGAGAGAGAGAGAGAGAGGCATAGACAGAGAGAGAGAGACAGAGGCAGAGACAGAGGCAGAGGGAGAAGCAGGCTCCATGCTGGGAGCCCGATGTGGGACTCGATCCTGGGTCTCCAGGATCATGCCTGGGGCCGAAGGCAGGCACTAAACCACTGAGCCACCCGGGCTGCCCTTCTATACCTATTTTATTGAGAATTTTTATCATGAATGGATGCTGAAATTTGTGAAAGATGTTTTCTATAGCTACTGAGACAATCATGATTTTTTATTTCATTCTATTAAAGTCATGAAGCACACTGATTGATTGGCGTGTGTTGAACCATCTTTGCATGCCGGGGATAAATTCCACTTGGTTACGACACACAATCCTTTTAACATGCTGTTGGATTTGCTTGCTAGAATTTTGTTAATGATTTTCACATCTACGTTTATTAGGATATTGGGATGTGATTTTCTTTTCTCATGTCTTTGTCTGGGCTTGGTATGGGGGTGATCCTGTCCTCCTAAAGTGAATTTGAAAGTATTCCCTCTTCTTCTATTTTTTTGGAAGAGTTTAAGAAAGATTGGTGGGGCACCTGGGGAGCATAGTTGGTTGAATGTCCAACTCTTGGTTTCTGCTCAGGTCCTGATCTCAGGGTCCTGGGTTCAAGCCCCAAATCAGGTTCCCTGCTCAGTAGGGAGTCTGCTTGGGATTCTCTCTTTCTCTATCTCCCTCTGCCCACGTTGTCTCTCTCTCTCTCTCTTTTTCTCAAATAAATAAATAACATCATATAAAAGAAAAAAGGATTGGAATTAATTATTCTCTGAACGTTTGGTAGAGATTCCAACCGTGAAGCCACATGATCCGCTTCCACAAATTATTTTGTTTTTGTGGCTTCTCAGGTGGGAAGGGCACAGCTGCCCAAAACTTCTCCTGTTTTATCTACAATGCAAACTTCATGAACTGCACTTGGGCAAAGGGTCAAGCTGCCCCTGATGACGTGCAATATTTTTTGTACATACGAGACTTGAAGTAAGTATTGACCTCGCTCATGGAGACAACCCTGGGAAGTACACTGGGCGGTGGAGGGGGAGCCCTGGTTATCCTCTAAACACTTTGGAACTTTATAGATACAGAAGGGAAAGAGAGTGTCCTCATTACTTAGAAGACTCAGGAACCCACGTAGGATGTCACTTGGAAGACCTCTCGGGATTAGCGTACTACAATTACTTCCTGGTGAATGGTACCAGCCAAAGGACAGGAATCCAGTTCTTTGATTCGATTTTGTACTGGAAGAAAATAGGTAAGACCAAGGACGTCCTGTGGTGTAAAGAGATGCTTAACGGGTGAACTGAACAGAATTTGCGGTAGGTTTGGAAGAAGAGAAATGTATTCTCCCAAAGTTCTGGAGGCCAGAGACCCAGAGACAAGGTATTGGCATGGTTGCTTCCTTTTGGAAGGAAGCCAAGTAAAGGGTGCAACCCATCCTTTTACTCTGAATTAAACGGGGTGACAAGATGTGCCTGCACTGTTGGTGGATCCTCCTCCACACCACCAAGGAAGCCAGGGCCCTTCCAAAGCGCCCATAGTCCCCGAGCGCTGGCCCTGGCACTACCCCAGCCCAGACGGGCAGGGGTATTGCCCACATCTGGGCAGTGAAGCCTCTCGGGACAAAAGAGAGTACGTTTAGACCAGGAGATGGAGGTTAATTCTGGCCCATTTGTGCACCTCCAAGTAGTAGCAGGCATCACCATCTCTTGTCTGTTTTGGAGACCCTGTTGACAAACAAACGCCAACTCTCCAGTGAAGCTTCACAGGCCATTGGCCACCCTCATTTCCCACCTCCAGGCTCACCTGTTGGGGGAGATCCAGGTGTCTGTACCCAGCCAGGTGGCAGGGGGGCACCCACATCCCTGGGCCTGCATTTCCTGCAGGCTCAGGAGACACCACCTTTCTGGACAAACCTCCCATGGCCCCGACACGACCACCCTCCTTCTGAGGGAATCCCTGCCTTTCTTTTTCCGTCCCCATGTTCCTAACATTTTTATCTAACCCAGGAAATCCCAATATTATTTCAAACTTCAGTCCTCTGCAGTTGTGACTTGCAATTAGAAATGCACATTTGGTCTCTTCTTCCTGACACACAGCCGCCAAAATGGGAATTTCCCCTGTGGAGAGCAGTAAATGTGCCTTTTGTTATGTTGAGGAGGTGACCGCTGAAAAGCCCCTAAGGATGGGGCTGGTTACCAGGGGAACAAACCCTGTGATTAGAGGATTGGAACTTTCATTCCTGTCCAGTGTGTGACCCAAAAGGGGCTGGTGGTTGAGCTCAACCTCCAATGGGCCATGATTTAATCAATTGGGTTTACATCATGAAGTTTCTGTAAAATCCCAAAACGACAGGGTTTGGAGATCTTATAGGTTGGCAGACAACATGCAGGTTTGAGCAGAGAGGTTCACCTGGTGAAGCTACGGAAGCAGCTCCACGCCCGTCCCTACAACTGGCCCCACGCATCCATTCACCAGGCTGTTCCTGAGTTAGAGCCTGTGACAATAAACCCGTGATCTAGCGAGTGACTTGTTCCCTGGGCTCTGTGAGTCACCCTGGAAGATTAATGAGATCCCAGGAGAAGGTCGTCGGGTGCTCATATCTGTAGCTGGTGGGTCAGAAACACAGGTGACAACCTGGATTTCTGAATGGCGTCTGATATAGGGCCTGAAGGGCAGCCTTGTAGGGTTGAACCCTCTACTCTGTGGGATCTGACACCATGTCCAGGTAGATAGGTTCAGTTGACATGTAGGACATCCCAACAGGTAGACTGAGAATAGCATAGTGGTGGGAAGAGGGACCCTATCTATCCATCAGACCCAGGTGCAGAATCCTAAATACACATCACAACTGTGAGCAAGGGAGGAAAAAATAAATCCAGAGTGTGCTTCCCAGTGAAAATGCAACTCAGTTTCAAGGTTCATTGTGATCAGATACACGGGATGTGGATTTACAACCAAGTTGCCCTCAAAGGGTTTGGGTAATGGGATCCACTCTCGGTGTTGAGATCGGAATGCATGCTAGTTAAGTGGGATCAGACACAGGATGCCCATAACGCCCATCCCAACCATTGATGGAACCCACCGTAGAGGGTCACATGGGATATCCGTTCATTGTTGAAGGACCCTGGAGCTCCGCCGGTCTTCTCAGACATGCATCCTCTGTCCCCATTGGAAACCAGCCTCGGCTGTCCCCATGGTGGCCCTGTCCCTGGCCAGTCCGCATATTTCCATCCTTCCCACATGTTGGGTTCGCCAACCCCTCCCTGCAGCCTGCTAGATGGTCCTGTGTGCACACCGCTGAACCTGCACACAAGCCAGCGGTCCTCTTCCTTCCTCAAGACGCAACACTCCTTCCTAACCACGGCATGTGCCTCCAGGTGACCCCGGGAGCTGACCATCGATGTGCAGCCCACAGAACTGGGTCTGGCCTCTGAGGCCCGGTGGCAGCCTGGTGGCTCAGGGAGCATCCTGGGTTCTCGTTACAGAAATATACAGCCCGCCCAACAATATCAGCGTGCACTGCAACGTGTCGCACTGTCTGATCCAGTGGGAAAAGCCTGTGACCCGACACACCCTGTCCAACAGGGAGTTCAAGTACCAGCTGGACATCCAGAGACTGGTGAGTAGACTCTGCCCCCAGGCAGGACACTGTGCCGCACAAGGAATGGGGAGCCCTCCCTGTGACCCAGATCAGTGGAGACATGCGGGGCTGGGTGATGCACGGGGACAAACACAGGGACGGCTGTGCTGGACAGGACATGCCCTGGGCGTGAGGGTCACCACCACGGCCAACCCAACAAAGGTGGCCACACACCCAGGTGGATCCTGAAAGCCTTCAGAGGATCTACAAGCAGATGCAGAACAGATAGGACCTTCTGCTACTTGTCCACTTGGATCCCACCAAGAATCCCAGAGGGATTCTCTCCTCCACACCCACCTGGGCCCAGTATAAACAAGGAGAACGCTCTGCACCATGACCACCTGGATTCAGCATAGAGAAGGGAACTCTCAACTCCACATCCACCTAGATCCAGTGTAGACAAGGAGTACTCTTTGTTCCTTGACCACTTAGACCCAGTGTAGACAAGGATGAGCCATCTCCTCCACATCTACCCGGATTCGGTGTACACAAGGAGCATCCTCTTCTCTACATCTATGGACCCCGTGTAGACAAGAGAGATTCTCTGCTTCATGATCACCTGGAGTCAGAGTAGGCAAGGAGGACACTCTGCTCCACCTCTACAAGACCCAGTATAGACAAAGGGGAGCCCTCTCCTCCACATCCACCTGGACTCAGTGTAGACAAGGGGGAGCCCTGTCATTCATATCCACATGGATCCAGTGTAGATAAGGAAGACCTTCTGTTCCATATTCACCTGGAGCCAGTGTAGACAAGGAGGACTCTGTTCCACATCCACATGGACTCAGTGTAGACAAGGGGGAGCCCTGTCATTCATATCCACATGGACCCAGTATAGACAAGGAAGACCTTCTGCTCCATATTCACCTGGAGCCAGTGTAGACAAGGAGGACTTTGTTCCACATCCACATGGACTCAGTGTAGACAAGGGGGAGTCCTCTGCTCCAACTGCACCTGGATCCACTGTAGATCCTCTGCTCCATGTCTGCTCTTATTTGGACCCATCAGCAGGTGGTGTTCCAGGACAAGGCATGATCCGGGCACATCCTCCCTTGGTGTTCGAGTCCATCCACCCCTGTCTGGGAGACTTGAGGCAAAAATAGTAGAGAGGGAGCTCAGCCCTTCACATGGCCCTGTGTAGACAAGGGGGATGTGGGTTACCCCTGACTGCACTCAGAGGGGACGATGAATGCATCCTGTAAGAATTCTCGAAATAGAGAGAAGTAAACCTAACTCTATTTTTTTTTCCAGAAAAATAAGGAACACAGCGGGAACCAACTGGTGAGTTAGAACTCTGACCCAAAATATCACCCCGTACGGTAACATGGACACACTGCCATGCACACGTGGCCGCCATGGTGGCCAGGATGGGGTGGGCTGTGAATGAGAGGGTGGCGGCTCCCGGGAAGACCGTCCCATCAGTGAGGTAGGGGTGGGAACAGTCCAGCTGTGGGAACGGGGCTCATCTGGTCACACGTGCTCGGTCCCATTCGTTCAAATAAGTGACTCCGGCCATATGCATCCATGTTGGTCAAGAGTAACCGTGTTTGAGCTTTAAGGAGACTGTGTCTTCCTTCACAACCCTCCTAGAGGACGATCCTCAAAGTCCTTTATGGGGTATCCTCCTCCATCCAATGGTGAGCTTTTACCCCATTAATGACCTCGCTGGGACATTTCCCGGTGGTGGCTCTGCACGTGTCACGTGTACCTGCTGAATGATTTCTGCATCTATGTTGACGAGCACGGGAACCCCACGCAGGGTCCCATGGTCATCAGAGGCCCCCCTCAATGTGCTGATTCATTGAGGCTTTCCCGCAAACTATTCCGTATGCCGGACATGCATTAATTTAATGAACCACGTATTTCTAGACGGTAAGGATGTTCCACGCCATGAGGTCACTGTTCTGCTTTCCGAGAGCGTGCTTCCATCGTCCGTCCCAGGGTGGGGATGGGGCGGGTGAGTGGGGAGACGGCCGCCTCTGACGAGACATCCCCATCCCCGCTTTTCCAAACACGGGGGACCCCGCATTCAAAGTTTCTCTTTTGTCCAAAGATTGAGGTGTCTGGTAATTGGGAAAATAAATACAACTTCCCGAGTCCAGAGCCCAGAGCCAAGCATACTGTGAAAATACGGACCTCAGACGCGCGGATCCAGAGGTGGGGTTCCTGGAGCCAGCCTGTGGAGTTTGGTACGTGTCCCCGGAGCATCCCCTGAATTCATCTCTGACCTCTTCCCAGCCCCATCCCCAGAGGCTCACAGGGGTTTCCATGCACGGGTCTCCACGATGCTCTGGGTTTTTGTTTGTTTTTTTTTTTTTTTTCAAAGAAACACCTGCTAAGCATCAAAGTTGGGTGTCTTTCCTCCTAATGAAGAGGAATCCATTCATTCCAAGGAACTGAATGACCTACACCTTTCACCAGCTTCCTCCCTGAAACCTTTATGAGTTTGCAGGAATTGCATGGTTTGGACCAAAAGCCAACCAGGTGCTCAAGAAATCTGCATTTCCGCACTATTCCTCCCTCCTGGATATTTTCATAGTGTTTTAGCAAACATTTGATGCATGCTATTTTCTTTTTCGTGGTCCTAAATCAAAGACTTGTATAAGGGCGGGTATAAAATGCCCGTGAAATGTTTATCCAGAGGTAAAACATAAGTTCAAAGAGACGGAGAAGCAATCGATGTACCCACTGGGATGGGACAGCGGGTTCTTAGCTACGAGTCCAAAGCGAGCAACAAGAAAATTGAATAAGTCAATTGGTGTTCATTGAAATTAAAAACTTCTGTATCAAAAATAAATAAATAAAAATTAAAAAAAATTAAGGGATCCCTGGGTGGCGCAGCGGTTTGGCGCCTGCCTTTGGCCCAGGGCGCGATCCTGGAGTCCCGGGATCGAATCCCACGTCGGGCTCTCGGCATGGAGCCTGCTTCTCCCTCTGCCTGTGTCTCTGCCTCTCTCTCTCTGTGTCTATCATAAATAAATAAAAATAAATCTTTAAAAAAATTTTAAAAACAACTTCTGTATCACGTGGAAAGAGCACTTTTTCAGTGAATGTATTATTATTATAATTATTATTATAAGAGGGCACATTTCATATGTTAATATGGAAAACTCTCAAAACGCCGGACTCTCAATTTGGTTATGATCATCCTTCTGGAACCGGAGTTTTTAATTGGATTTTTTAAAAATTGGATTTTTTAATAGTAACAGCCACAATGTGCTGTGTTGCAAAAATAATGAATTGTAAAAAGAGCTCATCCAGATGATAAATGACACTGAAGATCTAACACTAATTGTGAGGTAACTTTGGTCAAATTGTGCGCCTGAAAAAGTGTGTTTTTGAGGGAGGGGTCCATTTTTTTATTCATTTATGAATTTTAAACTCTTAAAAAATTAATTAATTAAACTTGGGGGGGGTCCGGTTTTATTTATTTTGTATTTTATTTACTTATTCATGAGAGGCAGAGACACAGGCAGAGGGAGAAGCAGGCTCCATGCAGGGAGCCCGATGCGGGACTCGATCCGGGATCCTGGGGTCATGCCCTGGGCCAAAGGCAGACGCTCAACCACTGAGCCACCCAGGTGTCCTGGGGTATGCAGGGTCCATTTTTATTTTTTACTTTTTTATTTTTATTTTTCAGGGTCCAGTTTTTTTTTTAATTATTTTATTTTTTTTATTATTTTTTTTTCAGGGTCCAGTTTTAAAGCAGGCTGTCACGTTATGGTTTGGGCGCTCCTGAGAGTGCTTTGGGGGAAGGTTTCGGGATGAGCCCTTTCCTGAGGATTTCCCTTGTGCTCTGAGCATCTGTCCTTCGATGGCTCATCTGAAGGGGTCCATGTTGTGTTCCCCTCTCTCCGCAGGCTCCGACGACCCCGAGGCCAGTCTCGTGCACATCTACATGCTGGTGGTCCTGGGGACCCTTGTCTCCGCCCTGATCATCGGTTGCCTTTTGAAAAGGTAACTCCCGTGGTGGGTTGGGGTCTTCCTTGCAAATGGGCAGGATGGACGGGGTGCATGTCTGGATGGGGCTCAGGGCACCCACTGGCGTGCCATCTGTCTGGGGAGCTCTAGCTGCCAGCCGACGGGGGCCTCATCCTCACCCATGATGGGCAGCCCTGGACACTCATTCTTGGATGCTTCCAGGCCCCCGAGCCACCCCATCCGACCCCCACACATCAGCTGCACACTGGACTTCGTCCGAGCTCAGCGGTGTTTACACAGGGCTTGCATTCAGCCTCACGGCAGCGAGCTTCCTCTTTGTGGAATGCTTTCCCCTCCAACCCCTCTGCTGGCGGTTCATTTCCACCCGATAAGCCTCACCAGGTACTCAGGGATCCCCCCGCTCCCAACCCACTCCCTTCCTGGACGCCTCCAGGGATCCCAGCCTGAACCTTCCCGTGTACCTGCTTACCGCCAGCCTCTCCACAGGCTCCTCCCTGGGCGGCTACCACGTCGTTTCCGATGTGTGATCTCTGCACCAAGCAGGGTCTCGGGGCGTCTCGCAAATGCCTCTGAATGAACGTGCATCCATGAAATCATTAATTCCCACTTGCATGCACGTTGCATGAAGATTGCATGATGTTGTGCAAAGCACTTTTTGCAGCTGGTGGTCCTCCTGCGTGATGTGGGGACCCCCTGGATGTCCTCCTGTGCTCACCCCCGAGGCCTCGCACCCTGGTAGGGCATCCTGGGTGTATCTCCCTCACGATGGACACGCGTGTGGCTAACCGCACGGGAATGCTGCATAAGCACAAGGAGAGGATGGCGCCCAGGCTGCTGGATGCACGGGCGGCTTGGCACCACCCCATTCTCAGGGGACCCTGAAACCGCGGGGCCAAAGGGGAACAGGGGCAGCCTCGAGACCTGCTGCCGGAACGGGCACAGACCACGTGCCTTGCACAGGGACAGTTATCTTAATGAGAAGCTGTCTGAGTTTCCTGCGGCCACAGGAAAAAAAAGACCACAAACCAAATGGTTTGAAATATTAGAAATTCAATCTGTCCCAGACATCTGAGCTCCAAGAGGGGCAGGACCATCAAGGTCCAGGGCAGAGGCTCCGGGAGGGTCCGTCCTGCCTCTTCCAGCGTCTGGGGCCCCAGGCGTCCCCAGGCTGGTGGCCGCATCCCTCTGGTCTCTGCCTCCATCCTCTGTGTCTGCGTCTCCTCTTCTGTCTCTTCCAAGGACCCCTGTCATTGGACGTAGGGCCACCCTCATCCAGGACGACCTCATGTTAACATGATTCCATCTGCAAAGACCCTATTTCCAAACGAGGTCCTGTTTCCAGATTCCAGGACTCAGGACTGGAATTTATATTTTTTGGCGGGAAGCCCCTACTGAGCTGAGCAGAAGTAACTCCAGGTGTCCTGCAATGGGAGGTGCTTCTCCTGAAATAAGAGAAAAAAGCAAACGTGCCTTTGAAAATGCAAGAAGACTCTGATGTTGGGCAAACATGACATCTGCTTTAAGTAAAATCTAGGTGAAAATTAGTATTTACGTAAAAATGTTAGGAAAAAAAACGATAAATGCAGCATGTTGACAGAAAACCTGCCAGACTGGAAAGCATGCTCTCGGTGGTTGCATGGACGCAGGAGGAGACACACACGTTGTGATCCTCAGGGACTCTGGAGGCTGCCCATGACCTGCCACGACCCCCAGTCCCATCCTTCCCCGTCTCTGTACCCGAGGGACCAAGTGAAGGTTCTAGAAAGATTGTCACGGGCGTCCCTCTGTGCTCCTATAGCCTCTCCTACTTGCTCACTCATCCCAGAGTTGGTTTGTCCTGCTGTGAGTCTTCCGTGAAATTGTCCTACAGCACGCGGTCCAGAGGCGTGTCACTGGGAGGTGGGGGAGACGTGTCCCGCATCCCCATGTCCTCAGGGTCTTTCCTTCACACGCTTCTTGTCTTACCAGGTTCCTCGCATCTCGGAGGCTTTTCCCACGGATTCCACATGTCAAAGACAAATGGAACGACAACCAACCGTCTGACCACCAGGTAGGTAAGGGTGGGGGTAGGGCAGCTGACCGGGATGGGGAGGGGGCGTCCTGGGCTCTCCTGCATGTCCATCCGAGGGCATCCCCATGGGCAGTCCCGCAGATGCCCTCTACTAAGATACCGCGCCCACCGGGGCCCCGGTTCCCATCTATACCCAGTGGCCAGCCAGGTCCCACTCACGGGGTTCCTGAAACCCCAACACCCCCATCCTCCTTCTCCTCCCCAGGTCATCTGGGAGAAGTTCGTCTCAGACCCGCAAAAAGCTGACAACGAAGAGATCGTGACCGTGGAAGAAGTCACAGCAGTCACAGCCGCCCCGGCCAGCGTATGAACACAGAGGCTTCCTCCCCAGAACATTCTAGAACCTGTGGGGTGGTTGTTCTTTTTTTTTTAATTGCTTTGAGAATGTATTTATATAGTGTTCTATTTTTTTACTTTCGAACAATGTGATATTTTGTAAAGATACCTGTCGTGGGAGGGATCGTGGGATGCCCGTGGATCCTGACCCCAGGATGCACCCGCTTCTCGTCATCTCTGCCACCCCCTCCCCAAAGAACAACGAACCCCTTCCTTACATTACGCTGGCTCAAGCGGGGCCGAATGGGGTATTGTCATCTTTGTGGACATTGTTCTGTGCACCCCGTGGGGACCGGGATGTAGACGTCTTTGGGGATATTATCCAGACCATGACACATGGACCAGAATGTGGACAACTCCATCCGCAGGCACCAGCAACGACAGGACGGGATTTCTCACGGGGATCCTGAAACCCTCTGTGCACCTTGACCTTCGAGACAAACGACTACAGAAACCCCGCAGGCCACGTGCCCACCCCCATGACGTTAACCAACGGGGAAGCATTGAAGGCGGGTCCTCTCGAGCCAGGAAGCAAGCCCCATGCGGGCAGTGAAGTCGGCCATGAGGAGCCGCGGGCGCGCGTCCCACCAAGACCTACAGAAAGTCTTGGACACCAGCAACAGCATGTCCTACAGGAAGCGCAGCGCATCTAGGCCTCAGAGGGCTGGATGAGGACACAGTTCCCGGGGAGAATAAAATGTATCTGGAAATTGAGATACACATAGATACAGACACCCCACCCATATGTAGTTAGAGAAATAGAAATAGAGGGAGAAAAGAGAGCGGAAAATATACATACACAGAGGGAGACAGACGGGTACGTATTTGGAAAAATACGTAGGAAATATATACAAAAAGATACATATGAAGACGATTTGCAGAGAGAGCTCAGGGAATTGGCTCATGAGGTGCTGGGACTGGTCAGCAGGAAGCCTGCAGGGCAGGTGGGCCAGCTGCACACGCAGGTGACAGGTGACAAGGTGACAGTGCACACCTGACCCCGAACTGTTTCTCTGGGAAACCTCCGTTTGCACCTGAGATCATCACCTGATTGGATGCGACACACGCCCAATGTGACGTATCTTTTAACGTTGGCTGCTTGTCGATTTTTTTTGAAAAAAAATTTTTTTTTTTTGCTTGTGGGGTTTTTCGTGTGCTACCTAGAAAACACAATTAGGGGAGTGTTTGATGGAATAACAGGGGGGCCTGTCACACGTCCGTGTGGACACACTAGCTGACAATCATGGAACCACTTATAGTGGGAATGCGTGTTGACCAGCCTTGCCGTGGGTCCCCTGTCCATGTCCCAGGTGACACCCTGCACCCCTGCACCCACTTGTCCCCTCCCACGGGCTCCTCTGTGCCCAGGTGGGTCCACCTGGTGGGAAGAATGCCTAGCACGCACCCTACAATCTTTACTCGGCAATTTGCTCCCAACAGAGTTCCAGGGAACAAAATTGTACACTCAGGTCCTGAAGTGATGCCACAGCTGCTGATCCCGACTTCAGAGGTGTCGGGGGCTCACATCAACCGGCTCAGCAGGAGACGAAAAGTGAAACAAAATAAAAACAAGCCAAAAAAAGCCTCGATTTATAGCATTTTGTGTTTACTGTGCTGCAGATCCTCCAGCACAGCCGTCTTAGAGCTACCGGTGACTGGTCTGCAGCTCTGAACATTCTTGGTTGTTCAGCCGTCCAAGGGCTTACTAGGGGGCTCTAGCTCGGCCCCACCGTGCAGGCTCCGATAGACCCTTCCTGTGAGCATGGACAGCACCAAAGCTGTGCCCCTTGCACTTTGAACTTTTACCCCCAAGAGGCCCAGATGGGACCAAAACATTCTAAGCACAGAAAACAAAAAATCGGGGACTCCTGGGGGGCTCAGTGATTGAACATCTGCCTTTGGCTCAGGTTGTGATCTCGGGGTCATGGGATCGAGTCTCGCATTGGGCTCCCTTCAGGGAGCCTGCTTCTCTCTCTGCCTGTGTCTCTGCCTCTTTCTCTGTGTCTGTCATGAATAAATAAATAAAATGAAAGAAAGAAAGAAAAAGAAAGAAAGAAAGAAAGAAAGAAAGAAAGAAAGAAAGAAAGAAAGAAAGAGAAAGAAAAGGAAAGAAAGAAAGAAAGAAAGAAAGAAAGAAAGAAAGAGAAAGAAAGAAAAAGAAAAAAAAAGAAAGGGAAAGAAAGAAAGAAGGAAAGAAAGAAAGAAAGAGAAAGAAAAGAAAGAAGGAAGGAAAGAAAGAAAAAGAAAAAAGATAGAGGGAAAGAAAGAAAGAAAGAAAGAAAGAAAGAAAGAAAAAGAAAGAAGGAAGGGAAAAAAGATAAAGAAAAAGAAAGAAAGGGGAAGAAAGAAAGAGAAAGAAGGAAAGAAAGAAAGAGAAAGAAAAGAAAGAAAGGAAAGAAAGAAAGGAAAGAAAAGAAAGAAAGAAAGAAAGAAAGAGAAAGAAAGAAGGAAAGAAAGAGGAAGAAGGAAGGAAAAAAGAAAGAGAAAGGAAAAAGAAAGAGAAAGAAACAAGGAAAGAAAGAAAGAAGGAAAGAGAGAAAGAAAGAAAGAGAGAGAGAGAAAGAAAGAAAGAAAGAAAGAAGAAAGAGAAAGGAAAAGGAAAGACAGACAGACCGACCACAAAACGAGGCCCGTGGAACAACTCCCGGGGGCTGACAGGGGCCGACAGCGCGTACGGAGAATGTGACTCACCCTGGAATAGAGGCGTCTGCCTTCAGGCTCCCTGTTCCCCTTTCCTCGTCCCTTGGGCCTCCATGACGCCTTCCCTGCTAACCCTCAACTTCTGCAAAAGAGCGACTTCCTGCATTTCTGAGCGGATGATCTCACTTATCAACACATTAGTAGGAATTTGTCACCTCCCTCCCAGGCCAGGTGCTTTTCGTCATAGGGTGTAAGGGTTGATGGTTTCATGGGGTTTAAAGGGATCTAAACTCAGAGGGACGAGGTGGTGAAGACACTTCTTTTGTTCAGTGCACATTATCAGTGGCCATGGTGTGACCCCATAGGAAAGACTCTCCCCCAACCCCCACCAGGAGGTCATCAAGTACGAGATGAGTGAGGTGTGGTGAGAGGATGATGCCCCCAGGAGAAGCAGTTCTGGGTACAAAGGGACCCCAAGACCCCACTGCATTTAGAGTCCTGGAAATGGCTCTCTGTCTGGATGTGATGGGGTCTCACCCCACGTCTTGGTCTCACCCCAAAGGGTGCCCAAGAGGACTAGGGTCAGCGGACCACCTGGGTAGGAATTGTGTCCACCAGGTGAGCCAAGGACAACCGTCTTCAGGCCCCACATCTTGTAGGGTCAGGGTCGGCTGTGAGGACCAGCCGTGGCCTGGGCGTCACGTGGAGCAGACCGGAGGTGACAGTCAGGACCCTCGCTTCTGATGAGAAGATCACTTCCTCATGTGTGTGCTCCTGATCCGACCGGTCTGAGGTCACCCTCAGCCTCCGTGCGCTCACATCGTCAGGCGAAGCCACCCCCGCGAGGGGAACTGAGCCTGGGTAGACGACATGTCCTTGCAGATGCACGAAAAAGTCCCGCATGTGAGACCAAGCTCTCTGCCTGGGGTGGGAAGCGTTCTCCTGCAGGAAACCTGAGAACTGGGCATGCACGGGGTTCACGGGAGGCTGGGGGGGCCAGTCGGGGTGCTTCCCCTTGCACAGGCAAGGGGAGACGGGCCACCAGAGCAGGGGAAGTGCTGGCCACGTGTTGGAAAAACGGAGACGCTGTGGAAGATAATCTGAGTGTAGATAGGCAGGCGGGGCAGCTGGGAGTGGGGTGGGGGCAGCGATGTTAGGAGAAGTTTCCAGGGTGCGCAGGACAACGCAGCACCAAGCAGGAGGTGGGAGGACAGAAAACATCCCACATGCATCCTGTCCCAGCTCTGGACATGACGTGAGGTTCAGGAGGGGACACACTCCCTCCAGAGGCTCTGGGGACGGTCCCTCCTGCCTCCTCCAGCGTCTGGGGCCCCAGGCGTCCCGGGCTGGTGACCTCGTCCCTCCCGTCTCCGCCTCCATCCTCACCTCCTCTGCGTGCGTTTGTGTCTCCTCTTCTGTCTCTTACGAGGACCCCTGCCATTGGACGTAGGGCCACTTCGTCCAGGATGAGCTCATCTCATGTCCCTCACGTCATCCCATCTGTTAGGTCCCCTCCCCAGGTACCAAGAGCACAACATGAGCATATATTTCATGGGGGACAAACTCCTACACACTCTACAGCCTCCCAGTGCAGACGCTCTTCCCCTCTGCGTGAGCCCTCGAGGCCCCAATCCGTCTCCAGATGCACCTACCCCCCTTGCCCTCATGCACAACCTCCACGTGAAAGATGCCATGGTTTGCACTGTTTTTACGCTGTATCCAGAGTCTTCATACATGACGAGCTGCGGAGATGAGGGAGGTCTCCTTTCCTTCCCGATTCATAGTTTGCAAACTTCAGAAAAAAATTTAAAAAAAAAATCGAAAACTGGGACGCACTGCTTTAAAGGCCAATGAGTGAGAACAAGAAAGCGTTTCTGCATGACGTTGTGGGCGAGGGTGCGTGACCTTGTGGGTTTGTTCTCCGCGCATCATAGGCTGGAAGGTAGGGTTCAGTTTACGACATTGTAGCAAGGTCAGCTCATTACCTGCAACAAATGTAACCAATTTAACCAATGAAACAAATGTAACCAACGTGACAAATGTAACAAATGTAGCCAATGTGACAAATGTAACCAATGAAACAAATGTAACCAATGTGACAAATGTAACGAATGTAACCAATGTGACAAATGAAACAAATGTAGCCAATGTAACCACCGTACCACCCAGTGAGATGTTGGTTGTAGAGATCTGGGAAGGAAGCCTGGGGAGGTCATGGGAACCCTCTATTTTCTGCTCTGTGCTTCTGTAAACCTGAAACTGCTAAAAAAAGGAGTCTAATAATAAGTAATAATAATAATAACAATAATAATAACAATATAACAAGGGAGAAGGTAGGTGAAAAACCAGAAAATAAAGTGTGGTCTTACGGTCTTTGGAAATGAAAGTTTGTGTGAAGATTCTCTCTTCTAGGTTTTGACACAGAGGACGTAGGAGAGACACGTCAGCTCAGAAAGTGTCATTGGAGGGTGGATCTCAGGACACATTGAGTCACTTCCAACGTGCACAGACATGTTCCTGGTTCTTGTATCTCTATGTCTCTGTGACGAGTCCCCAGCAGACAGTGGAAGATTCTAGATACCCACAGACCACTTGCTGCTGCTTTGAGGGCGGCAGAGCCAGCTGACCGGTTGGATATGAGGGTCTTGGGGAGCCCCTCCCTTATCCTGACCTCCTGAATATGAGGGTCTTGGGGAGCCCCTCCCTTACCCTGACCTCCTGATACCAAGAACCCCCCACAGTTGGTGACATTTGCTGCCTTTGGGGGCCGCACTGGGGTCCCTGGTCCCTCCGAGGTGGCTGGACAGATGCAGAGGGGACACTGGATGTGGAATCTGTGACTCACCATCCCCGTGACTCAACCAGCCTGGCCCCCCCACCCCGTGTTCTTCTTCTGGGGCAGGACTCACAGTCTTGCAAGGGAGACCTGTCACCGCCACGATGGCCTAGACTGTCCCCACCCCTGAGTTTCATAAATCAGGTCTAAGACCTACAACAGGTGGTCCCCACCTTAGGAACTCTGCTTCTCCATCTCTAATGAAGGGACCGATTTGGGGGCACCTGCCTGGCTCCGTCAGTAGGGCACATGATGCTCAATGTCACAGTTGTGAGTTCAAGCCCCACAGTAGAGGTTGAGATTGCTTTAAAAAATTAATTAATTAATTAATTAATTAATTAACTGAGACACCTGGGTGGCTCAGCAGGTGAGCATCTGCCTTCAGCTCAGGTTGTGACCCCAGGGTCCTGGGATCGAGTCCCACATCAGGATCCCCTCAGGGAGCCTGCTTCTCCCTCTGCCTGTGTCTGTGCCTCTTTCTCTCTGTATCTCTCATGAATGAATAAATAAATAAAATCTTTAAAAAAAAATTTTTTTAAATAAGCCAGAGAAAAGCAAATGGATGGAGATCATCAAATTAAAAACAAAATACACCAGCAGAACTGTCGCGTGTGTGTTCATGAAAAATAATCTGGGCGTAGCTGGATGCACACATTTTGAACCCAGGGGGTGCAAGGCGTCACCCAGACTTTGAGGGACCAATGATTACTAGAATGGTTAGGGTCATTCTGAATCCTTAGATAATTTGAATAATGTTCTAGTTTGCCCATTCTTTGTAGAAAGTGGAGCGAAATGCACTGAAAGCTGGGTGACAAGCCACCATGTTTTCCCCTCCTCACCCAGCCGTGGCACCGGAGACCCCTGTGTATTTCCCTTTGTATCTTTTTTTTTTTTTTTTTTAATATCAGAAAGTCTCAAGAGCTGCGTGGCCCTAACAAGTGGACCCCATCACAAGTGTCCTTTCAGGATGAAAACACGCAGATACTGAAAATTGATCAGCAAACCTCCCCACGGAAGGTGTCTCGTGAGCTCTACTCCAGTCGGGAGCATCAGACGGGTTGTTCAAGGGGTCCGACCTCTTGGCCTCCACTCTGATTGACCAGACGGTTGCAAACTGGGATCATGTATCAATCACCCAGCGGGCGCATGGCTCCTCCCATCCCCGCAGGCCCCACCACCAGGTGAATTTGCAGGGTTGGGGGTGGGGAAACTTTGACCACGTGACCTGCTGCCCAGACTCTGCCATGAAGCTCAGAAGGACCCGCAAGCCTGCGCTGTGTGCCATGCTCTGCACTCCTGACGGCTCCCTCTGTTCTAGAACCTCACGGGCCTACCCACCCCGAGCTCACCACTGCCTCAAGGCTTTTGCACCTGTGCCTCCTCTGCCCCCCGAAATCTTCCACATGCTCCGTTGATTCATCCAGGTGTGCCCTGGACCATGTCCCACTGGAACAGACCTTGTCGGAGCATCCTCACACCCCTGCTCCTGCGGGCGCCCTGCTCCTGCCTCGTTCCTGTTCACTCAGCACCCCCAGCGCACCTGACAATTTCCCTCCAGGTTCCCATCGTTGGCCCTAGAGCATCAGCTCCCTGACAGCAAGCACTTTCTCATTCCTTTGTCCCTCCCCATCGCCCGTGACTCGGACGACACCACATACGGCACAGGCGTCGATCTGCGATCAACATCGGTGTGATTTATAAAACAGAGGACTCGCTGTAAATGAGCAGAGCCCCATCCTTCCGCCTGCCCGTTCACCTTCGCCACTGTCGGCGTGAGAGACACAGGCAGAGGGAGCACCCTGCGTGGAGCTCGCTGCAGGAGGCGCCACATAGAATCCACAGTCATGAAGCACATCCTCTTCCAAATGGGACCAGAGACAGAGCCTTCCTACCAGCACGGTCGGTTTTCTAGAAACCTACTTTTGCATTTTTTTTTCTACTTTTGCATGTGGCTGTGCAAGAGCCACCTGCGCCTGAGATAAACAGCAGGAGTCTGACTCGTGGGGAAGATGTAGCCCATCCTATGGTGACCCATTCCCTACGGCGGGCATCGTTTGGAGCTGGGAGATGCAACAAAGCCAAGCAGTTCCAGAGCCTCTGCATCCCAAGAGCTGTATTTGCAACCAGGCATTCCCTTCACGTGGCGTCTGGGAACTCTCTCGTCTACACCACAGGATGACATGGTGTTTGACAAAAGCAAAGAAGGGGATGAGCCTATCTCATGAGATAACGTCCAAAGGGCACCATAGTTGTAGGAGGAGAAACACAAGGAACGGTCATCCCCATTTGCGTCATGGTGATCCTATGAGGAAGAAACAACTATTTCCCAAGCTCTCCAGCCAGATCCCTCCAACCAGGCGCCGGCAAGTAGGGTGGTCACAGAAGGACTCATGCTCCCATAGTGATAAGGACTACTCCCATCCAAGGGGAGATATTCCAGGCATGGAGGCATGGAAGCACTGGCGTCCCCTCCCGGAGGGGCCTCAAGGACATAAACCAGCACCAGAATCACGCACAAAGTCTGGGAGAGCTCAGCCCACGGATAGGGCCACCCTCCCAGTGAATGGACGGGAGCGGATGTGCCCATGGACACGGGGGTTGGAAGACTCCAGAACGTGACACAGAGCATGGAAACCCTGGTTCCCCTGATGATCCCAGAGGGAACAGGTGGGATGACGGCTGGAGACACCCCGCTGCAAAAAAGAGGAACCCCGAGATGCTGATAAAAAAGCAAAGGGCCAGCTTGGCGCTTGAGAAAGATGGTGCTGGGGGTTGGAGCACTTCCTGCGCGCCGGGGAGATAACCCCGGCCCAGCCACTCATTGAGAAGGAGGACACGGCTGATGGCAGATAAGGCGCTTCTCCAAACGCTGACGTGGGGATGAATTGTGAGTGGGAGTCCATAGAGAGCAGGCTCTTGACCAGGCTTCTTGAGCTCATCCCCGCGGGGACCACGGTTCCGTCCCGCCGTCCCGAGCACCCCTTCTGGTGCCGCCTGTCCACAGCACCTTCTGAAAGCGCCGGAGCGGTCCGAGGACGTTCCAGAAACCTCGCTGACCAGTAAGCTGATGTTTTGTGCATCTCTAGGGCTGTGGGGTTTGTGAGATCCTACAGCAGGATGGGCGCCGGATGGGAGGGGAAACCAGCGCCGTGGGTGGGTATAGGGGGGTATATCACTCATGGAGCAGACGGAGGGCGTGTGGAGGGGATGAGCATCCCCACGGTGCCCAGATGAGAACCAGCGGTGTGAGCATCACTTTACGAAACTCACAAGAGGTCTGTCTGGTGGGTGTCTGCGAACGAATGCTCGGGGTGTCTCCCCACTCTCTACAGGGCGTACGTCCTTCTGGGGAAGCACCCAATATTCCTTTGGGATTTTTTTAAGAGATTTTATTTACTCATTCATGAGACGCACAGAGAGAGAGAGAAAGGCAGAGACACAGGCAGAGGGAGAAGCAGGCTCCATGCCGGGAGCCCGACGTGGGCCCGGGGTCACGCCCTGGGCCGAAGGCGGCGCTAAACCGCTGAGCCACCCAGACTGCCCACTTTGGGGGTTTTTAAGCATTCAAGTGACCAAGGCTTGGTCTTTGATACCGACAGGTCTGACAGGTGCACGGTTAAGTTGGCCCCTGGGTCTACACGGGGTGCATAACCTGCCTTCCCCTTGCACCTGCAGGCGGGACAGGGTGGTGGAGGGAGGGGGGGTCCCCAGAAATGCTGTGGCCTGAGAAGCATAGCGCAGAAGCCAAGTAGCTCCAGCCTGAGCTGGACGAGGCTGTGATGTGCAGCCCCCGGCGATGGGCGAGCGCTCAGAGTGTCCCTGCCACCCCGATCAACAGCTCAGATCTTCCTACCTGGGAGCTGGAACCCCAAACCAAAGGGCATAGATGAGCCTGGTATGAAACGGGGTGGGGGGAGTCATGCCCCGAGGCAAGCACCCTTGTTCCCAACGCAGAAGGCTCGCAGAAGGTGCCACCTGCAGCCAGTGGCCAGAGGTCGGACCTAGGGCCCTGAAGCCTGGGGACACATCCTTGGAGAACGCGGGAGAGAAATGAGGCCAATGCTGCATTTAGGACTAAATAAAAGGAATCCCTTCTAATTACATTTTAATATGTTCCATGTGATGAGGACACTGGGGTCGGAAGCCTGTTGGTTACTAAGACACGCGGAAGGAACGACGGGGCACGTGGTTGGGTCAACGCCATGAGAAGGGCGATGACGATGTGCAAAGCTGCTGTACTTAATGCAAAATTTAAAAAGTCATTAAAAGGCAAACGCCCCATCCGGGTGCCCAGCTCCTCTGGCTGCGTCTGTAGGCTGACCTGTCCCCAGGGTGGGTCCCCACGGAGGCCGAGGCTGGTTCCCCCCGAGGCCTCTGTCCCGGGCGTGTAGACGCCGTGTTCTCCCTGTGTCCTCACATGTTCATCGCTCTCTGCACATCGTTCCCTGATCCTATGATCGGGGCGCACCATACAGACCTCACCTAAATCCCCTCTTTAAAGACCGAATATCCCAATGCAGCCCCATCCTGAAGTCATGGAGTAAGGGTTTCAACAGGTGCATTTCAGTGGGTCACCACAGAGCCCCCGAGGACACCCGTTCTTGGAGAAGGGACACATCCGCCTCTCGGCCACAACGGCAGCTCCGGGGGTTGATAATGCCCCTTTGGGACACAATGGCGGGGCCTGGTTGCCCGTGTCTGTCTCCTCAGAGCTTCTCGAGCAGCCGCCCCTGAGGTTCTCCGTGGCCGTTCTGTGCTCAACATTGACACAGAGACTGACCCCGCGCAGACCTTGTGCCCCAAAGGGCTCACTTCCCTGGGCCGCGGCACGTTGGTTCTTCCTGCCCTGGGTGTGAGACTCTGGGACAGACCTCAGACGTCCCCACCGCAGCCCTCATGTGTCGCTGTGCTTCCTTCCTCGTGGGGAAAAGTCTCGGTGGCGACTGTAGAGTAGGTGAGGGCCATCGCGGGCATGGCAAGGGATGGAGGGAGGCGTCTGAGAGCCACCGCTGTCAGGCAGACCATCCCCGGCGCCAGGGCCTGACCCATAGCAGGTGCACTGAGAACAAGGAGTGGCCTCCACTGGGGGCCAGGGCACAGCACCCCTCCACACGCTGAGCTCATATACACTCCATGCCTTGAAGGGCATCACCACAGGCCCCACAAAATGTACCTCTTGGCCATACAGATGATTTCAGACCACAGGCCACTGAGAACCAGCAGGAGCACAAATAGTTCTGGACGCCTCCCTCGCTGCCAGAAAATACAGGACATTCATTTCCCCTTCCTGGAGGAAATGTACGTCCATACACGGACCTTCTTTATTTTATTTTATTTTATTTTATTTTATTTTATTTTATTTTATTTATTTTATTTATTTTATTTATTTTATTTTATTTTATTATTTTATTTATTTTATTTATTTTATTTTATTTTATTATTTCATTTCATTTATTTTATTTTATTATTTCATTTTATTTTATTATTTTATTTTATTTTATCATTTTATTTTATTTTATTTTATATTTTGTTTTAAGACTGTATCTATGAGTTCACGAGACACACAGAGAAGGACAAAGATGCTCCCCACACTGAGAAGACAATGACGCTCAGAGACTTCTTATCGTCTCGGAGATGCTAATGAACAAGACCGCCCCGGACGTGCCACACGTTTCCTGCTGCCCCTTTCCATATAACTGTCCTTCCCCATTCAGGAGCCAGAAACCCATTTTCTGACGTTGAATCAAAAATGGTTTAAAAAAAAAAAAAAAAGGTTTATTAAACTCGCTGACCATCTGGCTGCCTCCCTGAGCTGCATTTTCCTTGCTGGACTCCCATGCGTATATATATATATGGCGTAAATGCTGGGTTTTCTGTTAAATCTTTTTATCCACGTAATTTGTGGGCATCGGGTGCAGATCTAAGAGGTTAGAGGGAAACGATTTTTCCTGCCCTTCAACCTCTCCTCCCTGATTTTCTCTTTTCCCGGCCTCCTCCCTTGGTCTGTCTTATGTAGGAAGACCTCCCGCTTGGTAATGAGACACAGAGCAGGAAGGAGTTTACCTGCTTCCCCCAGGTAGGGAAATAAATGGCTTCCATCATCCCAGGAGGTGGGCGCACATCCCTGGAAAGGGGCCGGAAACACTGTAATGATGTGCACCCCGACTCGCTGGTGGCCTCTGGGCTCCTATTGGCTCTTTCTGCAAACGTATTCCATCCTGAGAGCACTTGGGCAGCTCAGTTGGTTAAGAGTTAGACTCGCAGTTTCAGCTCAGGTCATGATCTCAAGGTCATGAGATGGAGCCCTGCATTGCTCTGTGCTCAGCGTGGGGTCTGCTTGAGATTCTTTTTTCTCCGCCCCTAACTCCTGGCTCTTTTGATCTCTGTTTCTTTCTCAATAATAATAGTAATAATAATAATAATGATTAATAAAGGTGTTCTGTCTTCAGCCAGACAGAGCTGCCTCATACCCCAAAGTGGATGCCGTGGAGCAGTATCCTCATCACACATTCCTTCTTTTTCATGGAGGCCTCACCTCCCCTGCCCCTGAACCACCTACTGCAAGAGGCACAACCTCAAATAACCCCAATATGTATGGCAGGGTTCAGAGTGGGTCCCCACACAGCGGCCCAGGGGCGGGGATGTGGTCTAGACCCGCAATGGCCATGGTGATGCTGGGTTGCAGGAAAAAGTCCAGTCTGGTGGGAAAAGTGGGTTCGATCCCACGTTGGTAGTCATCGTGGATAATGCACCTTGAGTGTCCTGATGCCTTGAAGGGGGCTCCAGGAGGGTTTCAGAGGGGCTGTCACTTTGTAGGGGGGACCAGGCATGTGGAAATAGGATGGTGGACACACCCAGTGGTTTGACCACATAGGGCACGGGATGCCCCCCCCCAAGAACTTGCTCCTGACACCTGACGGCCCCAGGGGCATGGAGGGGTTCTGAGAATGGAGGGTTCCTGCCCCACCTGGAATCTGACCCTCTGACCTGAGGTCTCCTCCTCTTCAGGTGCAGCATTGAGGCTGGGCCATGGCGACTACGCTGGATCTGGTGAGCTTTCTGGTCCTCCTGAGCTCAGTGTGCTGCAGAGAACCACAGCCGGGTAGGTGCTGGCAGGTGGTGGGGGTGTCTGGGCAGGGTCCCCCTAATGCTGGAAGAGGACAAAAGGCCCTCCCCCAGACCTGATGCATCTATGCATCTCCCCATCCTCTACCCCTGCCCTGGTAAGAGAAGGGGTCCTTGTGGAAACCAAACTGTCAGCGGATGTTCATCATCTGGCACAATCAGGGAGAAAATCCTATCCCCAAACCCCAAGCCCAGCTGGGGTGTCAGCTTTTCTGCCTGTCCTGGGAAAACCTTATTAAAAAGCAAAAATCTCGGACCTGCCGAGATGGCACGGTTGGTTAAGAATCCGACTCTTGATTTTGGCTCAGGTCATGATCTCAGCATGGAGTCTCCCCCGCCGTCCCCCACCGCTGCTCTCTCTCTCTTCCTCTCTCTCAAATAAATACAGAAATTCTTTTTAAAAAATATTTTAGAAACAGAAAAATATCCTCCCAACCCACAGAACCTCTCCCCAAACACGCTAGAGAACGTAGAAATCTTACCGCAGGGCGACCCACCAAAGAGAGCGCACACACAGGGAGAGAAAGCTCACCGTGTTGGGAGCCAGCTGCCCGGGAAGTTGGGCTCCTCTCCTCCCCGGAAACGGGCGTTCACTTCTCTGATCATCACATTTCACAGACGCCCCAGACCCTCAGCTAGCTATTCCGCATTGTTGACGCTCATGTAGCCCCTCTATGAAGAGCCACGCATCTCTTTGTACTTTTGTAGCCTTTGATTTCAGTGTCAAATAAAAAAAAAAAAAAAATTCATGCCAAGACCAATGTCCAGGCACCCAGCAACCTGGGCTTTTTGTTTTTATGGGGTTTTTTCTTGCCTAGGAGTTTTGTAGATTCGGGTTGTACCTGTGAGTCTTTAATCCAGTTGGAGTTAATTTTTTTGTGGATCTGGTTAGTGGTCTGCTTCCACTTTTTTGTAAGTGGCTGCCGCTGTTCCCACACCGTTTTTTGGAGAGACTGTTTGTCCCCTGTTGTCTATTCTTGGCTTTGTTGTTGTAAATTAATTGGTCCTTCTTTGTTTTTTTTCCCCCTAATAGGGAAAATTAAAGTCCTCCTGGTCATTTTGCACTTGTCCTCACTATGGCAGTTTTCTTCTTGGTCAAGGTGCTGCATCAGCCCCACCCCAAAGGGCATAGCCCATCCCCTGACCTATCCTGAAGGCCTGGGAGGGAAGCCCCACTTTGCATTCCCTCTGGGAAGATACAGAGGGCCCCAATTTCTGCACAGCCTGCCTTGTGATTTTAAATTTTTTCTAGACATTTTTTCCATGTTAAAATTTTTTCCTGTATTTAATTTTTTTCTGTATTTTAAGATTTTTAAAATATTTTTATTTCTCTGTATTTTAAGGATCAGTTTCTGTAATTTTAAAATTATCATTACTATAGATAACTTCTTGGTATTTTTCAAATTAGTTTCTTTCTTTTCTGTATTTTTCAAGTTATTATTCCTATATCTGACTTGTCTGTATTTTTTACATTATTTTCTATATTTTTCAAATTATTATTACTCTAGTTAACTTTTCTGTATTTTTCTGTTTTCCAAATGATTATTACTCAACTTTTGTGTATTTTTTTCAAATTATTTTGTGTATTTTTCAAATTATTACTGCTATACCTAACTTGTCTGTATTTTTCTAATTATTTTCTGTACTTTCCTTTCCCTTTTTTAAGATTTTTATTTATTTATTTTGAGAGAGAGAGCAAGAGAGAAAGCACAAGCAGGGGGAGGGACAAGAGGGAGAGGGAGAACGAGACTCCCCTATGAGCAGGAAGCCTGACACGGGGCTGGATTCCAGGACCCTGACATCATGACTTGAGCTGAAGGTAGACATTCAACTGACTGACCCACCATGGTGCCCCTTTTTCTGTATTTTTCAAACTATTATTATTATACTTAACTTTTCTGTATTTTTCAAATTATTTTTTGCATTTTTAAAATTACTGTTAATATAGCTAACTTTTCCGTACTTTTCAAATTATTTTTTCTATTTTTCTAATTATTATTGCTGTACCTAAGTTGTCTGTTTTTCAAATTATTTTTTGTATTTTTCAAATAACTATTACTATACTTAATTTTGTGTATTTTTCAAATTATTGTTACTATGGCTAAGTTTCCTGCACTTTAGCTAAGCAATGATTCTTGCTATACTTTTGTGTATTTTTATTTTTTATCTTTTTTCTTTTGTGTACTTTTAAAATTATTTTCTATATTTTTCACATTATTACAATAGCTAACTTGTATTTTTCAGATTATTTTCTGTATTTTTCAAATTATTATTACTAAAGCTAAGTTTAGGGGTATGAAGTGATATCTCGTTGTGGTTTTGATGTTCATTTCCCTGATAACTGATGGTTCTGAGCATCTTTTTTTCCTTTTTTTCTTTTTTCTGGGCATCCTTTCATGGGCTTGTATATGTCACTTTGAAATCGTTCATTTTACGTTATGTGAATCTGGCCTCAGTAAACCGATATGACAATCCCCACCTGGTGTTTGCAGAACGTCTCCCCTCTCACCTGTAACTATAACATCACTTGCAAGGGGTGGGGAGGGGAGCAGGTTCTAATTCCTACTAAGTGTTTATTAATATTTTTTTAATTGCAGCACAAGAAAACGTATCTCCTATTATAAACATGCAGCTAGATTCAAGGAAGAAAATGTTAAGCTGGAATTACATAAGAAATGTGAGTGAGCAAGAATGCGTAATATATACCCCGCTCGGCTCTCCCACCTCGCAACCCCCACAGGTGAGTGTTCATGGCTCGTGCCTTATGGCTTGGCTCCTTGCAAACCTTGAATTGTCCTGTGAGATGACTCTTACGTCTCCTGCCTCCTCTTGAGTTCCACTCCTATTGCTGTTGTCGGGGAAAAAAAAAAAACATTTCCTCACCCTCTCAGGTTCAGGGGTAGGGATGTGCAAATTAAACTGACGAGCGTCAGATTTTTCAGAAGAAGAGATCTACAGATTTGTTCCCGGTTCAACTTTTTTTTTACCTAAATGAAGATTCACAGGAGAGAAGTAAACCCCCAAAGAAGTGGATGGACTAGGGAGTTTTTGTGCCATTTTTTCTAAAAGGCTGGAAAATTGAGGAGACGTCTCGACAAAGAAATGTGGATTTCAGCTTCTGAGGCCGATAAATTTCGGGGACGTGACCATGGAATCAGCATATGGGTTATTCCCATGTCCATTCTCAGGTGCCAGATGCTCAAAATGATCCTTATTCCAAAATAGCCTATTTGGGATTAATCCCAACTATAGGAGCCCTTCACCCTGCTTTGTACAGTGAGAGTAAAATCTACACACTGAGTCTCACGTATGAGGAGGAATCTATAATAGCTGTCTTTTCTGCACCTGCTTTCATTTTGATCTCTCCCCTTCCATGAGGGACTACAGGGAAAGATGTGGATTTGCCCCTTAAATGGATGTCACCATGGAAACAGCGCCCCCCGGATTCAGTCCGTGTCTTTCACTCACTCGTCACCTAGTACACACACACCCTTGGTTGCATTCTAAGGACCTTAGAGAGGAAAAACCTTATCATCTAACCTCTTAAGCTGTGTCTGGAGGCCCGTGAATGAACAAGAGATGGATGAACAGGAGGTAGAAAAGTATATTCCCATGCATATGGAACTTCTTTTTATTTCTCATATGGGGCTTTTATTTTTTTTATTATTATTATTTTTCATATGGGGCTTTTAAAACATAGCCCAATAAATAGGTAAAGTTAACGATTTATGTACCTAGTAGGAAAAAGGAAGGAGAGAGTAAAGCTCTTTATGGGAAGAACAAGCATTTTTCCAGAAGAAAATGGGAGATAAGAAAGTTTGTGATGAAGCTAATTCCTACAACTGTAAGACGTCTTTCAGTCTTCGTCACGGCCCAGAGAGGGCATTTATGATAACATTACCCTCGTTGTCCTTCCTAAAATCCACCTGAAAGAGAAAATTTATAGCAGCCTTATTTTCTAGGACTTTCTGACTTCAGTTAGATAAGAGAAACGCCCCCCAAAACGTTTCTTTGTGCATCTCTTAAATCCAAACGTCTTCACTTTAAAATAATGTTCATACCAGGCAGCCCGGGTGGCTCAGCAGTTTTAGTGTGACCCTGGGGTCCCGGGATCAAGTCCCACGTTGGGCTCCCGGCATGGAGCCTGCTTCTCCCTCTGCCTGTGTCTCTGCCTCTCTCTCTCTCTCTCTCTCCGTGTGTCTCTCGTGAATAAAATCTTTAAAAATCTTTAAAAATAATAATAATGTTCATACCAATTCTGCGATTGCTGGGGATGGGGGAGGCTCCTCCCCACATTTATAGCTAGTTTTAGCAATTTTTTTTTGAAGATTTATTTATTTTGGGGTGGAGAGAGACAGAGGGAGAGGGAGAAGCCCAAGCAGACTCTGTGCTGAGCATGGAGCCCGACTTTGGGCTGGATCTCACGACCCTGAGATAGGACCTGAGCTGAAACCAACAGTCTGAGGATTAACCCAGTGCACCACCTCGCGCCCATTACAGGGACTTCTTATGTGGGTTCCTCTGCCGCCACCTCCAGGCTGATGAAGGTCTTGCCGTGTCCCCAGAGATTAACTCCTGGGGTGGGGGGGAGGCGGTATTCTTTGCAAAGAAATGTCTAGCTTTTAAGCAAGTGACCTGCATCGGGGTTTCCTTGTATCTGCTTGTTGCAATCGTCTTAAAAATCATCCTTGTGCCAAAGTGGGCTTATTTTGGGGTGAAATATTCTATGACTGGTCACACCTTAGGTGAACTGAACTGTGTTTTCAGAGCCCCTGAGAGGAGGAGGCAGGGAGGAGGGTTGCACATGGGGGCTCACGGGAGATCCAGCAGTAGGCGTCCTTAGGCACCCGTGCTTTTAAAAAGTCGTGAAATTAGGGGCACCTCGGTGGCTCAGCTGCTTATGCATCTGCCTTCAGGTCAGATCAGGTCGGGATCTCAGGGTCTTGGGATCAAGTCCAGGATCGGGCTCTCAGCTCAGCGGGAGGGAGAGAGGAGTCTGCTTCTCCCTCTGCCCCTCCCCCTGATCATGCTCTCTCTCTCTCTGTAAAATAAATAAAATATTTTTTAAAAAAAAATTAATTAAAAGTACTGAAATTAAATTTTAAGCTAATGACACAAAAATAAACAGGTCCCAGACCTTCCTTTCCATGTGGGTCATGTTTACACATGGTATAGCTTTCTGTCGCTTGCTTCAAAAAAACAAATTTTTTTTTTTCGATTTTAAGTGTTTGCTGTTGGTGCAAGGAAGTCACTGATTTTACGGCCTTCCTGTCCACGGGTTTCCTTAATCTGTTTTATAAAGTCAATGCATTGCAGGGAGCATCTGGTTCTCGGAATGTTGTCCTGTTAGTTCAGAAATAAGGCAAACGTGACTTCCTTCCGTGCCATCGTGGCGGCTTTCTGTTTCGTCTCATTTTTCATTGCGAATTCCAGAAAAACGTTCATGAATGTGGTGTTTCCATATGACTTACAGTAGTGTCAGTCGATGTAAAAGAGAAAACCCAAAAGCAAAAACCTCTTTTCGCATGTCAGAGAGACTCATTTAGGTTCCTGCTGATCTAACCATTGTTTGTCTCCAAAAACTGGTTTTTGCATACTCTGCAAAACTTGTGTTCCAACCTCTGCTGAGATTATGATTATTTAGTCCTCCCGTCCCACCTCCACTGATGTTATTCAAACAGATTGTGCACAATCATGATAGATACTTTTTTTTGAATAATGTTGAATTCAGTGCATGAGCATGACATTTTGGGGTTTCTATTTTTTATAGCTTTACATTTTTTTCTTCTTTTTTAATTTTTTTTTTCATTTTTTTCTTCTTTAAAAATTTTTTTATTTTTCTTTTTTCTTAAGTTTTTATTTATTTATTCATGAGAGACACAGAGAGAGAGGCAGAGACACAGGCAGAGGGAGAAGCAGGCTCCATGCAGGGAGCCCGACGTGGGACTCGATCCCGGGACTCCAGGATCATGCCCTGGGCTGAAGGCAGATGCTCAACTACTGAGCCCCCCAGGTGTCCCTAAAATATTGATTTTTGAGTAAATCCCTACATCCAAAGTGAGGCTCGAACTCACAACCCCACAATCGACACTGGCACACTCCATGAACGGAGCCAGCCAGGTGCCTCAATTCTTAAAAATATTTTTAAATGAAAGGTTCTTTTGAAAATATCCCCGGGATAGGTCCGAGCGGGGCCAGCGACGTGAAATCAGGTCTACTCGCCCAAGGTTCCCAAAGGCCATGCGTTTTTGCCTGTGTGTGTTATATGTGTTGCAAATCTCTGGTTCATTTCCTTCCGCCTGCTGTGCACAGATTTGTTTTGTGGGTTTTCTCCTGCAGGAAAAAGGGGGAGGGGGGAACTGCTAGCTGGTTAGCAGAGAGAGGCCCTGGTGTTTTAAATGAAAACAGGCCGCAAAAATAAAAATAAAAATATAAATAAAAATAAAATAAAAAGTAAATAATAGTAATAATAAAAATAAATAATAAAATAATAAAATAATAAATAAATAAATAAATAATAAAATAATAAATAATAAAACAATAATAAACAAATAATAAAATAATGAATAAATAATGAAATAATTGATTAATAATAAAATAATAAATAATAAAATGATGAATAAATAATGAAATAATAATTAATAAAATAATAAGAAGAAAATAATAATAAATAAATAATAAAATAATTGATAAATAATAAAATAGTAATAAATAAATAATATAATGATAATAATAAATAAAAATAAAAATAAAAACGGGCTGCAGGATTTCTCACTGGGGTTTTGGATTTTCCGTGAGGCCAAACAGAGATGCCTGCAGAGAAGAGGGGGATTTGAACCTTGAAGGCATCTCTGGATGCTGTTTTATTCCGTCTTTAGCAGCAGCCCCGTCGCCCCCGAGAGCCGGCTGGGGGGTCAGGATTGAGGGGAGGGGCTCTTTGCAGCTGGGGGACCTCCAGGGAGCCGGTCCTGCCTGCGACTGTGAGCACAGGTTTGGCACAGGTGTCTCGGGTGTTAATGATGCTCTGAGTTTCCTCTGTTTTGAATTTGAGGGAATCTGAGTGGATGTAATTACCGTCGGGTCGGACTCGGGCTGACCGGTCAGGGGAGGCGGTGCCTCTGTTCCCACTGCCCCCCAGCCACCCCCTGCCCCGCCGCCCTGTGCCCATGGAAGCCTGTGGTTTCACAAACAGGATGCTGCTGTGCTGACTTTCTTTTCCCCCTTTCTTTCCATGTGATGTTTTTCCTTCCAAACTGTCTTAAATCTCGTGTCCTCTGTGGGTCACTGTGTTGACGCTCAGCACGTGACGCCGCGTGGGGCTGGGTGCCAGTGGCTGCCCCTGTCAGCGAGCGTTGCTCTGCATGGTCTTCAAGTCCCTCATTCCATCCCACTCCATGGACGATGCTTTTTTTGGGGGGGGGCAGGGGGGAGGATTAAAACTAAATTCTGAAAAAATAAAATAAAATAAAATAAAATAAAAAATAAAAAAAAGAAAACTAAATTCTCCCTGCAGCTGTGAAAGAGCATCAGCTGTGCACCTGCTACGACGTGCATGAACTTTGCAAATATGTAGCTCAGGGAGAAGCAGATAGAAAAGGCTACACGGCGCGTCAGCCGATTTATAGGAAGCTTCCACAATAGATGAATCCTGTTAAAAGAAGTGGGTTAGTGTTTGCCAGGGCCTGAGGACGGGGGTGGGGCCTACGGGGAGGAGGATAAGAATGTTCTGGAACCAGGGGATCCCTGGGCAGCTCAGCGGTTTGGCGCCTGCCTTTGGCCCAAGGTGCGATCCTGGAGTCCAGGGATCGAGGCCCGCATTGGGCTCCTGGCATGGAGCCTGCTTCTCTCTCTGCCTCTCTCTCTCTCTGTCTATTATAAATAAATAAATAAATAAATAAATAAATCTTAAAAAATAAAAAAAGAAGAATGTTCTGGAACCAGAGGTAGAGCTTGCACAACATAGCGAAGCTGCCCGATGCCCCTGACGTGCGCACTTCAGACGGATCCACATGGTCCATTGCGTGGTTCACTTTACGCCTAAGTGACCTCGATAAAAAAAAAAAAAAAAATCATAATTAAAAAAAATCAATCGTGTAAAAAGGGAAAGCACAGAGCAAAATAGAAATAAAGGTATGACTATGTCGAGGGATGAGACGAAATGCCCTACGCACTCAGAAGCCCGACGCAGGTAGAGTGGGCGAGAAGCCGGGGCGCGAGGTGCCGGCGGGCAGCCCGTGTGGACCTGGCACACGTGGGAGGGACCTCCCCCCTCCCCGATGCACCTGCTCCCTGAAATCACCAAGAAACATAAAAATCCCATCTTTTAGATGAGCGAGAAATGGTCTCTTGGAACAAAGTTCCCACAAACACAGGAGGCAGGACCCCCTTTTGCACATATCTCAGGGAGACCCTGGTGCTGCTGCACCTTTTCTAAAGGGGATGCTCATGACAAAGAGGTAGGAGGCTCTCTCTGTCATTTTGGAACTAGACAGCACGTCTTATTTTATATTTTATTATTATTATTATTTTTATCATTATCATTATTATTATTAGAGATTCGATGCACCCTCACGATGGACAACCTGGACGTGTTTGTGAGCCTCTGATGATGTAGGAGGTGCATTTCTCCTCATCCTGGTCACCGACAGGCCCAGCTGTACGGAAACTTCTATTCAAACATTTTCTCCCCTAAAACGTCTGAATGAGTCACCCCCTGGCCGCATCCTGGGCGGTGCGTTAACGCTGTCAATCACCTGACTTTTGTGTAAATCCCAGACGTTCCTTCCGAGGGACTCTGGTGACCTCAGTAAGGCCCAGGCTGCTCCTCCTAGAACAACCCTGCTTCCCTGTAGGTCTTTGTCCATCATTCTCGCGTCCACATACGTATTTTCTTTGGTTTTGGGATTCCCAAGACACTTTTTTTTTTTCTTGTCTGGAGCAAAACCTTTTCAGATAAAAGGGTTTCTATAGACTCAGAAATGGAACATGTGGTGTTTCCGCCTCTAGAAAAAAAAAGAAATTCTCCAATTATCTCCTATGGCAGGATCAGTCCCTAGACTCCTAATTTTGGGGACTCTTTGCTTTTCTTTAAAAAAGGGGAGCCACCCTGGGCCTCAGAGGTGCCACAGATGGAGTGTGTGGATCTGTGGTTTCCCCCTAGGCCACCCCACGGTTTCCAGATTCCCTTCCCCCTGAGGTCACCCGAGGTCAGTCCACTGTCCCCTCCCACAGTGCTCTATGGCTGCTCACTCCGTCATCCCTGGTGACACTTGTTAGGGAAATTTATTTTATTTTATTTTTTTATTTTTCTTTCTTTCTCCCTCTTCTAAAGATTTTTTATTTATTTATTCATGAGAGGCACAGAGAGGGAGAGAGGCAGAGACACAGGCAGAGGGAGAAGCAGGCTCCATGCGGGGAGCCCGATGCGGGACTCGATCCCAGGACCCCAGGATCACACTCTGGGCCGAAGGTGGGTGCCACACCGCTGAGCCACCCGGGGATCCCCGAAATTTATTTAACACAAAATCTGCCCCCACAACGCAGCATGCCTCCCCACAGAGAGAAAACAGCTGAATTACTACATGAGCATGAATAACATTATTTCGTAAATAATCACATAAACCAGGACCACCCAAATGAGGACACGTGAGACTCTCCCCGGGGTGTCGGCCACCAGATCTTACCCTTGTCAGAGCCCCCAGAGTCCTGCAGAGGAGTGAGAAAACGTTCTAGGGGTGCAGGCGAGCAAAACCACGGTTGTCTACACTGTTGAGTTCTGTGTGCGGGGCTCTGCAAATTAGAGTGACAAAAAGACAGGTTAGCTGAGAAGAGGCATGCGCTCTCTACATGCTGTTAAAAATTTTACATGGCATGAGTTTTCTTGATGAAAAAGAAAAAAAAATGCCCCCAAAAAGCAGTTAGACCAGAGCTTGTATCCCATGCAGGGTGCAGATGTGACAAGAGGCAGAAAAAGAGCGCGAGGCTGCTCAAGGCGGCGCCTCTCGGGAAGATCGATATTTGGAGGACACCGCGGGAAGACAAGGTTTATTTTGGTAGATTTGTTCGTACAGGTCCATATTGGTGCCAAATTTCTGCCTTTTTTGTGGTCCTAAAAGTTCCCACAGAGGGAACCTGAAGCATCTTTGTTTCTAGAAGTTTCTGCAGTTAGATAATGGAAAGTCCAGGAAGGTCTTTTTTTCTTTTTCTTTTTCTTTCTTTCTTTCTTTCTTTCTTTCTTTCTTTCTTTCTTTCTTTCTTTCTTCTTTCTTTCTTCTTTCTTTCTTTTTTCTCTTTTCCCTCTTTCTTTGTCGTTTTTACATTTTGACTTCTTTTTTTCTTTTCTTCTTCTTTTTATTTTTTTTTATTTTTTTTTTTAAGATTTTATTTATTTATTCATGAGAGGCACAGAGAGGGAGAGAGGCAGAGACCCAGGCCGAGGGAGAAGCAGGCTCCATGCAGGGAGCCCGATGCGGCACTCGATCCTGGGTCTCCAGGATCACGCCCTGGGCCGAAGGCAGGTGCTAAACCGCTGTGCCGCCTGGGCTGCCCTTCTTTTTTTTTTTTTTTTTTTTCTTTAATTCAACTGCCCAACACATAATACATCATTACAGGACGGCTTCTTTCTGAATCTGTGGGTTCTCAGTTGCTCCCAGCTCAGCACAATGCTCATGCCACAGTGGACATGGGAAACGGAGTTAGGGATGTCGTCAGTGTCACTCAAGCCCTGGCCATGGTGGGCCAGCTGTGAGCTCCTGGGATTATTGCACAGATAGCAGCCTCCCGCAGGCCTCACGAGGCCGGACGCGTGCCCTTGTTATTACAGTCACGTGACCGAGTAGGGGGGGTCCAAGGGGGCACATCCCACCGTGGAATGATCTGAGGACTGAGTGGCCCCAAGGGCCCCGAAGCGCACGTGATGTACAGGTTTTCCATGGTGCGCTTCCCAGGTCACAGAGGACGACACGCACTACTGCATCTTCCGCAACCACGTGCTGCACAGAGGGGCGAACCTCACCGTGAACGTCACGTGTGACGGTAATGTGTTCCAGGAGCTGCTGGTTTTCGCTAACCCAGGTGAGGTCCCCGGTGCTGGGAAGTTCCCAGCTCCCGCCTCACCCGCCTGAGGGCCACCGAGGTCTCCACCCCTTGGGTGTGGGTGGTGGCGGCGCAGCCGGTGAGGGTTTTGACGGTTGGTGTCTTGCCAGGCGTGGAAGGTTCCGGCGCCATGAACTTCTCCTGCTTCATTTACAATGTCCGCTTCATGAACTGCAGCTGGGCGCCTGGCTCCAGGGCCCCCGCCGACGTCTGCTACCAGCTCTTCTGGTGGGCTTCTTTGTAAGTGCCTCGCGTGTCTCCCAAGCAACGGGGATCTTTGTGCGGATCCTAATGGGGGATCTTTGTGTGGATGCTAACAGGGGGATCTCTGTGGGGTTGCTAATGAGGGATCTTTGTGTGGATGCTAATGGGGGATCTTTGTGTGGATGCTAGCAGGGGGATCTTTGTTCGATGCTAATGGAGGGGGATCTTTGTGTGGATGCTAATGGGGGATCTTTGTTCGATGCTAATGGGGGTGATCTTTGTGTTGATGCTAATGGGGATCTTTGTGTGGATGCTAACAGGGGATCTTTGTGTGGATGCTAATAGGGGATCTTTGTGCAGATGCTAATGGGGGATCTTTGTGCAGATGCTAATGGGGGATCTTTGTTCGATGCTAAGGGGGGTAACTTTGTGCAGATGCTAATAGGGGATCTTTGTGCAGATGCTAAGGGGGTATCTTTGTTCGATGCTAAAAGGGGGGATCTTTGTGTGGATGCTAATGGGGGATCTTTGTGCAGATGCTAATGGGGGATCTTTGTTCGATGCTAAGGGGGGGAAACTTTGTGCGGATGCTAATGGGGGATCTTTGTGGATGCTAACAGGGGATCTTTGTGTGGATGCTAATAGGGGATCTTTGTGCAGATGCTAATAGGGGATCTTTGTGCAGAGCTAATGGGGGATCTTTGTGTGGATGCTAATGGGGGATCTTTGTTCGATGCTAAGGGGGGGAACTTTGTGCGGATGCTAATGGGGGATCTTTGTGCAGATGCTAATGGGGGATCTTTGTGTGGATGCTAATAGGGGATCTTGGTGCAGATGCTAATGGGGGATCTTTGTGCAGATGCTAATGGGGGATCTTTGTTCGATGCTAAGGGGGGGAACTTGGTGCGGATGCTAATGGGGGATCTTTGTGCAGATGCTAATGGGGGATCTTTGTGTGGATGCTAATAGGGGATCTTTGTGCAGATACTAATGGGGGATCTTTGTGCAGATGCTAATGGGGGATCTTTGTTCGATGCTAAGGGGGGGAACTTTGTGTGGATGCTAATGGGGGATCTTTGTGGATGCTAATGGGGGATCTTTCTGTGGATGCTAACGGGGGATCTTTGTGCAGATGCTAAGGGGGGATCTTTGTGCAGATGCTAATGGGGGATCTTTGTGCAGATGCTAACGGGGGGATCTTTGTGTAGATGCTAACAGGGGATCTTTGTGCAGATGCTAACGGGAGGATCTTTGTGTGGATTCTAATGGGGGGGGATCTTTGTGCGGATGCTAGCAGGGGGATCTTTGGATGCTAAGGGGGAATCTTTGTGTGGATGCTAACAGAAAATGTAGAGCGAGCTGTAGGGCTTCCTCCCCACGGTGGGTTGCCTCCCCGAAATGTCACAACATCACAGAACCCGGGCAGGACAACCATTCCTCTTTGCCGTGGCCTGGCTCCGAAATGCAAACTTCCCCTCCCGTCCTTAAGAGATGAGGAAATCCACAGTTTAGCGATTTTATCATGCACGGAATGGGTTGCAATGCCTACGCCCGCTAAACGGCGGGATTTGTCCCTGAGGGCCACGTCCCAGCCTAGTGCGTGGGACGCGTGTCGTGTTCTGGTTTTGCGTTTATCCGGGGATGGATTTTATCATTTTTTTAGAGGGTTTTCTGGGTTTTGACCTGGGGGAGGGCATATTTTGTTGTTAATACTATCTGCTCAGAACGACACACAGTCATCGGGCTTTTCCTGGGTCCCTTTTGCCAATGACAGGCACGAGGACGAGGTGGAGTGCCCTCACTACATCATGAACTCCGAGGGGATGCGCGTGGGCTGCCATTTCGATCAACTCGGCGAACCCCAGAACATGGACAATTACTTCTTCCTGGTGAACGGGACCAGCCGTACGGCGGCAATTCCGTTTTTGGACTTCGTTCCATTTCAAGCCTACAAAATCGGTAAGAGGTGACCTCACCCTGGGTCCACACCCCTGCCCGGGTGAGCCATCTCTCTCTCGCTTCTCTCGTCTCTCGTCTCCGCTCACACCTGGGCCACGTGGGACGCGTTGCTGGGTTCCCTCCCGACCAGCCTGAGCAAGATCCGGGCTGTGCACTTGGGGTCTGGACGGTCCCCGTAGGTGGGATGCAGGAGAGGCCTGTGATCATGACACATATAAGACTTTTGTTGATTTTTGTAAATTCTCCCCAAATCTTGAATTCACGAATCCTGTCTCATCATTGCTGATGGGGTGGAAATACGGGGTTGGTCTTTGGTCACCACATGTTCATCAATAGGTCAGCACATAGCCTTGTTTTATGTTTGTTTCCGTTTAAAGACATCTTATAGGGATCCCTGGGTGGCTCAGTGGTTTAACCCCTGCCTTCGGCCCAGGGTGTGATCCTGGAGACCTGGGATGGAGTCCCATGTCGGGCTCCCGGCATGGAGCCTGCTTCTCCCTCCTCCTGTGTCTCTGCCTCTCTCTCTCTCTCTCTCTCTCTAGTCTATCACAAATAAATGAATAATTAAATCTTTAAAAAAAAAGACATATAGTGTAGATTGTTGATAAATTAATGTTGAATCCAAGACCCACAGCCCTGAACAATGCTTATCTAACATGTGTACTTTCTCCAAGACGTACACCATGGCCTTCTTGTGCATACAAATGCAAAAGAAGAAAAAAAAAAAAAACTTCCTCTACCCTCTTAGGTTCTGTACACAGGCCTTGCAAATTAAATGGACAAATGCTATATTAACAGGAGAAAAGCACACAAATGCAATTTTAATTTTTAAGCTTTATATGCATCAGAGGAAAGCTTCACAGAAAAGAAACAAACATCTCCCAAAGAAGTGGTTAGACTCAGGAACTTACATAACATTTATTTTTCATTTTTTTAAAAGATTATTTATTTATTTATTTATTTATTTATTTATTTATTTATTTATTTATGATAGACATAGAGAGAGAGAGAGAGGCAGAGACACAGGCAGAGGGAGAAGCAGGCTCCATGCTGGGAGCCTGATGTGGGACTCGATCCGGGGACTCCAGGATCGCGCCGTGAGCCAAAGGCAGGCGCCAAACCGCTGCGCCACCCAGGGATCCCCCTATTCTTCATTTTTTAAATTTACTTTTATATATTTTTATCCATACGTCCTTTTAATTAAAAACAACTGATTAGGAATCCCTGGGTGGCGCAGCGGTTTAGCGCCTGCCTAAACCTAAATCCTGGAGACCCGGGATCGAATCCCACGTTGGGCTCCTGGTGCATGGAGCCTGCTTCTCCCTCTGCCTATGTCTCTGCCTCTCTCTCTCTCTCTCTCTCTGTGACTATCATAAATAAATAAAAATTAAAAAAAAAACTGATTACTGAGTTAAAGAAAAAGTGATTTGTGCTTTTAGAGGTGGTAAACTGAGGAAAGGTAAACGTACGGGGAAAGTAATGGGAGACAGGGCTATATTAGTAAGTTTTGTTTGTGCAGACTCAGCTTGCTGCCGACTTTCTATTCTCTTCGCGGACATAAAAATTCCCCAGAGTCGGGATTCACGGCAGTCATAGTTTCTCAGAACTGTGCGGTCTTAGTCACTCCCATAAGCTCCAGGAAAGCTTCTTTCTGGGTCTGCGATTGTCAGCTGCCTTCAGTTCCAAGTCACTCATGTGCCAAGGTGTCATGTTCAGGGGGTGGCCTTCCGATCCGCCTTGCGCACATCACACAGCAACCCAGCTGGAGCCCCTAACACCCCCCAACCCTGAATTCACCCCATCCACATTGCACACTTAATTTTTTTTCTTTCTTTTTCCCCCCCGCATTGCACATTTAAAACACGCTGCGCCGTTTGCGGGCGTTTTGTCGTCATTTTGGTTCTGTTTCGTTTTCCGCAGAGAAGTATGACCCGCCGACGAACATCACGATCACCTACAACAGATCGCACCACATTATCAAGTGGGACAATCCCGAGATCAGATACGACCTTTCGAGTTACGTCCTGTACTACGAGCTGGACATCCAAAGAGCGGTAAGAAGCCCCGACCCTGGTGCGCGACCCACGAACCATCCGCAATCTGGTATTTTCCCGTGGAACGCAATCCCGGCAGCTGATGAGCATGCGCCTCTGCTCCAAACATGTCTGAGCACTCCTGTACCCTGTTTTTGCCCTAAACGGGTGATTGATTCCTTTATTACTTTTTAATGAAATTCCCTTATTTATTTTAATTTTTTTAAATTTTAAAACACTAATCTCATTTATTTTTTTTAATAATCCCTATGCACCGTGTGGGGCTCAAACTCAGGACCCTGCAAGCTGAGTGGCATGCTCCACCGATCGCCAGCCAAGGAATCCCAATATGGTGTTTATTTTTTAGAGTCATTTTAGGTTCATAAAGTAATGACTCTGGATGTCTTCATTGGTCCCATCAGCGACATTTTTCACAATGCGGCCTTATGGGACGCAGCCCCTGTTGGGACGTTTTTTGGAAACAAAATGTGAAAATGGGTCGGGAATGGCGGGGCTCATGATAAAGACACGGGAGCCCCCCCCCCCCGAATCTTCAGTTTGCACATTGGTAAGTGAGATTCTGCACCTGAGATCTGGACTTGTCCCCGACTCCTGGAAGTTGGGGACTTTCCGGCAGACGCTCGGCATCTGTGTTTTCCCCGTGGCCTGGGGCTTTACCCTGGGCCCCATGCCTGGAGCCGGGGCAGAGGGGAACTCAAATTCATGCATCCTCTCTTGCCCTCATCGGAGACACACAGTCCGGTGCCGTGCTGTGGGCATTCGGTTCTGAGCACCCGAGACCCCAGGGCCTTTGCACGTCCTGCTGCTTCTGCTGGCAGGCCCTCCCTCCGTCCTCAGGTGCTGGGTCCTCCATATCCACGCCCGTTCTCACCTCCTGTCCCACTGGTCTCTCTCCATTGTGCCGTCCCCACGCCCCCGATCCGGTTTCTTCCCAGGGGCGATCTGGAATCAGGCGTGACCTGAAATGTTCTAGTGCCTCTGCTTTGTGCATCTTGCCTCCTGGAGGCAGGTCCCCTGAGTGCGGGGACCCTGTCATCGTGCCTACGCTGACCACAGAGCTTGTGCACACCACAGTGTGGGGCACACGTGAGAGTTCTGGGGTGACCCCCAGGCCCAGCCCCCGTGGAACCGCGCAGCCCCGGGCACCGTTCAGAATGGAAATGAGGTCATGACCCTTCCGTCCCTAAAGCCCTCCCCAGGTCGGGTATGGATCTTGGATTAGAGTCAAGGCCCCCGATGTGTGTGCCCAGGGTCTGCGGTGTCTGGCCCTGCCCTCCAGTGTCATCCTGCCCCGTGCTCATGTGGGCAAAGTCACACAGGTGACCTCAAACAGGTGGGCTTGTGCACAGGTGTAACTATGCACAGGTGACCTCACATAAGTGACCTCACACTGGTGACATCACAGGTGACTGCATCCATGTGACCTCACACACGTGACCTCACACAGAAGATGTCACACAGTGACACCCACACAGGTACCTATACAGTGGTCACCTCACAGGTGACCTCACACAGGTGAACTTACAGAGGCAACTAGGCACGGTGACCTCACACATGTGAGCTCATACTGGTGACGTCACAGGTAACCGCATGCATGTGACCTCACACAGGTGAACTTACACAGGTAACTATGCACAGGTGACCTCACACAGGTGGTCCCACTCAGGTGACCTCTGGCAGCTGTGCAGCCTGGAGTGTCCTGTGCATGTCACGCCCCAGGAGCCAGGACCACCAGCAGCAGCAACCCTTTTGTCATCAGGTCCCACCTGACGTCCACACAGCCTCACGGACTCACCCAGTAAACACTGGAGCCCGCTGAGGGTCTCGGAGGTGGTCAGTCCTTACGAGGCATTTGAACATTCCCCGACGCAGAACAAAACGCTCCTGTAGACGCTGCCTTCTCGCCCCTCATCAATATCCCCAGAGCACGCTCGCCAGCCAGACAGAAATTCACAAGAAGGAAATTGATCCTTTATGTGTCCAGGGGGGAAAGCTGTTCCTCCACCCTCTTAGGTCCTGAGCCGGGGAGGTGCAAATTAAATAAAAGGACAGTTAAGGGAAGGGGGGAGCAAACGTTATTCACATGCATATGGGACCTCACAGAAGAAGAGACTCTTGAATAACTGAAGTTAGCAAGGGAAGGGAAGGAAAAAGCTTCCTTTTTTTTTTTTTTTAGAAAAAGTTTCCTTAAGAACAAAATGGGTTTAAAAAAAATGGGTTTGTAGAACAAATAGGAGATAAGAACCACTGTGACTGTGACGATGTTCGTTTAGGCAGACGTCAGTGGCGTTTTTTTGTCTCTTGCGTGGGCACGAAACTCCCCCAAATGGGATGAACACTGGGTGTCATACCATATGTTGGCAAATTAATAAAATTAAATAAATAAATAAATAAAGTAAAAGAAGAAAGAAAGAAAGAAAGAAAGAAAGAAAGAAAGAAAGAAAGAAAGAAAGAAAAAAAGAAAAAGAAAAAAAAAAGAGAAACTCCCCCAGATGTGCGATTGAGGAGACATTCATGGTCCCTCCCGGAAGTGAGGTGTCCCCAAGCCGGGAGTTCACGGCAGTCCCTCCTTCCCCCTCCTCTGCTCTCCGGCAGGTGGAAAAGCTCTGAGGAGGCTTCTTCCTACCCGCTCCGGGGTTCTGCGTGGGTTCCCACATTTGCACGTGATGCTGAAAACACACATTTTAACAATCTTTCCCTTTTTTCAGGGCAGCTCCTCCAAGACAAAGCACGTAAGTCTCTCTGCCTTTCTGAGCGATTCCTGCTGCCCAGGAGGGTCCCCGAGGGGATCGGGGGAAGGGATCCGTCCATCTGTGGGCTACCTGGCAGGTGCCCGGGGCCACGCCGGCCCCTCCCTTACCTGCCCCCGGGCTACTGCGGCTGAGGGGGTGGGGCAGTAGCGTGGGGTCTGCTGGGTCTAAAACAACAACTTGAGCTCGTAAAGACCAGATATCTCAGCCGTGGACATGTGAGCAGAAGAAACTGGGTTCTTGGGGGTCACAGGGACCGTCAGGGACATGTCCCGGGTCGTGCGACCTGGGGTCAGCGTCCGTCCTGATATCTAGGCTGCAGGGAAGCACCACGGCCTCCGGAATGACCCGGCAGGCAGGGACTCTGTGTCCCACTCAGGTCCAGCCCGGAGGTGCTTGGATGTTTGGATGAGATTGGGGGGGGGGGGCAGCGGGAGGGGCCACCCCGTCTCAGGAAACGCAGCCCTGCTCCTGACGGCCCTTCCAGGTCCTTCTTAGCTTCCCCGCTCACCACCCTTCTGTCCCGTGTCCCTCTGCCAGGCCCTCCAGACCCGCCTGCCCCGGGACACCAGGGTGCGCCGTTCCCGTGCGGTGGACCCCGGACACGTGGTGGCCCCCGTCCACAGGGACGCTGGGGCCTGCCCCAGAACTGGCCTCCGTTTTGGCCGTGGGGAGGGACAAGAGGGCGCGGAGCAGTCCCCGGGCACCCAGCTGGTGATGTCGGACTCAGGACCGGATGGCCACGGGGCCCCCCGGACCGCCCCTCCAACCACCCCCTGCAACCACCACCGGTGTGCAGATTCGGAATAACCTGGAGCCACCCTGGAGGGTCTGGGGACTCTGCCCAAGATGTGGGCGCAGCTCAGGGAGCCCTTCCCAGGGGACAGGCACAAGGTCCAGCTTCCCAGGGGACATCCCAGGGGACAGATGCATGGTCCACCTTCCCAGAGGACAGGTGCAGAGTCCACCTTCCCTGGGGACAGGTGCAGAGTCCAGGGTCCCATGGAACAGCCAGTGCTGCCTGGATGGATGCTCCTGGCCGGGGTGTCAGGTGTCGCTTCTGCCCGGAAGCAGGGAGCGCAGACCCCAGGGGACCGCCACACGTCGGTCACAGCCGGTTGTCTCCTCTCCTGAAGGTGTTCCAGCGGGGACAAGATCCGAACGTGTACCTGATGCCCAGTTCCGCCGCCAGGGTGGAAAGCACGTTCCGCGCGAGGGTGCGCTACGTGTATAACGACCTGTGGAGTGAGTGGAGCCCGACGGTGCTATTCGGTGAGCGCCCCAGGCCCCGCGCTCACGCTCCGAGGACGAGGACGGATGGATGGATCCGCGCGGGGCTCCCCCCACCTCCCCGGGCCTTCCTCCACCGCCTCCTGCCGCTGGCCCCGGGGGCCGGGGGGAGCTCATCTGGGACCCTTCACCTCGCCCACCTGGAATGACCCTATTCCCAGCAGGTCCCGCGCAGGGATGTCGGGGTTGGGGCGCACGCAACTTTTGTTTGGAGACGAGGGGCGGGGGGCCTGTTGAGTGCACTGCAGCGGCTCCCAGCGCGCTCTCTGCCCCGACGCAGCATCTGCGGGCGTGTCCTGCTGCCCCGCACGCCCTCCCGTGGCCTGGGGTCACCCTCCAAGGACGCACCCCCAGATAGCAGCACGGGCACAGGGAACCCCCTGGGCTGCTGTTCACTCAGCCCCGCTGGGGTGTCTGCAAGGCCCTCGTTGCCGCTGTCCCCCTCCCGCGGGGGTCACGCAGGGCTCAGGGGTGCTCGGCCCATCCCCCTGGGCGCTCCATCACCTCCCCGTCCTTTAGGGGGGCAGGGAGGGTTATCCCAAAGCCAGTGGCCTGCAAGGTGACAGCTCCCATTACGCAGAAGCGCAAGCGGCAGGAAACGCACCGTTTTATGCGGGGGGGGGGGGGGGGGGGCGAAACCCCACAAGGCCGGGGTCCCCCCCCAGCCTCGTCTGCGGCTCCCACACCTCCGTTCTGGGGATTAGAGCTCCAAGTATGCTCCAGCTGGATGCGTAGAGCTCTGCAGGCTGGCGCCCCGCACCCCCACCCAGAGGAGCCCCCAGTGCACGTGTGGGCTCCTTCCGTCCCGAGATCGGGGTCTCTGCTCGCAGAAGCGGCGCAGACCACCCAAGGCCAAGCCGCGGTACCCAAAAGGGGAGCGTCCGGGGCGATAGAAACCACGCGTCTGTCCCACCCTCAGGAGTTTCACAATTACGCGTTCATTCCTTTGGCTGGGCCGCAGGGTGTTCAAAGTGAACGTGGGCTGAGAAGGAACATGCGTGCGCGGTTCTAGTTGGGCCTGTGCGCAAACGCTTACGGGGCAGCTCCGCCGGGAGGGAGCAGGGCGCGGAGGACACGGGGGGCGGGGGGAGGGGGGGGCACAGGTCTCGGCGAGGGTCCGCGCGGCAGGGCCAGCGCTCCCGCCTCCGCCGCTCCTCCGCTCGGCTCCCGCACGCCCGCCGCCCCGGGGAGGGAGTCGGACAGCAGCGCGGGGGCCGCCGTGTGCGCCACCCTGACGCCGCGCTCCTGACGCCGGCTCCCCACCCCCACCCCCGCCCAGGCCTCCCGGAGGAGCGCGAGCCCCGCGGCGCAATGTTCGACGTGGTGGTGTGGGCCACGGCTGTGCCCGCGCTGCTCCTCATGTGCCTCTGCAAACGGTAAGGCCCGGGTCCTGGCACCAGCACGCAGGACGCTTCTCGGGGCGCGGGGCGCGGGACCCGGTGCGTGCGGAATGGCCTCGGGGAGGGCGAATCCGGAGGCCAGGGGGCAAGGACCCCGGGCGTGGGACCCCGGGCGTGTGCAATGCGGGGAGGGGGGCGCGAATCCGGAGTCCAGGGCGCGCGGACCCCGGGCTGCGGAGGGCTGGCGAGGAGGGCTGGCGAGGGTCGAGAAGGGACTGTCCATGGGGTAAGGGTCTCCTGCTGCGCGCCCACACGCCCTCCGCACCCCGCGCAGGGGCGGTGGGTCCGTGCAGCCGCGGCCTGGCTCCGGAGGTGCGCGCTTTCTCTGGGGAGGGAAGGGAGCCCGCGGCCCGGGGTGCGCTGACCGTGCGCGGCGCCCTCCACGGTGCCGTGTCCTCAGCAGGTTCTACAGGAGCCACAAGCTGTTTCCACCCATCCCGCAGGTCAAGAAGGAAATCACGGGGGCCCTCATGCCGACCCTGGAGGTGAGCGCGTGCCCCCCGCACCCTGGGAGGTGGCGCGGACCCTCTGGGGCTCCCAGTGTTTGCAGGTGACCGCTGCCCTGGGGCACGGTGTCACAGAGGAGGGGTGTCCTGAGCTCCCCAACCCAGGAGCACTTCCCAGGGGACAGATGGAGGACAGAGGGAAGTGGACGCTCCCCCCCACCCCCACCGGCCCCGCAGCGTCCAGCTGCCTTCACCACAAAAGTCTGTCCTGGGGTCACCCACCACAAAACTGGAAATGTGGGGTCTGGCCGAGGAACAGCTGTGGAGCGCAGGAAGCGGTGTGACCCTATTTCTCTGCTGGAAACCCCCGCTGGTCCTGGGGGGGGCGGAGGGAGCTGTTGGTTGGTCTCTGTCCCTTAGGGGGGCTCGTGGACACCAGCACCCTCATGAGGACACCCCGAGTCCGTTACATGGGTTCAGACCCTACTTGCACATAGAGGTGCCTCCACTGGGTGTGGATGGAGCTGGGGTTTGGGGGCGACCCTTTGACCCCTGACCACGGTCCCCTGTGGCGAGGGACCCTCCCTGGAGCTGGGGGCACCCATGACTCTTCTGACTTGCCCTGAGCATGTGCCCCAGATGCTGCCCCGTGATGAGCAGAGGATCTCCCCCAACATGGATGGGGGGGCTCCGGTTCTGGGCTTGACGCTGTTTCCCTGGGAAGCCCCCCTCCCCCTTTCCCTGGGGCGCCCTTGAGGCCAGTAGGGCCTCCCAGCGAAGTTTAGGGTCCGCCCTTGGGGCAGCAGGTGTCAGAGCTGCGCTCCTGCCTCCCGCTGTGTCCTAGTCCCCTACATGCGTGTGTGCGCATCCGGCCTCCGAGGGGGCTGCGTCCACTCTGTTCACGGATCCTTTCCTGGTGGCACCACAGGTGCGTGGCAGGTGCGTGGTGTCCACGCTGCCCGTCTTGTCTTTCTCAGGTCGCCTGGGATGACGGCCACCTGCCGCCGGGCTCCCAGGAACCCGAGGACGTCCTCATGGTGGAGGAAACGTGGTGACTACCGCGGGGACAAGCGGACATCGCAGCTTTGGCCTCATCCCCCGCCCTCCCCGCCCTCCCCGCCACCCCTGCAAATGTCACGTGTGTGCGTCGTCTTCTTCGCTGACCAGCAACGCTGCCACCCCGACACCCAGCAGCATGGCTTTTGGGCTTTCTGCGCGCGTCCACGCGGGCCGGCCGGGAGGGATGGTGTGCGCCGCGGGGCACCCCCTGGAGGGAGGCTAGCTGTCTGTCTGTGTGTCCGTGTCTCTGACGCACGACACGCCCACTCGGGGACAAGGAGAGAGAGGCCAGTCCGCACGCCCAGGTCCCCCGTGTGGGTCCCGCAGGCTGGGAAGCAAGCGGGACGCGGGCGGGAGCGTCCCCATCGGTTTGTGCACCTGCTGCTCCATCCCCGCGGAGATTTGGAGGGTGGCCCGTCCCCACCATGCAGCTAACATGTTTCAACGTGACAAATGATGGACGTGGCGGGGGGGGGGGGGGACCTCTTGGGAGGAAAGAGCGTGCGTGTGTTCCGCGGATGTGCCTCCGCATTTGGCGATCTGCGCGTGTCTGGATGACGCTCAACCTTGTGTCCCCCCGGGGAGGTGAAGCGCGTTAGGGCGCAAATCCAGCTGCCGCCCCCGCGCCCACGGAACTGCTGCCCCGTGGCTATTCATCCAAAGCACCTGCAAAAGCCCAAAAAAACACGTAGGCAAACACACACACACACACACACACACACACAGAGGAAATAAAGCTGTCAGTGCGGGAGACGCCTCACCACACCGCCTGATGTGAACTATGTCCCCTCCCCACGCGCGGCTTCCTGACGCCCGACACAGACCGAGCTGCGCACCGCCACCCCCACGCGGCGCCCGTGGCGATGCTCACGTGTCTGTGGAAACTGATTCGTCATCTCTAACGCGGGTGGAAAGCCAGCTGAAAGCTGTTTTCCAGAAATTTGCCCTAAAAACGATGGTGCGGGCTGCGGAGGCCCCGCGAGCGCGGACGCGGGTTTGCATTGCTCGCGGTCAAGAACCCGGGTCACGCCCGCGGCAGCCAAATGCAGGCGGGACGGGGATGCGGCCCCTGCAGGTGCGCGCGGGAGGGGATGCGGCCGCTGCAGGTGCGCGCGGGACGGGGATGAGGCCCCTGCAGGTGCGCGCAGGAGGGGATGAGGCCGCTGCAGGTGCGCGCGGGAGGGGATGCGGCCGCTGCAGGTGCGCGCGGGACGGGGATGAGGCCGCTGCAGGTGCACGCGGGAGGGGATGAGGCCGTTGCAGGTGCGGGCGGGAGGGGATGCGGCCCCTGCAGGTGCGCGCGGGAGGGGATGAGGCCCCTGCAGGTGCGCGCGGGAGGGGATGCGTCCCCTGCAGGTGCGCGCGGGAGGGGATGAGGCCCCTGCAGGTGCGCGCGGGACGGGGATGAGGCCCCTGCAGGTGCGCGCGGGAGGGGATGCGGCCCCTGCAGGTGCGCGCGGGAGGGGATGAGGCCCCTGCAGGTGCGCGCGGGACGGGGATGAGGCCCCTGCAGGTGCGCGCGGGACGGGGATGAGGCCCCTGCAGGTGCGCGCGGGACGGGGATGAGGCCCCTGCAGGTGCGCGCGGGACGGGGATGAGGCCCCTGCAGGTGCGCGCGGGACGGGGATGAGGCCCCTGCAGGTGCGCGCGGGACGGGGATGAGGCCCCTGCGGGTGCGCGCGGGACGGGGATGAGGCCCCTGCAGGTGCGCGCGGGACGGGGACGAGGCCCCTGCGGGTGCGCGCGGGGACCTGTGCGCCGCACGGCAGGGGTGGTTATCTGCAGGCTGGACGCACTTTCATCTCCTGCTTATCTGTACTTCTGACTGGGGATGGGCAGGAATTAATTTCATAGTGACGCCGGGGTGCGTTTCTGTAAAGAAGAAAAAAGTCAGGTGTTAGGAGCACGTTGTGATGTGAAATGACCATCTTCTCGCGGCTCCCGTGATTTTCCAAATTGCCAGGAATGAACACGTTCTGCTCTCGGGAAGGCTGGTTTGCGAGGAATCCCGTGGCTGGTGAAGAAAGGTCACTCACGGGGATTTTGGTCCTGAAAGGGGCCCTGCGCGGTCCGCCGTCTGCACAGGTGGCAAAGGGGCGCGGAGGTCACTTTGGGAAACGCAAAGTGGGGGGGAGGGGGCGTCCCCGGAACACGGGGACCCGTGCAGGGTGGGCGCCAGGGCGTGGATGGCGCGGTGGGCCTGCGTGCCAGGTACCCACTCGCCGCACAGCTTTGCAGGTGCACGGCGGGTCCCTCTGGGCAGAGGAGGGGAGACCCCGCCCCCAGCAAGCAGGTGTCTCTGTCCCCGGGTTTCCTGGATGCTGATGTTCCGCAGTGTGGGGCGCTTTGTTCAGATCTCGCGAAGGGCATGTGGCCAGGTCGGGGAGGACCGTGCGTTGTGAGGGGACCCCCCTCTTGACCCGTCTTCATTAGGGCTCAGGGTCACAGGGGGGCCCTGGGGGCTGCCCCCATGGCTCTCACCTCTCCCATCTGTTGTCTAGAAGCTTCCCATCTGGCCTCCTCCCCAGCCCTCTGGCCATCCGCCATCTACACTGGCTGTCTACACCAGCGTTGTGTTTGCAGACCCACGGGCTCTGCACACAGGATTTGGCCAATCCCGTACTGCCCTGCAAGGTCTGGACTCACACCCACAGCCCAACCGCGACCCGGGAGGGCATTTGGAGACGACCTTGGTCCCCAAACTGGGTCTTTTGAACCATGACCACCGAATAGCCACCAAGCTGCATTGATGGAGCAATATTTAGTGACGACCCCATAAATAGTGACGCACCTATAACCAAAAAATAAAAAAAAAACCTCAAAAACCAAGAAACAGAGGCTGATGCGCAGATGGGCCCACGATGCCGGTAGGGCAGGGGTTCCAGCGGGAGAGGTGGACATGTGTGTCCAGAGTGATGGGGACGCGGTACGGGTGCTGTGCAGACGTCCCACGGTCTGCGTCTCTCGCCGAGCTCTCTGGATGACTACAGGGATCGGGAACGAGGGCCACGCGTGTGTCCCACCTGCGGGGGAGGCTGAGGCCAGGCCCCCAGGACGTGGGACGAGTGACACACACGTTGGCACGGGGCTCGTGGGCGCACAACAGGGGCTCTGGGGACCGTGCCCCTCCAGGACCTTCCTCGCTGACCACAGACAAAACATCGGGGCTCGGCGGTGACCATCTAGGGAAGAAAACGCTGGCCCGGGTGTGCGCTCACGTAGACCGCTCCGAGGACACGGGCCGGCGGCGCGCTCAGCAGTCTACACGGTGAAGAAACGCATTTCACAAGAGGCGATGGTGGCCGATACGGACGGCGTGGGCCGAACCACTTCCACGTTCGGGGTCGGGCGGCGTGGAGATGCACAGAAGCCGAGAGTCGGCGTCTTTCGAAAGACTTCTGTGCACCTCAAGAGGAAACCGGGTGGGCCGCACGGAGGAGGAAGCGCGCGCTGGCTCCCCGCTATCACGGCGGCCAGCTGTCAGGAGGCCCGGATACCACTGGGGGAGCCGCCCCCTCAAGGTGCCGCGTGCAATAAGCGCACAACCACGGGGTGGGGGGCGCTCGGGACCCCAAGAGAGAAGGTCCTGCTGCAAACACCTGCTCCATCAGGGGATGAGCACGACCCGGGGCCTCTGACACCCCTAACACCCGGGACCTGGGAACCCAGCCCTAGGCCTTGGGGCCGCAGGCTCAGGGTGACGGGTCACCGGTGCACCTCGGTGGGCTCGGGGCCCACGGGATGGCCAGGCCTGGGTTCCTGGACCTGCAGGAGCCAGAGTGAGGGCCACAGTGTCCATGCTTGGGGTGTGGAGGGAAGCATGACATGATGTGGGGGGATCCCGGGGCGGCCCTAAGAAGCAACCACCAGCTACGGGGTGAGGGCCGCAGGGATCCACCATCCCCCAGCTCCGGGGACCCGAGATCTGAGGTCCGGCTTCTCACAAGGACCCCGGTCATTGCATCTGGGGCCACGGGATCCAGGGCGCTCGTCCCAGCTCGTCCACGTCACCTGCTAAGACCCTGTGTGCACGGGAGGCCCCCGCGCAGGCGCCATGGACACGCTCGGGTCCCCACCACTCAGGCGGCGCAGTCACCGGAGCTGGTCACTTCCCGGGGCGCCTGGGTGGCTCGGTCGGTGAAGCACCCCACTCTGGGTTTCAGCTCGGGTCACGCTCTCAGGACCCTTACATGGAGCCCCGCATCGGGCTCACACGCTGGGCCTCACTGACCCTCTCGCTCTCTCGCTCCCTCGCTCTCCCTTTGCTCCATCACCTGTAAATAATAATAATAACAATAATAATAATAACAATTAATTTTTTAAATGAGTGTCTTTTCCTTGGGAAGCACATAATTGCAGGAGGGATGTGCACCCCCTACAGCATCTGCTGGTGAGTAAATGCTCCGAAGGTCTCGGGGAGAACGGGGTCTGTGGGGGAGCCCCCGGCTGGAGCGGAGGACAAGCCTCCCTCGGTGATGGGGGGACGACCGGCTGGTGACCTCAGAGCAAGGAGCATCGTCCCCTGCGTGGCGAGGGGCACAGAGTTTGGCGGTTGTGGTGTTTGAGGGGGGAAGTTCACGAGGGAAGCCCCGTACCTCGGGGGATCCCGCACACGGGGACTGGGGTCGTGCAAGCAGCCCCATCGGATCCCCCTGCAAGGCTATGGGTCCACGCGGCTGGATGTGGGCTGGACCGCAGAGCCCTCCGGCACTCTCGGGCGCACCTGTCACCTCTGCTCCCGCCCTGGGCTGTGGCACAGCAGCACCCCGGGGTGCGCCCTGACCTGGCACCCAGTAACGGAGGGACTCCTTCATGCGGGTCCGCAGGCCTGCTGCAGCTGCGTCACCCCAGGGCGGCCCGCACGTGCCGGATGCTGACCTGCAGAGCGTCACCCACGCGGGCATGCGGAGGGTGCAGGGCAGGGGGCGGCAGCCACGAGGCCGAGACCCCCGGTGCCGTCCTGCACCCCGCACCTGCTCAGCCCAGGCTGTCGGCCCCCAAGACACGGGACTTCTTACTTCGGAGGCAGGGGTTGCAGAGAAAGGAGGCCGCGGCTGCGGTTCATGTGCAGGGAACTCTGGACCTAACTGTCCGGTGTCCCCAAAACAGGCTCCGGACATGCTTCCTACTGCCAGGGAGTCCCACGCAGGGTCCCTAGGATCAGGGTCTGGGGCTGCTCCAGGCGGCGGGGTTGGGGGTCTGTCCAGGTGTGGGGCTCAGAGCACCCGGGGGGACGACGTCTGTCCTGGGGCAGGTCTGTCCCCGGGTGGGGGGGCTGCGAGCAGGGCGGCCCCACCCCGGCTGGGCGAGGTGTGTCTGGGGCCTGCCCTCCTGGCAGCTGTGTGTCCTGCGTCACCCCTTCCTGGTTCCCCTTCTGCTCCTCAGTACCCGCCCCTCACCGTGCACTGTCTGACCCCCTCCGCCCGGAGTGCACTGCCTGCCCCCCCATCCCCCGGGTGCACCGCCTGCCCGCACCCGGCCCTGTCCGTGGGTGCAGCAGCAGGTGCCCCCTCTCTGCACCCCCGTGTGCCCCCCTCCCCCCCACCCCCATGCACCGCCTGCACCCCCCTGTCCCGCCTCTGAGTGCACCACCTGCACCCCCACCCCAGGGTGCACCACCTGCACCCCCCACCTCTGAGTGCACCACCTGCACCCCCACCCCAGGGTGCACCGCCTGCACCCCCCACCTCTGGGTGCACAGCCTGACCCACCCACCCCACCCACCCACCCCGGGGCACCGGGTGCATCGCCTGCTCCCCTCCCGCCCCCGTGCACCGCCTGACCCCCTCCACCCCCGGGTGCTCAGCCCGGAAGCGCCCGCACCCCTCCCGGGACCCAGTGGCTGGTCCCGCTTCCCCACCGGGAGACCCGCACGCAGGTCGAACGAAGGTCGGGGCTGTGTGTCCCCAGGGGAGCGGCCTGCAGGCGGTTGGGAAGCGCAGGGCGAGCAGCCGGCTGGAGCGGCTCCGGGGCCCAGGGAGGGGTTCCGGGGCCCCTAGGGCAGAGGCCTGGCACCTCCAGGGACAGGTGGCGTCCTGAGCGCTGCTGCCGGGAGCAGCCATCCGGGCGGCGGCAGCATCGGGTGCGCGACCCTTGGGCACTAACCCTCCCGGCGACCCCAGCCCCGCAGGACGCGCCCGCGGCAGCCTCGCGCTTCCTCACCAACCTGCGAAGGCCGTTTTGCAAAGCAGAGTCCGCGCTGGGCACCGGAGGAAGTTGCCCAAGGCGGCCCTGGATGGGGAGCAGCAATTAGGATCGCAGCAAACAGGAACCCGCCCGGATGAAAACCGGAAAATACGGCTTTTCAGAGAAAGAGGGGAGTCATTCCAGGGAACTCGCGGCGCGGCTGACCCGGGCTTGCCGGGCAGGGACGGTCACCCGGGGAGAGGCGCCCGCCCGCAGGGTCACGGCGGCGCCCGAGCCTCATTGGGTCGCGGTTTGCGGGGTGGGGCCCCTCGCGGGGACCATAAAAAGGCGGAGGACGGGGACCTGGCTTCGCTGTCGCCTTGGGGACGGTTCCTCCGGCACAGCTGCGAAGGCTGCACAGGCGGACGCGTCTGGGGTCCCGCCCCGCGCCCTCCGCGCCCTCCGCGCCCCGTGCGCCCCTGCACCCCCCGGGCAGGCCGGCTGCGGTTCGCACGCGGGGCTGTCCCTGCCTCCCAGGTAAGACCCCCCTGACCCCCGGGCAGCCACGACGCGCATTCCAGTGGGGACCATTGCAGCCAAGGTGCGCCCCCCGCGCTCCCGTGCGCACTGCGTCCGGGAATCGCAGCGCGCACCGCAAACGAGGAGGATGCGGGAGTCGGCGCAAGCAGCAGGGGGCGGGGGCACAGGCTCCCCAGGTGAGCGGCCCGAGGCGCTGAGCCGCGCACGGAGGGATGCTCGCGCCCTTGCACCTCGCCGGCCCTGGGCCGGGTGTTCCCTGGAAGAACGCGCCAGCTCTCCAGGAGGCCCCAGGGCCCCAGGGAAACCGAGCCCCGCACCTGCAGTCCCGCAGCCCCACCTCGGGAGCGATGCGCAGGGAGCGGAGCGCACGCTCCGCCCCGCTCCGGGATCCCGCTGTTTGGAAAATGTGCAGAAACGGTCAAATGCACCGGGTGGGCGGAAAGTGGGTGAGCGGTACCGCCTCCGGGGAGGGGGACGGGGAGGGGAGCTCATGCTCACGGAGGGTCTCTGAGCGGGATGGAAAGTTCGGGAACCGGACCGGCGTGGTGAAGGCACCAGATGTCCCCCGAGTGACATCTGGAAGGGGTGACGTTTGCAGGGTGTGAGTCTCACTTTCATAAACGTGTTGATGACTAGAGACGTTTTGAAAAATGCAGAGGGCGGGTGTCACTCCAGGACTCGCCCTGAGCCGGTCGTGGGGGGACCGAGGTCCCAAAGGTGATGGGGTGGGGCCCCCCAGAGAGGCCGCAGACAGCGTTTGGGGCAGCCCCCACTCCACCCGCCCTAGGGCGCGCACCCCGTGACCCGTCCTCTGGGCTGGCTGAAGGCTGCATGTGAGTGGGGTGCACACCCCTGCACACTCAGGTGCACGTGGGCACCCACCGTGTCCGCCGCGGGCGCCCGGGGGCCACCCAACTTCAGCACCTAGGGCCGCGCTCACGCGGTCTCTCTGTTGCACATTCTCATCTTCGGTCATTGTGATTTCCTGCACGGACCCTTCATGGTTATGGCTCATGGTGAATGTGAGCTTGCACACACACACACACACACACACACCCGGAAACGGAGCCCAATGCGGGTCGCGCCTCACCCGAACCCCTGGATTACACACCCGCTACACGGCACCTGTCCCGGGGCACCTCGCACACACAGGCAGTGCTGGATGCTGCCAGGCTCCTCTCCTGGGAAGGGGCCCCTGGGAGGGCTCCCCGGTTTGACAAGAAGCCCTTTTGCTATCTGATTGCGTAAGAGCTGGCACTTGCGGGAAACCATCGTCAGCCCCGTTGCTCACACGGAAATCTCCCTGAGCCCCAAGGCTGAACTGCGGTCCCTGTTGGGTCCTGCGCTGGGGGCTGTGAATGCTCAGGACGAGGTACGGGGAGTCCCCGCTCCCTCCTGGATCTCGGCTGAGATTTTTCCAGGTGGGATGGTCCGGAGGGGGCACGTTTTGAGGGCGATTCGGAGGGGCAGACGGAGCTGGTCCCGGGCCGCAAGTGGTGTGTGCAAGGATGACAGGGTGGGGAGGATTGGGGGTCCCATGGGAGACCCGCGGCTGATGGTTCCGGGGGTGCCGGAGACGGGCCCGGGCGGGGGCCCAGAGCTAGCTGCGCAGGCGGCTGCCCTGGGAGGCTCCCGGCGGGGCCCCTGGAGCCCGCGCGTCCACTTACAGGAAACTGCATCTGGGTTGACTTCGTATTTTTAATGACACTTCCTTCCAGGGCTTTGTGACGCCGCCGTTTCCTGGTGCCCCGCGTGCCGCGTGTGGGCTCTCCTGCTTTCCGCACGGGGCTGGGGCCGGGAGCACGCGCAGACCTCAGGGTGGAAGTCTAGAGGCGGGCGGACACACAGACAGGGATGCACGCACGAGCACACACACGAAACATGCATACGTGTATGTATGCACATGCACGTGCACGCATGTAAACACGCACATAGCAGTGTGTGCCCTACATGCATGTGTGCAATGTGGGCATATGTGTGCATACATGTACGTATGCACATGCAGGCTTGCACACGCGTGTGCACGCATGTAAACATGCACACGGCAGTGTGTACACTACATGCATGTGTGCAATGTAGGCATATGTGCACACACACAAGACTTGCGTAGGTGTATGTGTGCACACGCAGACACGCACACGTGTGTAGCACATGTGCACACCGTAGGGTGTATACAGTATGCACACGTGTGATGTAGGCACATGTGCACACATGCGAGACCTGCACAGATGTACACATGCACGCAGACATGTGCACAATCTTATACACACATGGGCACGCATACACACATGTACACGGCAGTGTGTACAGTATATGCACATGTGTGTAATGTAGGTACATGTGCACCCATGCACACACAGGAGACCTGCACAGATGTACGCCTGCACCCCCAGACATGCACATACATGACAACCTGTGTGTACGCACATGTGCATGCATGCACACACGCACACGGCAGTGTGTACAGCATAAGCCCGTGTGTACGATGCAGGCCCCCAGGCACACATGCACAAGTGTGACTGTGAATGCACGCCCCCAGCCACGCCCATGCCCGGCGCCTTCCCTCCTGGAAGGAGCTGCAGGGTGGCGAGAGGAGCTCCGGGCGTGCACCCCTTGCATCCCACACGTTAACCGTCCCTTCTCTTGCAGCGCACGGCCCCTGCTCGGGAGCGGCGGCGCCATGGCCTTGCTGTGGCTCGCGGTGCTTGTGATGTCTGTCTGTCTGCTGCGCTCCGAGAAAGGTAGGACGAGCACCGAGTGCGGTGTGTGGCTGGGAAACCTCAGATCATCACAGACGCCCTTGCGGCCGCGCGAGGTGGTGCAGAGACTGGCCCGTGCCGTCCCCCCACCCCACCAACGGGATCACGCTTTCACGCGCCAGCCGGGGTGCCGCGTGTGATGTGGTCGAGGTGCTCGAGCACGAGCAGCCGTCGCCTCCCGCGGTCCTGAATCATCATCCCGGGGCGGAACTGAGTCCCACCTGCGGGACCTCTTCCTGGGCGGGGTCGCGGGAACCACGGTGGTTGCCGGCTGCCCCGTGTCCCCAGGAAGCTCCGCCCTGGAAGCCCTCACCCCAGACCCCGTGCATGTGACTGTCTTTGGCGGTGGGGTCTTTACAGATGGAATTTAGGATGAGGTGGGGTGGGGGGGTCCTCATGCAACAGGGCTGGTGTCCTCACAGGAAGGGGACACGTGGCCGCAGACGTGTGCGCAAGAACAAGGCCACGTGGGCCAAGGACGCTGTCCTTGCTCGTACAAGAGGTCAGTCCTGCGTGGACCCCCAGGCTCCCCGGCCACGCACTGGGAGGGCCTCAGGCAGGGCGGTTCCGCGGGGCCCCGCAGCGTCTCCACCTGGCGCTTGCGTCAGGCCCGAGGATGTTGGCTGCGGCCACGGCCACAGGATTTCGTAACCGATCGGGGATTGGCGTTTGCTCCTTCCTCAACCAGGGCTGGGATTCAGATGTCCTGTCGGGGGCGGGGACGGTGTTGGTCCTCAGAGAGCCCTGCACACTGCATCCCGTCCCAGCTCTGGGACTGCACGTCGGAGCTCCGGCAGGGACACGCTCCCTCCAGGGGCTCCGGGGGGTCCCTCCTGCCTCTTCCGGCCTCTGTGGCCCCAGGCGTCCTGGGGCTGGAGGCCAAGTCCCTCCCGTCTCCTCCTCCGTCCTCACGGGGCTTCTCCTCTGTGTGTGCGGCTCCTCTTCTGCCTCTTTCGAGGACCCCTGTCATTGGGTTTAGGGTCCACACCCTCCGAGGATGACCCCATCTTAATTAGTTACACCTGCAACGACCCCATTGCCAAATAAGGTCCCATCAAGAAGTGCTGGGAGTCAGGCCTCGGGCTTGAATTTCGAGGGGACGCCGGTGGCTCTGCCCCAAATATTCATGCAGACATCCAGGGTCCCCCGGCCCCTGCAGGGGGCCCTATGGGTGAGAGCCAGAAGGGCCACCCACTCTGCTGTCCTGGAAGCCACTCAGGGGGCCACACCGCACGCCCCAGGGGCTGGGAGATGCGGGAGGGCGGGAAGAGGAGGGGCGTCCTCCACCTCTCAGGCCGTCACCCCCGGCTCTGAGCATCGTGTGGTCTCTTCTCCCGGGTCCCACCTCTGCTTTGCCTGTCTTGCCCCGCGGTCGCCTCTGTGGTCACGTCAGGCCCGGGGTACTCGGGATCACCGACCGCAGGTGGGAGCTGCTTTCTAGGAACAGAGGCTGGAGGAAGCAGCTGACGCCATCTAAAGCTTTCATGTAAAAATAAATAAAAATAAATAAATTAATTAAAATAATAATAATAATTATAAAGCTTTCACATGTTTGCTCATAAGCTGCAAAACCCCCCACCCCCCATCCTACCAACCCTTCCACTTTGGCCAAAGCGCATGACAAGGGCCCTGGGGACAGCACACGGTGAAACACGGGCGTCCAAACCAGACGCCTCGCCTGGATCTAGTCTTAAGGAGAAGTGGTTAGTCCTTCACCATTGAGTCTGAATTAGCTCAAAGATTCTTTTCATACATTGATCAGGGTAAGGAAGCTCTTTCCTGCATGCCTGGTTGGCTGAGAGTTCCTAATACCACAGGGCTGGTAAATGTGGTCGTTTTGTTTTTTTTTGTTTTTTTTGTTTTTTTCCTGCTTCTCTGGAGAAGATCATTACTACTCTGTTAATGGGGGTGAATTATATTCATGATTTTAAAAGCTTGCATTCCCGTAGTAAATCTCCTGGGTCATGATGTATTCCTGGATCGGAATGAGTCATAGTTTCTGAAGGGATTTTACGTCTGTGTTAATCAGGGATATTGCCCTCCGGTTTGATTTTAACCATTTGTCTGATTGTGATACTGGGATAATGCTGGCCTCCTGAAATGAGTTAGAACATATTTCCTGTTGGCCGCCCTCCTTGTTTTTTGAAATTTTGTGCACATGATACTACTTCTTCCTTAAATATCTGATAATTTGGGGCACCCGAGGAGCTCAGTGGATGAGCGTCTACCTTTGGCCCAGGGTGTGACCCCCGGGTCCCGGGATCGAGTCCCAAATCGGGCTCCCTGCATGGAGCCTGCTGCTCCCTCTGCCTGTGTCTCCGCCTCTTTGTCTCTGTGTCTCTCATGAATAAATAAATAAAATCTTTAAATATATATATGATTTATATATTTATATTATTTATAAAAAAATAAAACACGATGGAAATATGCTGACATTAATATTTACTATTTCAAAATTGAACAGCAATTTAAAAATAACTAAATAAATAATCATAAAAAAAACTTACTATTTCACCCTTCCTATCCGTTTTAATGATCGTTAATGCGTTGGCAGACCTGAGTGTAAATCTTGAGGGATGAGAATCTATCAAAAAGTACATTTTGACGTAGAAAAAAAGTTCCCTAAATGTAATTTTTTGTTATTACTAAGGAATCCATTGTCCTTACAGGTCAGAGGACAATGATGCCGGAAGCCAAAGTGTCGATATGGTTTGGTCTTGACTATGAAGGAAACGTTGTTGATCTTGATAAGTAATCACAACGCCAGTTTATAAACTATGGGAACGTTGATGAAAGTCATATCCTGTAACTCGTTGAAGGGGGGGGTCACAGAGAAAACCTCATGAGGTGTTTGGTGGAGCTTTACAGCTTTGAGTTACAGGCGAGATGTGGCCCCGTTGCTCCTTGTACGAGGGCGAGCAGGTCTTGGGTGAAATCTGGGGAGTTCTGAGGTCGGCTCCGAGCGACGCCCTGCCCATCGACCCTGCAGCAGGAATACATGTGCTTTGACTGCATTTCAAAACGTAGTCCGAGGACGCCTGCGTGGCTCAGCGGTTGGGCGTCTGCCTTCGGCTCAGGTCGTGACCCCCGGGTCCCGGGATCGAGTCCCGCATCGGGCTCCCCGCGTGGAGCCTGCTTCTCCCTCTGCCTGTGTCTCAGCCTCTCTCTCTCTCTGTGTCTCTCATGAATAAATTAATAAAATCTTTTTAAAATTTTTAAAAATAATAATGAGAATGTGTCCGCGAGGGTCCTCGGCCATCTAGACTTCTGCTTCCCGAGGACGTCGGCGAACTGGGTGGGAGGAGGAAGCCCCCGTGGTGATACGGGTTCGAGCATCCACGCGGTGTCTCATCTCACTGTGACCTCTAAACGTTTCAGATCCAGATTCACCGATTAAGAACCTCAGGATGGAGCCGGGAAGCAGGAGACTGACCTGGGACCTCAGTGGAAATGTCTCTGAAATTAAGTGTTTCATCAACTCAAAATATATCACTAAGGTAAAGCATCTTCCCCGCACTTGGCACGCCGCAGATGCTCGTGTCTTTGGGGTACCTAAGAGCCAGCAGAGCCCAAAAGCCACGTCCGGCTCTGACGTCGCAGCGGCGGGGGTTCTAGTCTGGGCTTGGCCATGGAACGTGCAGGCGAGGGGCGGGGGGTGCAAGTGCGTCTCTGACGTCCAAGACTGCGGCCCCAGAGAGCGGTGGAGAGCGACTGTGCTCAGCCGTGGCAGGCGCGGAGCCCAGCCAAGTCCCCGCATCCTCGTGTGGCTGCCCCTCTGGGCACATCTGCAGCCTCGTCTCCTCTTACAAGGACCCCAGGCCTAGGGGGTCAGGGGTCACCCTGCTGACCTCATTATACCCTAATCCTGTCGTTAACTAATCCATCCTCAGATACAACCAGTGTCTGAGGTCCTGGGGGTGCGGGAGGGCTCCAGCACATGAATTTTGGGGAACACAGTCCAGATCATGAGAAGCCTCGCTGGGATTTCCTGGAGCCGGCTGACTGTGCGGAACACGCGGGCTGCCGAAAGCCTAGGACCGCCGGCAGGGAGAGCAGCCTCAGGAATCCGCCTTCCCACCGCGTCTCCAAAGGGCAGAGGGGCCCCTCCTGCAAGTGTGCGGTGCAGAGAAGGCGTGCATGGCTGAAGGAGGCGGACGACGGGGAAGCAGGACGCGGCGGGACCTCCTCCCCGAGACCCGGACCGCTCAGGCCGGTGGGGACGACGGACCACGGAGTCGGCCCGGGTTCCGAAATGCGGTAAAACGCGGCCGGATTGGTGCTGCGGGCGGGCCGGCCCGGGACTCGGGGTAGGAGAGAGCTGGGTGGCTCCCCCAGCTCCGAGGCCGAGAGGCATTGGAAGGTGCTGGGCCCTGCCGGCAGCCCCCCCCCGACGGCGCTGCGCTCTTCCGTAAATCGAATCAATTGGCGAGACCGCGCTGGCTACGAGCCGTCCCGGAGCCACCCGAGGAAGTCTTAGATCGGAGCCGGAGAAGGCACCGGGTGCTTGGCGCCCCAGAGCTCCACGTGCGCTGCGGGACGAGGCCTCTAACCCCCAGTCTGGTTGCACCTGTTACAGACACATCAACGGGACACCGGGCGGCGGCGTTTATCAATTACTTTCCACCAATCGGGGGCCCTGGGCCGGCTCGGCTGGTAGATCATGGCCCTGGACGTGGGGGTCATGAGTTTGAGCCCCCCGTGGGGCGTACAGACGACTTAAACACAAAATCTTTAAAAAAAAAAAAAAGAAAAGAAAAGAAAAAGAAAAAGAAAAAGAAAAAGAAAAAGAAAAAGAAAAAAAGAAATCACCTTCTACTTATTCATCCATCCGGGGCTTCACGCTCCCCGTTTATATTCACGTGTTAAATCGTGCAGGTGCGAAGCTGGAATCCCCCATGACCTTTATACACATTTTCCTTTCATTTTTGTTCCTCCCGAGCTTCCATGTTGGTTTCCTCCTTTCCCCGGCTTTCCCGTGCCAGTTCCTTTTATCGTTCGGTCCCTAGAAAAGGGTCAATTTATTTGTAACGGGATTCGTGAACGGAATTATTATGTATTTATTCCTCAACGGATCTATTTATTCATAAATGGATCGATTTATTTATTTATAAATGGATTTATTTCTTTATTTATTGGCAGATGGAGTTAATTTATAGACGTTTTTGTACAGTTTTTTAAAAATTAATGAATCCTGTGTTCCACCTGTTGGGCCCTCCCTCCATCTCCCCCAACCTGTGATTTCTTCACCGTCTCCAATTTGTCGGCCGCCACGAAATCACTGCCTGGGTTTTTTGTTTTGTTTTTGTTGTTGTTGTTGTTTTTGTTTTTTACTTGCTGGGGTTTTGGTGAAGATCGCGTGGAATCCACAGAGCAGGTGGAGGGCGATGATGGTTTGCGGCTGTTGAGTATCATCCACACCAGAGTCTACGTCTCGTCTCAACGATGAGTAAATCTCGCTCTCTCCCTCCCTCCATCTCTCTCTGTCTCTCTGTCTCTGTCTCTGTCTCTCCCAGGCCATCGACAGCCGTTACTGCCAGTTTTATGTGCTTCCCTTATGTGAAGTGAAAAACTTCACCATCTCCGTGAAGCAAGACCCGCCGTTCTCCACGGGGCTTCAGTACGTCCCGCGAGGTGAGGGGGGCGCGCTCCTGTCTGCCGTCCCTTTGCCTTCAGCCATTGGTTGCTCTTGGGGATGGGAAAGGCATGACTCTGGGCTTGGGTGGCAAAAGGCGGGCGCCCCCGGGCATCACGGCTGCCGGAGGTTTTCATCCGCAGGCCCCTGGGCGAGGGGTCGTCACCGGGAGAAACCGAGGCAAGCATCCTCGGGATGTGTCCGGGTTCGTTCCTGCGGCAAGTGCGTGTGAGGTCGCAGGACCTGGACCCCCGAAGGCCCCCTTCCGCGGGACTGCCTTTCCTGTCACCTCCCTGCAGGTGCAGAAGGAAAGCCGGCGGCGGCCGCGCGGGGCCTGGACTGCTGGGTGCACGACGTGGACTTCCTGACGTGCAGCTGGGAGGTGGGCAGGGCGGCCCCCGGCGACGTGCAGTACCGCCTGTACTGGCGGGACCTGAAGTAGGTGTGGCCGTGGGCGCGGCGCGGCCTCCCGGGCCCGTGGGCCTCCGGTCACCGCGGGCGCTCCGTCCCCGCAGGGCCTACCGCGAGCAGGAGTGTCCACGATACGAGGCGGACGATCGGGGCGTCCACGTCCGGTGCCGGTTCGATGACGTGTCCAGGTTGCAGAGGCACATCCAGTTCTGGGTGAACGGCACCAGCCGACGCTCCGGAATCCCTTGCTCCGACCTCTGTGTCGAATTACCGGAAATCGGTGAGTCCAGGGCCTGCCTCTGCACGCTGGTGTCCGAGCTCAGCGGCCCTGATGAAATAACACCATGGTCCCAGGGCTGGTGGCCGCTGCGTCCCATCTCCGCCCCCGTCCCCGCATGGCTCCTCCTCTGCGTCTCCTCCTCCGCTATGTGCACACCTGTCCTTGGCGTAGGGCCTCCCCAATCTAGGACGAGCTCATCTCAACATCCTTCAGCCCGAAGTCGGAGAGGCGGGAGGGTCACCCTGCTCGCTCGCCTGGCCTCGGTGGCTCCCAGCGGGCGGCTTCTGACCTGTCTCCAGGGTGCTTGGCCCAGCTGCCCTCTGGGGCACCCCCGCCTCCCTGGCCTCACTCCCTGGTCCCACCAGTGGGCGCACCCTCCCAAGCAGGCCACTTGCCCTCTCTCCTCTTTTGAGGGGAGAAGGCCATTTGTGGAGCTGGAGCGGGAAGCGGGGTCCCACGGCCTGCACGGCTGCAGGGAGGAGGGAGGGGAGCTGGGTCGGAGATTATCTGTGGGATGGAATTTCTGATGGATTCTGTGGGTGCTGCTGAGGTAGAGTCCTCAACTGAGGGAGGCTGGGTGCCCGGTGACATAATGGAACGGGGAGGAGGAGGGGACCTGATCTGGGGGGGCTGCCCTGTACTGAGCTCAGCCAGGTGTCCAGGTGGAGCGCCTGGTGCAGACAGGTGAGGGAGGACCCAAGGCTGGGCTCTTGGGGCAGGTGGGCCCCGGGGTGTAGATTCAGATGTGGTCACACGGGAAGCTGGAGAAGCCACAGAGTCAGGAGGGCACTTAATGCCCAGAGGGAGGGCACAGGGCTGAGCCCCAACATTGCAGCCCCCAGGGGATGGCGGGAGGGTCCCAGCACCCAGCAGGGAGGCCCAGATGGACGGACGGATGTCCGGGGAGGAGCTGGCAGGGCAGAGGCCCGGTCAGGGGGGAGGTGAGGATGCAGCAAGGCAGGGGCAGATGTTTCCGGGAGTGCAGCTGGCTGGCCCAGGACATTGGACATGGGACTGGCTCTGCGCAGGGTGGGGAGTGGGGAGCAGGCCAGGCACGGAGGAGAGGCTGGTGGGGTGGGGGGGAGTCCAGGGCTGCAAGAGGCCTTCCTCCTTCTGTTGGACACTAGTGGAAACATCGGGTGTAGACCCTGAGAGCACTTTCCAGGGGGTCTCGGGCGGGCGGGGTCTCTCACAGCTAGAGCCTGAGCAGCTAGACCTAAGGCCGATTCAAGAGGATATTTCAACATATTTGGTCATGCATCTATATTGATATTTTGCCCATTCTTTAACCTTAGAGTGGCCCTTTCTTCTCCTCCCCACACCCCAAATTTGTATGAAGCCTATTTTAAAGTATCTTCGGTGGGGTGGGGGTGGGGATGGGGATGTTGATTTTTTTCTTACTCATTAAATGTTTTTGGTGGGTTTTTTCCTCCTGTTCTAGAGAGATTAAGTCCACCCCACATCACTGCAACGTGTAATAAATCCTATTCAATGATGGAGTGGAAAGTATTAAGCCACTTCAATCACAGATTTCTGTATGAACTTCAAATACAAAAGGTAAATGCTTGTCCTAGCTGACAATTCTAGGTTCTCTAGGATCTGTACCCCCAAGGCTTTGGAGGCAGATAAAACATACACTCAACAAAAATATGAACCAAAAAAAAAAAGTGTTTTAGTGTTTTGAAAATAATTAAACATAAATAAAAAATAAAGATAAAGCATAAGTAGATTTTAAAATACATAGAAACTAAACCCTACATAACAATGAAGATTGTTAACACACACAGACACACAAATCTAAAAAAAAAACTACTGAAGATCATGTAAGATGTTGTATATGTGTGAAAATCATCAAAAGAAACCATACAAACTCTAAAAAAAAGTTTTGACTTTAACAGAAGTAACAATGTTGGCTATTCAAAAGACAGAGGTAAAATTGGAAGGGCAGGTAGGTCAAGTCACAGATGGAAGACACCAGGAGCATATATGTCAGACAAAGGACTCCTGTTTGGGGTAGATAAGAAAGGCTTCCAAGTCAATACCAAGAAGACAAACAACTGTATTTAAAAAAAAAAAAAAAACAAAGGGCAAACAAATAAACAAAAAACAAAGGGCAATGATGGAAACAGCCACTTCCCCAAAGATGTGTTCATGCCCCATAAACACATGAAATGGTGCCAGAGAAATACAAACCACAGGGAGAGGCCACTCCATAAACTCGTTAGATTGGCTACAATGGCAAATTCTAGCCAAACCAAGGGTGGGTGAGGCTGTCACCCAGTTGGTTGCAACACTTGCTTGGCACTAAGAGGTGGCCATTGAGAATGGTACGCGTGGCTCCTTCTTCTTTGAAACGTTCCTCGTGGATGACCATTCCCCCTGTTGTACGAGCCAAGATAAAATCCCATCCATTTAAGGAAACATGGCGCAGGCCCTGTGGAAGAGGCATTGACGGAATCTTGCAGGGCCCGCCATTCCCCCGCTGGGTCTGGCTCGGAGAGAAATGAAAACGTAGGCCCACCTGAGTGGGGACCGGAGTGTGGGAAAGACTCAAGGGAAGGGATGAGCAAAAGATATCCCGGCCTGGAATCCGGCCCCCCAGGCAAGGTCAGCCAGGTAGGTCAAGGTCGGCCCTGGGGGATCCCATTCCTACAGAGGGAGAGGTGTAGTGCAGGAGGTCTACAGTGAGTGACACACCTGTGCTCTGGGTGTGAGCGGGGACGAAGGCAAGGCAGGGGGCACAGGGAAATTTGGGGGTGACCGAGTCATTCCTCGCCTGCGACGGGCGGTGGTTTCATGTGCACGCGTTGCTCAAAAAATCCCAGCAAATCCTGTGCCCTCAGTGTGTGGTTTGCTCAAGCAAATTTTGCCTGAATAAAGTTATCCTAAAAAATGACCAACTATGGACGCACCTGGCTGGCTCAGCGGGTGGAGCGTGCGACTCGAGTTCGAGCCCCACGTTGGTGTAGAGGGTTCTGAGTTCGAGCCCCACGTTGGGTGTAGAGACCATAAATACACTTAAAAAATATTTAGGTCTATAGATTAAAAGGAAACGACGAAATGTTTTGAGGTAATTAGTACTTCATATTCCATTATCGACTTGAATGTATTATTTTTCTTTATTTCTTTTATATTTATTGTTGATGTTCAACTAGCGATTATACTCAGTGTTTCTGTAAACCTAAAACTGCTTGGAAGGATGAACGTTATTAGTTCTATATTAAAAAAAATAAGGTGTTTTTACGCTAATCCCTGCTTTATACTCTATTTATATGTTATATCGATCATTTAGACCCAGTCACTGATTATATTGTGCTCAGTTTCTCTTTAAACCTAAAAGGGCTCAAAGAAACAAGGGCCTTCGTCAGGGGACCACATGAGGCAGCCGCCGCTCGTGTCTTGTTTTGTAGGGCACCGATCCTGCGTCCACGGAGAAGGTGAGTGTCCCCCGCGTGCCCAGAACCGGGCATCCCGAAGCGCAGGTGTGTTTTCCTTACTGTGCGGCCTCTCCGCCGTGCCGGACTCCGCGTGGGCCCCACGCACCCACCCCACGGTCTCCAGGAGTCGGTGCGGAGGGGAAACAGCTGGGACGTGAGGTTCTGTCTTCACGTGGCTCCTCCTCTGTGACTGCGTCTCCTCCTCTGTCCCGTATAAGGACCCCTGTCGTTGGACTCAGGGCCTCCTCATCCGGGAGGAGCTCCTCTTGAGATCCTTCACTTAGGCACGCGTGCAAAGACCCTACTTCCGAATAAGGTCCCGACCAGGAGTTCCAGGGGGACGCATCTTCCTTGGAGGTGGTGGGAGGTCACCGCTGCAGAGCGTGCGGGGCCCACGCCGTGCACAACAACATATGTCTGGGGCTCATCAGGGGTGGCTGTGGAGCATCACGTCCCAGTGATGACGAAGAACATTTTTGTTTGGACCCCACAAAGTCTGGGCTGAGGGGGCTTCCAAATAAGGTCAGCTTCTAGGATTGGGCGGGTGAGAACTTGCACATACGAGTTGGGGGAGGACCCGCGGCACCCCTGCCAGGGCCCGTTGTCTCTCCCCCCTCCTTTTCTTTTAAACCTCAGCTCTACGAAAACCACTTCGTGATTTACAATCCCGGAAACTACGTGGCGAAACTAAAGGTGCAGGGTTTCTTCCGCAAAGACTGGAGCGAATGGAGCGCCCCCCAACTCTTTGGTGAGTGGGGCGCCCTTCCACCTCGCCCTCCCGTGTGCTGAACGCTGGGGGCCACCGCGCCTGGCCAGGAGGCACAGCCCCCTCCTGTGCTCTGACGGGCTCGTCATCCGTGCTCTGGGGCCCTCGGCCCCCAAAGGAGCAGGGCTGGAGCTCCACCCACTTCTGTGACCCCAAAGAGGGCTCTGAAGATCACAGGTGACCCTGCACTTCGTGCTCACCCCATGGGAGGGCAGAGAGTGGGCGGGACAAGACCCCCAGTAAGAGGCCCCAGGGCTTCTGGTAACAAAGCAGTCAGCAGGTAAGGGGTGGGGAGGGTCCTCTTTTATCCCACAGGGGGCCTGCCTGGGCTCCTGACTCTGATTGCAAGGATTTCCCCAAAATGAGACCTGCTATTTCTCCCTGACCTGTTCTGAAACCACACCTACCAACGTCCCATTTCCGGGGTCCCATGTGGGAAATGTCGGTCAGTGGGGTCCTGGGGCTGCTGCAATAAATGACCTCACATGGTCGGGGAGGGGGCTTAAAACCACAGAAATCCATCCTCCCCCAGCTCTGGAGACCGGACGTCTTAGGTCCAGGGGGGGACACGCTTCCTCCAGAGGCTCTGAGGAGAGTCCCTTCGGCCTCTTCCAGTGTCTGGGGCCCAGGTCTCCGTCTCCATCCTCACGGGGCTCGTCCTCTGCATCTGCGTCTCCTCTTCCGTCTCTTCCAAGGACCCCTGTCGTTGATGCGGGGCCCATCCTATTCCAGTGGGACCTCACATTTACTTGATTACATCTGCAAAGACCCTCCACTGTGGGCTCAGATGTGTCCCCCAACTCCACATATTGTCACCCCCAGGATCTCAGAATGGAACTGTATTTGGGGATAAGGTCTTTAAAGAGGTGGTTAAGGTAAAATGAGGTCAATAGGGTGGGCCCTGATCCCATAGGACTTGTAGGAAGAGGGGATGAGGACAGAGGGGCGACCACATAAGGCCAAGGGGGAACACAGGGAGACAGGCCTCAGGGGGAACGAGCCTTGGCCCCTCCTGATTTGACTCGCTGCCTGCAGGACTGGGAAATCAGTTATTTAAGTCACCCAGTGTGTGGGGCTTGGTTGTGGCACCCCAGGAAACTCATACCCTTCCTGGGGGCCTCCTGTCCCAGCGGGGAGCCTGAGGTCCTTGCAGATCTGTGAGCCAGCTGCTCCCCCTACTGGCCACGCTGCAGGGGATGCTCGCGGCCTGGGACTAGCGCTGGGCTGGGAGAGGTGTAGGGGCTGGGGGGGCGGGCGTCTCTCTCCTGGTGGGGCCTCACCAGCCCCCCCCCACCCCCGGGCAGGCAGGTGGCCACCGTCCCCTCCTGGACGCGCCTGCTGCCTCTGGAGGGGGCCCCTGGGGAAGCATTCAGGACTGCATGCAACCACCACCCCTGGGACCCGCTGACATGCCCCGTGCACCCTCTTCCCTAGTGTGTGACCCCAAGGATGAGCACCGCCGTGACTGGCTGGTGTCAGTACTGGTCTTGCTGGGGACACTGCTGGTCCTGGGACTCGTGGCCCTGCTGTGTAGAAGGTGAGCGCTCCGCGCCCACCACCTCGCTGGCCTCCCTGCAGTGTGATGCCTGCCGTCCCCGCCCCCCACCACCGGCGGGTCTCACTTGCTGGACTGCTCTGTCCCCGGGGGCAGGCCGCTGCCTCAGGTGACCCCATGGGGTTTGTGAGACGTGACCCTGTTAGGCCCTCTGGTCCTTGCCACCCACGGAAACCAGAAGCTGGGTGCCCCGTGCAGCATCCTCAGGACCCTCTGTCCTCAGTCCTGTCGCATGTTCCCATATCTCCCTGATGCTCGGTTTCCCACCCTGTGCCCAGATTCCTCGTCCCCCACTATCATTCGGGGGGGGGGGCTGAAGGGGCTCCTCTGGGATCCGCCCTCCTCCCCCTCCTCCTCTCCCTCCTCCTTCTCTCCCTCCTCCTCCTCCCCCTCTCCCTCCTCCTCCCCCCACTCCCCTCTGCAGCAGGCAAGAGTCCAGTGATGGGATAATCATGACCTTTCCCGCCTGAGCAACTCCTGCCCCTGAGGTGCCTTCCAGATGCCTAGTTGCTAAGTCCTATCAGGCGCTGCCCCGTGTGTGTTTGGGGTGGGGGGGAGGGGGAGGTGTGTCCTAGCAGGCTCTGGCCTCTCTGGCTTCACCCACGCCCGCCCCCTCCCAGCCCTTCAGGCTGAGCGGCCCCGCCCAGGACGCACAACCTGCTGAGGTTTATGAGGAAGGGCAGGGGCAGGTTCCATGCAGCCAGCAACCCATGGACCACCTTCAGGCTTCCCAGGGTCCCAGGCAGGGGTCGGGGTGGGGTGCACAGCCTCCCCCCCCCCAGCAGGAGATGCAGGTGTGCTTGTTATGTGGTGATGTTTTGTCCCTGCAGATCAGGATTCCTCATTGCTGTAGGACTTGGGCCTGGGGGACAGGCAGTCGAGACCACCCCCCACTGCACCCGGGGACTGGGGCTGGATTCCTAAGTCCATCCCGGCGGCCTGTGGCCTCTGAGTTCTGGATTCAGAGCATGTGTTGTCTTTCTCCTCTGAGGTACTCAGTTTTGCAGAAACTCTTCCCTCCCATCCCTCACATGAAGGACCCCATCACGGACAACCTCCAGAGCCCCAAGCTGGTAGGTCCTGGCACGTGCAGGGGTGGAGGGGTGCGGGAGGAGGAGGCCACAGCCCCGCCCGCCGAGGAGCAGGAAGCTGGTCCTGTCCTGGTAGGAGGGAGGATGGTGGGGGGATGGGGAAGGCTGCCAGGTGACAGTCACGCGAGGAGTTGGACAAAGTCCCAGACCCGCACGGCCAGGACCAGCCAGGCCCCTGTGGCTGTCATGGGGGGGAGGGGGCGTATGTGCAGCCCAGCCTGACCCCTGCCTCCTGCAGGAGCACTGGGACACCAGCAGAGCCAGCCAGGAGGACTGTCCGGTGGCCGAGGTGCACATTTTGGGGGAAACATGAAGCGGGACCTCAGACGTCCTTCCCCGATTGGCCAGGAGCCCGGAGGAGCGTAGTGGGCTGGGGAGGGAACACCTGTGTCAGGCTCATCGTGTAAATAAAGGCCTCTTGCACCCAGTCCCTGAACTCCGGGGAGGGGGATCCAGATAGTCATGTGGGGCCCTGGGGCCTCCAGTCTCCCCTGAAATGGGACCGACCCAGATGCTGCTCGCAAGGCCCCGGGACTCGCTGCTCTGAGCCTGTTCAGCGGCCGGGCCTGCTCTCGTTTTCCGGCTTCATTCCGCGTAAGCACCTGACACCCCGAGGTGCAGAAGGTGGCACGTGGGAAGCCCCGGGAGCCCGGCTGTCTCCCACCACCGCTCAGGGGCCAGGGTTGATGTGGGACGCGGGGCCACGGAAGACAGCCAGCTGTATGCAAACCTGCAGATACAGCTGCTCCCCCCACCCCCAGGAACCAGGATCTCCCCCAGAGACCCTGTGCTCCCACACTCACTGAGGAAGGGGCCTCTGGCCCCTCTGAACCTTCCCTGCAGGGCAGTAAGCAAGCTCCCATCGTTGCAGCCGTCGCCACGCTTGGTTTGCACCCAGCTGATGAACTGGGGCGGGGGAGTGGGGTGAAAGCACAGGCCCAGGGAGATGGTGACCATGGCCCCCAAACCCCCACGGCTCAGCAGGGGGAGCCCAGGTGCCCACAGAGGCTCGTCTGTGCGGCCTGGAGGGCAAACCTGGCTGGTCAACAGTGCGTAGTCCTGTCATGTGTCCTTGGAAGCTGCCTTGTGACCCTGGGCAACCCCCAAACCTCCTGATCTCGGACTGGACCCCTCATTGCAGCAAAAACAAGGGTTTGCACTTGACCCGGGTCTCGGGAAGACCAGACCTGCCTTCTGTATCCGTGTCCTCTCAGAACCCAGCTGGCCTTTCTACCCCAGGTCTCCTGCTTCACAGGTGGAAGCAATGGCAGGTCCAAGGTTCAGTCTGGAGACCTTTTCTCTCACCCTCACGTGGGGGTTTCTGCACAAACAGCCGCACAGGATGCAGACCTGCCCCAGGGCGGACTTGGGCCACAGGATGTGGCTGCTGGGGCTACTTCCGGAATGTTTTTCTCAGCAGGGAGACTGGCTACACTGGCTCCTTCACCGGGGGTGAGGGCGGGGGAAGATTCAGGAGGCCCCAGAGGTCCTGGCAGGTGGCACAGAATGGGAGGCTTGGATCTGGAGCAGGGAGGGTCAGACGCCCCAGGCTCCCTCGCACTGGCTTGTCTTCAGCACCCAGGGTGGTCTGTGGGCAGAACGAGCTGCAGATGAGCTTGTTTCCATCACCTCACCAGGGTGCTAGGAATCTCATCCGAGAGTCCCCGAAGGACTCTCCCCAAGGACTCTCCAGGGAGAGCAGAACGTGGCCTCCCTGACCCCTTGCATCCCCCCCCCTCCGCTCACCATGCCCGAGCCCAGAGCCCACAAGCTGCTCCGTTGAAAACAATGCACCAGAAACTCTGTGTCCCAGTTTTTATGGTTTTGCAGCAGAATGCCCGACGTGGAACATAATTGCAAATATTCGGCTGTGCAAAAGAGAACAGTGCTTAAGTACAAATGGAGACATGATTCTTTTTTTTAAATAAATACTTAAACACAACCCGGGTCCCACAAGCACCTGGACTCTATGGTCTGAGCGGCGGAGCTGCCAGCCCGTGGACCCACGAAGACGTCATGATTGCCCTCCCCCCGGAATCAAAACATGGAACCTGGTGCCGATGATCGATCACAATGAGCCCCCTTTGGAACCTTCCCCAGCCCTGTCTACGTGATCTGGCCGGGACAAGGACACTGGAATTTCTCGAAGATCAATGGTCCGTAACAGTTAAAAGGATTCTACGTGATTCCCTTGGCCCCCGTGTCTGGAGGAGGAATGTCTAGATGACTTTCTTCAGCTCGTCGTACAGAACCAGCACGAAGGCGCCCCCCATGCCCCTTAGGACGTTGGACCACGCGCCCTTGAAGAAGGCTTTGCCCCCTTCATCTTTGAAGATCTTCCGCCAGCAGTCGACGGTCCCCTTGTACATGATGTCAGCTGCAAGAGGGACAGACAGGAGAGCTTACTGGGAGGTTACTCGGGAAAAGAGCAAAGGGAAACCCAGAAGACACGGTCCACACACTGAAACCGGATGCCACCCTCCAGGCGACCTGGATTTCTCATCCCAGGGAAAAATGAGGCTCTGCACACCAACAGCTCCAGGTCTTGGCCGCTGCTCAGCCCACTGCTGTGGCTATAACCAAAACACCCAAATTGCAGCCCCGTGTCCACTCCTGGGATCAGTGCAAGGTCCCGGGCCAGCGTAGAGAAGACCAAAGCACGGGCAGCACCAAGGGCCCGGGCAGGTACCCGGCAGGGCTGCAGGGTTCTAGCGCCCCTGGATCAACAGTTACGGTCTCAAACCCTGTGAAGAACCTCATCTGTTAGCCCCGCTTCCCATGGCCTGAGGCCACCAAAGGGCCCGTCATTCCAGGAGCTCTTGTATCTCTCATCTCCGAGGACAAGTCCCGGTCACCAGGACCGAGACAACGTACCTCCTTTGCGCCCGGACTGCATCATCATCCGCCGCCGCACGGTGTCGAAGGGGTAGGAGACCACGCCGGCCACGGCCGTCACAGTCTGGGCGATCATCCAGCTCACCACGATGTGCGTGTTCTTGGGGTCTGGGAGCATGCCTGCGGGGTCACCAGCCAGCGTTAGGTTCCAGTGCCACACGCACAGCGGGGCAAGAGCAGTACTGCCTGCCCTGGTGCCACGTGGAGCCCCCGCGACCAGGGAACGGCATGGAACCACCCGCAGGGCATAGAGCGGTCCCTGAGGCCCACGCGTAGTGCCTGGGAACGAACGGGCTCTCTCTACAGAGAGGGACAGGCGAGCCTGGTAAGTGCATGTACCACACAAGAGGCGGTTCTGCTGCACAGACACTAGCTTTCAGGGTGTGAACGGCACACCCTAATGTTCACGCTGAAAACCCCGGATACCTAAAAATAACTGCCTTTAAAAAACAGTGTAAAGCGTCTTCAGAGGAGACCCTAATCCAACACCATCAACACCCTGTAAAAAATCTAAACTCAGACGCACAAAAGAGGCCCACGTGAGGACACACGGACAAAACTGCCATCTACACACCGAGGAGACGCCACGAACGCCAGCAACCCCGTGGACGTGTGGATGTCAGACTTCCCACCCTGCAGAGTGCGGCTCTGCCAACAGCGGATCCCGGAGCCCCCGCCGCACGTGCAGCCCCACAGCAAGAACACACGTACCCTTGGCCGTGTCGTAGACGCCGAAGTAGGCCGCCCGGTAGATGATGATGCCCTGCACGGACACGTTGAAGCCCTGGTAGAGGCCCCGGATGCCGTCGGACTTGGTGATCTTCACCAGGCAGTCTCCAAGGCCCTTGAACTCCCGCTCGGTGCCCGACTTGCCGACGTCGGCCGCCAGACGGGTTCTGGCGAAATCCAGCGGGTACACGAAGCAGAGGGAGGTGGCGCCCGCGGCCCCGCCTGATGCCAGGTTGCCGGCAAAGTACCTCCAGAACTGCGTGTGCTTGTCCACGCCCCCCAGGAAGATCTGCTTATACTTATCCTTGAACGCAAAGTTGAGGGCCTGCGTGGGGAAGTAGCGGATCACGTTGGCCAGGTTGCCCCTCCAGAAGGACAGCACGCCCTGCTCCTTGGGGATGCGCACGATGCAGTCCACGATGCCCTTATACTGCTTGTCGGCGGCGATCTGCTTGCTGGCGTGCTGCACCTGCGAGATAGACGGGCGGACATGCTCGTTAGAGGGCCCGCACGCAGTACCAACCAGCGTCCCTAGGGTAGGCGAGTCCCTGGAGGGGAATTCCTGCATGTGAGCACGGTAGCTCCACGGGAGAGCTCATATCCCGGGGGGCCTATGCCTGCAAGTGGAACCGCTCAACCGTGCACGGGAGGAGCGCACTGGGTCGACAGGATGGGGCACAGCCCAGGACACTGGTCCCTGCAGGTCCGCACCGGTCAACCCAGCACCGGAGGGCACTCATCCCGGGAGGTGCGTCCCTGCAAGTCGGAACCGCTCATCCGTGCACGGGAGGAGCGCACTGGGTCGACAGGACTGGGCACACCCAGGACACTGATCCCTGCAAGTCCGCACCGCTCATCCGTGCACGGGAGCGTGCACTGGCTCGACAGGACGGGGCACAGCCCAGGACACTGGTCCCCGCAGGTCCGCACGGGTCAACCGACAATGTTCCCACTGCCCCACCCGCAACAACGTTGCCAAGGACGCGCTGCAACAATGTTGCCAAGGAGGCGCCGCAACAATGTTGCCGCCAGCTGGCCGCGGGCGCAACGACTTCCCAGCGGAGCGCCGCGGCTCGCCGCCTCTCAGGCCGGAACGGGGCGGAGCAAAGTCCCGGCCTCCATCACAGGGGGCGCTCGCGGGGCTCCCGCGGTCCGCTCGGCTTCGACGGTGGGAACCGCGGGGGCGAGGCCCGCGCTCCGGGCGCCCGAGAGCTCGGCCCCAGCGCGCACGCGCGGAGAGCGCCACGTGACGCGCGGCCGGCCCGGCCCCGGAAGCGGGCGGCGCGCGGACAAAGCGGCGCGGCCTCGCACTTCCGGCGGCCGCGGGTCCCGGTGCACGCGGCCGGCCCGCCCCGCTGTCACCCCCCACCGCGAGCCCTCCCAGCACGCCCGGACCCCCCCCCCCCGACGGGACCGCCGTCCCGGGTCCCCGAGCGCGCACGCGCCGTGCGCACCTGCAGCAGCAGCTTGACCCGCTCGATCGGGGCCACGGCCGTCTTGGAGATGGCGGCGGCGATGCCTCCGGCTAGGAAGTCCTTGGCGAACGAGATGGCCTGCTCCGTCATGGCGGCGGGCGGGCGGGCGGCGGACGGCGGAGTGCGGGCGCGGACAGCCGGACGGACGGGCGAACCGAGGGAGGGAGGGAGGGAGGGAGGGCGCCGCTGGCTCCGCGCTGCCGCCGCCGGGACCGAAAGGACGGGGCACCCAGCGCGCAGCCGCTAAGGGCCCGAAGCCCCGCCCCGCGCCCCCGCCCGCCGCGCCCATTGGCCGCGCTACCCGCCGACGCCCCGCCCCTTCCCGCGCGCCGCGCCCCCGCGGGCTGCCGGGAGCCGCAGCGCGTCCCGCCCCGTGCCCGCCCGCGCCGCGCCCATTGGCTGCGCTGCTGCCGTTGCCCCGCCCCTTCCCGCGCGCCGGGCCCCGAGGCATGCCGGGAGCGGGACCCCGCCCATGCGCCGTGCGGCCCGAGGGCTCGGCCGCCGCCGTGACCTTGTGAAGGTCGCCGCGGGCCCTGGCCGCTCCCGGCGGGGGGAGGGGGCGGCGGCGGCGGGTCCGCGAGCCCGGGCTCCTTCCAGCCGCTGGCCCCCCGGGCGCGCCCAGCACCGCGACCCTGACCCTGCGCGACCCGTCCCCCGACCGCGACCCCTTGGCCCCGTGTGCTGACCCCGAGGTCACGTCGCGGCCCCGGGCTCCTCTGGAAGACCCCAAGGTCAGCTCGAAGACCGCAAGGTCAGGTCGCCTGCCACCTGCACTTCCTCCCTCTCCAAAAGCCCACAGTCCCCACTACTGGCCGCCCGACCCGTCCTCACTCCAGCGCCCCGCCCACTGGCCCATGCGGACGCCCCAGACCATCACCACCAGCGAGCCCAAGCCTGGGCCCCCCCAAGACCCCGCGCCCTCATGTGGGGTGCTGCAGCCCGCATGGACGGGTGACTCGCGGCGGCGCTCGCTGCACGGGGCCATGCTGAGCCCGCCACGCATGCACCTGTGCATTCGTGCACCTGCACACACACGGGGCACCTGCGCACGCAGAAGGCACCTGCACACGCACACGCAGACGGCACCTGTGCACACGCAGACGGCACCTGCACACACGCGTGCACCTGCACACAGAGGGCACCTGCACACGCACACGCACTTGTGCATTCGTGCACCTGCACACACACAGGGCACCTGCGCACACTCAGAAGGCACCTGCACACGCACATGCACCTGTGTGTCCAGCTGCACACGCAGACGGCACCTGTGCACACGCAGAAGGCACCTGCACATACGCGTGCACCTGCACACGCAGACGGCACCTGTGCACACGCAGAAGGCACCTGCACACACACGTGCACCTGCACACACACATGCACACACACCCCGGGCACCCCCTGGAGGGAAGCTCAAGCCCGGACATTGTGTCCTGCGGAACGTTCCATTGACCTTGAACCTCTTACTGGATTGTAACCGAGCGAGCGATCCGAGTGGAAGGTGTGTCGCTCGGAGTGGAAGGTGTGTCGCTCGCTGGCTTGGCCGCAGCGGGACTCCAGCTCCAGGAGGCGCCCTCAGGGCTCCGCCCGACTGGCTTTAGGCCTCCCTGTCTCTCTTCCTGTCTCTCTCCTGTCCCTGCCTCCGCTTCCGTCCTCCTCCTCCCTGCTCCCGTGCTCGCCCCACTTGTGTTTGCTCCCCTGCGTCCCCCTGGCAGGTAGGGAACCCTTGAGCGGGTGGCCGGATGCCAGCAAAGCATCGCGGAGCTTTGTGTCCTTGTCCAGTTCCCTGTGTCCTTGCGGATGCCGGCTCCGCCCAGGCCTGGCCTCTGGGAGAGGCAGGTGAGGCTGGAGCACCCGTGCTGGCCAGGGTGCAGGGGGTGCTGGGGGAGCACCCAGAAGTCACTTAGAGGGCCCCAGGGTCTGGGCTCGCGAACATGGCGATTCTGGCACATTCTGGGGGCTTCGCTGGGACAGGGAGCGGGAAGGTCCCCGGAGGGCCCCAGGCTTGGCGCAGCGGCCGTGGGGGGCACCTCCAGGTGACAACAGTACGGGCCTGTCTGGGCCGGAAGGGCCGGGCACCGAGTGCCAGTGCCCCAGAGGTCTGCTGGGAGGGGGGGCGCCCAGGCTGACGACTGCAATGGAGTTGGGACGAGCGAGGAGCTTCTCTAGAGCGCCGGGCTCGGCCGTGGGGGGCTCCTGCCGTGGGGGGCGGTTAGCCTCTGCCCTCCGCTAGCTCTGAACTCCCAGCAGCCGGCTCGGAGCCCTGGGGGCCCCGGGAAGCTTCTGGAATCCGTTTGCACGAACCAACAGGAGCCCTTGCACTTAGGGCTAATTGAGGTTCAGGACACGTTTTCCCTCGGGTGGGGGGGGGGTGGGCGGGTAGGCTCAGGCACTGACCTGTTCGTCCTTGGAGTGTGTGTGCGGGTGACACAGGGCCCGGGATGCACGGGAGCTGGCCCTACAGAGCAGGGGGCTGAGGAACACTAGAAACCAAGAAGCTCGTGTCCCGGGAAAGGCCACAGCCTGCACGGTCTCACCGGGATAGGGGAGGGGTGGCAGGGGAGGCAGGGAGGCCCGGGGCCTGCAAAGGGTTGTTTCCAGCCCGCGCGGGGACCCTGAGAAGCACCCCCGAGCCTAAGACTGCACGGGGCGCCCCGGGTGCTCGCCTGGCACCGGGCCAGCAGGGGCCTCACGCCGCGGCCCCACGGTGTCTGGAAAACGGGTGTGGGAATTAAACAAAAGATTGTAGTAAAACTGTTGGCAAAGATTGTGCCTTGCAGCTGATGGCTGAGAACGACGGGGTGGGCTGCGCGCTGGGGGTGGGGGTACCTTCCCTGAGGCCTGCCTTTAAGGAACCCGGTCGGTTGGGTCAGATGGTGCCCCCCCCACGGGACCCTGCGATGCCGGTGGTCAGGAGGGTGGTGACGCGTTCCCCGGGGGCGCTGCTTGGAGCCCTGGGGTCACACACCTGCCCAACGACAGGCCGGGTGCGTCCAGGAATAACTGTCCCCTGCACAGGTGCTGGTGGGGGGGGGGGCAGCCGCAGAATTCCACCCTCCAGAGCCCCCCTGGCTCCTGAAGACTAAGGCCCTTTAAAGACACGCGTACCCGGCTCTGCTCCCCGTCAGACGCCCCTAAAAAGAGCTGTATTCCCGACAAACGAAGAGGCAGGTCGTGTGGCAGCGAGGCCCCAGGTCGTAATCTCATTTTTCTGGTGTTTTACTACCAAAAGAGACACGGGACAGCGCGTGGTGTAAGGAACCCACGGACTGTCGCCGCCTTCTGAGATGTTATCTGGCCGCTGGCTCCCAGCCGTGGTCTCCGTGGGTCGTGGGGTCGGGGCGCCGGGGGATGTGCACGCCCAGGGGCGGCCCGTGCTGGGCCCGGGGTCGTGGGGTCGGGGCGTCGGGGGCGCAGGCACAGAGCAGCCGGGACCACGGGGGGGGGGGACGACTTGGATGTTCCGAGGGGCCTGGTGAGGAGCGCGGTTGCTTCTACCCCTGCGTCCCTGAGACAAGTGGCAGCCACCGAGAGCAGGTGTGCGATGTCACCGGGTCCGTCAGCGTCACGCAGCGCGGCCACCCCGAGAGGGCACCAGCCCTCCCTGCTTAGCACCAGCCCAGGACAGGGGCGGCGGACCCGGTGCAGGAGGGGACCCCGCGGTGAGAGGAGCCCGGGTCACCTGCCCCAGGCCGGGTCAGGGGTCGGAAGGGGTGGGAGGAGCCCGGTCACCTGCCCCAGCCCCGCGCAGGGGTCGGACGCGGTGGGAGGAGCCTGGACGGGGTGGCAGGAACCCGGGTCACCTGCCGCAGGCCTGCGCAGGGGTCGGACGCGGTGGGAGGAGCCCGGGTCACCTGCCCCAGGCCGGTTCTGGGGTCGGACGGGGTGGGAGGAGCCTGGACGCGGTGGGAGGAGCCCGGGTCACCTGCCCCAGGCCTGCGCAGGGGTCGGACGCGGTGGGAGGAGCCCGGGTCACCTGTCCCAGGCCTGCGCAGGGGTCGGACGCGGTGGGAGGAGCCCGGGTCACCTGTCCCAGGCCGGTTCTGGGATCGGACGGGGTGGGAGGAGCCTGGGCGCGGTGGGAGGAGCCCGGGTCACCTTCCCCAGGCCTGCGCAGCGGCACCTACGCGGTGGGTGGGGCCTGGGTCATCTGCCCCAGGCCAGTTCAGGGGTCCGACGGGGTGGGAGGAGCCCGGTCACCTGCCCCAGCCCCGCGCAGGGGTCGGACGCGGTGGGAGGAGCCTGGACGGGGTGGGAGGAGCTCGGTCACCTGCCCCAGCCCCGCGCAGGGGTCGGACGCGGAGGGAGAGGCCTGGGCGGGGCGCGAAGGGCCTGTTTCAGGGGCGCCAGGTGAGGCCTTGAGCCCGAACCCTCGTCCTGCAGCAGGGCAGCTGCGGGCACCGCCCTGGACGCCGCGGCCCCGCTCATCACCACCTCATCCCTCTTCCACCCCAGGCTCCGATCGACACCCAACTTGCCATTACTATTATTATTATTATTATTTTTAAAATTTGGACTCTGACCAAAAGAATGCATTGACGTCTGCGTGAAGGCACATCTAATGAGACAACATCGAGCACAGGCGCGATTGGTGTGAGTCTACACGCTCACACGTAGACGTAACTTGGCGTCTCTGTAGAAAACCCGTCCAGACAGAGAAAGCTACTGGGCGTATAAGCATGTGGAGGCCCGCGCAGTTGCTCATTTTTACTATTTTTATTTAAGGATTTATTTATTTGAGACAGAGCGCGCACGTGCACCAGTGCACACGCGCGCGTGGGAGGCGCGTCAGCCACCAGGGATGTGACCGACTGGACCGTTTTCCTAATAATTCCAGAACGTCCGCTCACAGACACCTTGCGAGCTGCTCTGCACTGTCATTGCCCGATATACAGAAGAGCGCAAGGCACCTGCCTGTTCAGAAGATAAATTAAGGCACACGTACACAAGAGTTGAGCGTGACACGCGTCGCTCGGGGACCTGGGTGGAAAGGAGTCCTGTCCACCCCATGACCCGCCACCTGCGTGAGGCAGCAGCTGCTTAAACACACGCAGAAGCGCGGGGAAAAGAGGCGTGGAGGAGGCGCCCAGGGGGCCTGGGTGCCACCGGGCCTTTGCACAGACTGCGCGGCTCCCGCCACGGCAGCGGGACCTCCGGCGAGCGCCCTGCGCCTGCTGCGGCCTGCCCCACTGCTGGGGCTCAGGGCGGCGAGGCCCGGGTGCCCAGCAGCAGGTGCAGCGCGCCCCCCGCCGCGGCCGCCACCTGCACGTCCCGGAAGCCGTGCTGCTCCAGCAGGTCCCGGTACTCCGCCCCGCTGCGGCCGCGCCCCCGGGGGCGCACCAGCAGGCTCAGGGCCGCCGCCAGGTTGCTCCGGGCCGCCGCTGGGTCCTCGTCCACGGTCTCCTCGGCCACCAACACGCCGCCGCCTACGAAGCACACAGCCAGCTGCGGTCAAGGGCAAGGTTTCCACGGTGGGCCCCGTGGGGACACCCCGCACGGGGGTGGGATGCAGTGAGGGGACTGCCGGGCCTCCTGTGGCGAGGTGGGGACACTGCCCGCCAGTGTGCAGGGTGAGCAGAACCACAGGGGACAGAGACCCAGACCCTGGGATGGGAGGAGGACACAGCACCGGGACGCGGAGCCGGGGGCGAGCCCAGCGCTGGTGGACACAACCCGGGGCCGGGATGGTTCACCTCGTGCACACGGGTGGGAGAAACTGAGTCTGGGTGCAGGGACCGCGGCCCCATCACGGCGCACGCATGCTGGAAATCCCATAAGAAAATCTTACAAAAGGCCAGTTTGAGCTCTGCGACCCCTGCGCCCTGGGTGCAGGCCACCCGCGAACTGGCAGCTCTGCAGGTGCAGGGAAGCCCTGGGGTGCGAGCTCTGACATCTGTGAACCTGTCTGGGGGGAAGCCTCAGCGCCCCGGGCTCGCCCCTGCACTCCCCCAGCCGGCCCTCCTGGCCATGAACGTCGCCTGCAACCGCACTGTCCCAGGGTCACATCCTCGCCCAGCTCTGGGGTCCAGGGGGGACACGCTCCCTCCACAGGCTCCGGGGAGGGGCCCTCCTGCCTCCTCTCGCCTGCACACTCTGCATGTCGCCTGGGCCACAGCCCCGTCTCTACGCATACACGCCCGGTTGCACTTCACACTTCAGTTCCTTCTTTCTTTTTGTGCAAAATAGGAGACCCCACATGACGGGCGCCTCCCGGCCCAAGTGCAAGACTACAAGCAGCCTCACGGTGCACAAAACAGGACACGCGGATGGCCGGCTCGTTTACGCTCCCCAAGGCCGCAGGGAGGCCCCCCCAGAACTGCTTCGCCAGATGCCAGGAGCTCAGGACGCGGAAATGAGAGCCGTGGTTCCGGGACTGGGACCTCGAGGGCCTGCGACGGGGCCGCGGGGTGGCTGGATGCATCCTGCTGCACGGCCTGACGGGCCATGGCGGCTGTGACCGCCTCGGACACGGCCCCGGGGACACGGAGCGCCGAGGCCGGCAGTCAGGGGAGGTGCACAGCCTGCGTCCTCAGAGGGACCACTTGGGGCGCGTCCAGGAGCCTCCGGGGCCCCAGAGCGCAGACGCCAGTCACCGGCTTTATGGGGCCAGGACACGGGGCTCCGGTGAGAGGTTCCCAGAGCTCCCGGCACGCTCCCCGCGGACCAAGCCGGGTCACCTGGCTCTCCGCCAAGCCACCTCGTCCTGTCTTTCCTTTCTGGGTGCGCATGTGCAGGAAGGCCCCGGCCCGGGCCCCGTCTCACCTGGCTTGCAGCGGCCTGACAGCCGGCCCAGCAGTGCGTGCACCTGGTCGTCCGGCCAGTCGTGCAGGATTCTGGAGAGCACGTACAGCTCTGCCTCCGGGAGGCTGTCCTTGAAAAAGTCACCTGGGAACAAAATAAAGAAATAAGAAAATAAAAAAAATAATAATAATAATAAAAAGAAATAAGAAAATAAATAAAAAATAAGGAAATTAAAAGAATACTAAGTAAAATAAAATTTATAAAATGAGAAAAAAAGAAAAACTCAGGAGAAAATAAATGAATAATAAGAAATAAATAAAATGAAATTAAAAAAAAAGAAAAGAAAAAGGAAAACTCACGTGGAAAAAAGAATTATTAATTAATTAAATGAAGTTAAAAAAAAAAAAAAGAAAAAGTCACCTGGTGTGGAAACAAGGTGCCATGAGCCCGTCAGGGACGCGGGAGCTACGTGTCCACCCGACAGACACGTGACGGGGGGGGGGGTCGGCCGCTCCCCAGAACTGCTGGCAGCAGGGACAACTGTGTCCTGATCCCAAAACATGCCAGAAGTCCGAACCCTGGGCCGTCAGCACGCGTGCCCTTGGGCCGGGTCGCGGCGCCCACGGGATTCAGGACCACAAGGGTTTCTTTTCAAGCTGCTCCCACGTTTGCATCCACCCCCTGCCCCGGCCCTGGAAGTTCTCCCTCGCGTCTAACTCAAGGCTTTCCTGCTCCAGCTTGTGTGGCCGTGGTGGGTGCAGACACCTGCAGACGCCCACCTCTGCCGATCCACGTCCCCACGTGCCCGCCCAGCACCGCTGCTTCCAGGGCCGCTGACACGGCCGCTCACGCTCACGTTGTATGACGTGGAGATGCACACGACTGTGCACGCACACACGGAAACTCATGTGCATGCACACACGCATGCAGACCACTCGCAGGCGCACACACACTGCATGCACATGCACATCACACACACATACGTAGCTGCACACACGCGCATAGACAAATACACGGATGATGCACACATGCATGAACATGCAGAGACAAATACATGCATAGATACGTTTAAATGCACATACACACACGCAACACACACTCAGACAACACACGTATCATATGCACACACAGGGACACCGACACAGAGATATGTATACAGGCACGTGCATGCAGACAGGCAACACACGGGCATGCACACGCACAGACACACACGTGCAGGCACATGCACACAGAGACTGAGACTTAAAGACATCAGACATAGAGATATGCACAGATGCAAACACACACACTGCATGCACACACAAACACACGTGTGTACATGCACACACAAACACATGCAGAACAGACTTACGTTTGCACGCACAGACAACGCACACATGCATGTACATGCAGACAACAAATGCATGCATGCACACACAGACGTTTGCGTTTACACAGACACACACGTACACACACATTCAAACACACGTGTCATAAGCACACACAGGCACACCGACACAGAGACATGTACACAGGCACAGATGTGCATGCATACAGGCAACATGCATACATGCACACGTGCAGACACACAAGCGTGCATGCACATGTGCACAGAGACTGAGACAAAGACATCACGCACAGAGATATGCACAGATGCAAGCACACACACAGGCACAACTACATGCCCACACAAAGAAGACACACGTGTGTACATGAACACACAAACACATGCAGACAGACATACATTTGCATGTACACAGACAACACACACATGCACATACATGCAGAAACAACTGCATGCATGCACACACGCAAAGACGATTGCATTTACACATACAACACACACGTATCATAAGCACGCACAGGCACACCGCACAGACGTGCCCAGGCACACATGTGCATGCATAGGCACACGCACGCACACGCCCAGACACACACAGAGCCATCCCCCACACAGGTAACCGCATGTGCACACACACAAATACACCCATGTTCACATTCCCAGAAGACACGCACACCCACACCCTGCACGCACACCCCGTAGAAGCCCATACGGTCGGCCGAACGTCGACGCTCGGCAAACACAAAGCAGCGCACACCTGGCACGAAGCTGATCTGCTCCGAGGGCCGCCCTCCGGGCTGGAAGCACGCGACGTGCTCGAGGACGTCCGGGAGGTCGAACACCGTCACCCTCATGCGCGGGTACTCGTGGGCCAGCTCGTGGGCCAGCGCGCCCGTGCAGCCTGCGGGGACGCACACCTGCTCCGTGACCCGCCCGTGCCCCCTGGCCGGCCGCCCCGGTTCCACCTTGGCTAAACCAAAGTGATGCCTGAGCACGCACACTGCGGCCGGAAGGCAGCCGCTGGCAGAGATCTCTGCTGTCTCACACAGGCCGCGGGGCCTCTCGGGGTCAGGACCTGGCTAGGCACGGCAAGACCGGTGCTGGCCCAGCGCAGGTGAGCCGGGGCTCCGGGTGGGCATAGACTCACCCAGGGAGCATCGTGGCCCAGCTGGGGGGGGGGGCTGCACTCCTCCCATCTCCTTTCTGCGGCAAGAATGTAGATGTGATGGCTGGCGCCCCAGCAGCTGCTCTGGGCCACCAGGAGGAGCGGCGTACAGATGACCGGGAAATGAAAGCTGGCAGCTCTGGGCTCCCCGTGGGCCCCCAGATTCAATGTACCCCTTGCCCATCCCTAGAACCTCCTCGCACTTGGGATGATCTGCCCCCAAGCCCCAGCCGGCGGCACGGCCAAACCCAGGGACTTCGCTGCTGCGTGGAGAGGGGAACCCATTTTGGACATCGCATTAGCAGATGAGGCGGGTGGGACTTCTCCCGGGGAACACACAAAGTCGTCTGCGCCCCATTCCTGGCCCCAGGGGGTGGGGGTGCTGTGGCTACGCACCTCCCAGGTCACAGGCCGAGGTGAACCGGGACAGGTCGAAGGCCGTGGCCACCCGGCGGGCCGTCAGCTTGCTGAGGCCGTGCATGGCCCGCATGAACTGCAGCGTCGTCTGCTGGCTCTGAAACGGGACGGGGTCTGAGGGACCCACCAGGCCCAGGGGCTCCTGGGGCCCGGCTGCTGGCCCCACCCCGCCTTTCTGCAGGGAGCATGAGGGGGCAGCCCGACAGGGAGCGGCTGGGGCAGGGAGCGGCTGGGGCGGGGGTGGGGCAGTCAGGCCTGGGCCAAGTGGGTGTTCCTATGGGGCCCAGCCCCTCGGGGAGGGGTGGGGGGGCGGAGCCGGGTCAGGCGGGCTCTGCTGGGGCAGGGCAGGGTCCAGCTCAGGGTGGGGTCCTGCCGGGAGCGAGGGAGGGAGGGCAGCTCCAGTGGGATCCAGATCCGCCCTTCAAAACAGACGCCCGGGGCCAGGATCTGGAGTCAGCCAACCTGGGCTCACCCTAGAGCCCCCAGGCTCCCCAGGAAGGGTGTCGCTGCACAGCAGGCGGGAGGGACCAGGTGGGGTCTCCCCAGTGGCCCATGCAGCGGGCACCGTGCTGGTGACCCTCTGACTGCTGATCCTTCGGACCCTGTAGCCACCACCACCACCACCCCATCCCGGGGTCGCGTGTGGGCAGGGCCTCTGCAGGGGGAGGGGGGACCCAAGCCCCTGCTGGGACAGGTGGCCACTGAGATGGCCAGCGGGGACGGGGTGGGGGCGATGTGCAGGAAGTGGCCCTGAGTCCCACAGGGACAGGCGGGGTTGGGGGGCGCCCACCTGAGCCCCCACCTGGGACGTGGTTCCCCCCAGCCCTGCCCTGCCTTCCGCGCTGCCTCTCCAATGGGGGCCGTGGGGAGGGCTGAGGCTGCGACTGCCCCGCTCTGCGCCCCGGGAACCCCGCCTCCCCTCACCCCCCCACCCCTGCTCTGCTCCCCGAGGACCCACCTCCCCGCTCTGGTCCCCAGGACCCCACCCCCCACCTGCGCCTGCTCTGTTCCCCTGGACCCCTGCCCCTGCTCTGGTTCCCAGGACCCCTGGCCCCGCTTTTTTCCCCAGGACCCACTCTGCTCCCCGGGACCCCCTACCCCCCTCGCCCCCGGCTCTGCTTGCTGGGACCCTGCCTGGTGCTTCTGTGCCCCACTGTCTCTGCTCAGGATGGTGTCCTCCCCCACAATTTCCTATGTCAGAACCTAACCCGGAGGGGATGGTTGGCATTGGGACAGTGTCTGGGGCGGCGGGGTCATGAGGTCATGAGGGTGCAGCCCCACGACGGGCCTGGTGTCCCTGCAGGGCCCAGGCAGACGCGCCCTGCCCCTTCCACGATGGAGGGTGGACCGGAGTCCGCAGGCGCCTGGACCCGGGACGGGACTGAGAACCGTGACAAGGATGTGCCTTGCTTGTGCGCCCCCTAGCGGGTGGTGCCCCCCCAACCCCGTGTCCTTCCCACCCCATGACCTCCCCTGACCTCCTCATCGCCAAGGCGGGCGGCCAGAGGCTTCGTAGGAGGTGCATGTCACGGACCGCAGCCATACCCGTGGGTCCTTTTGCAACACACGCGTGTGATGGGCAGGTGTGCGCCCGGAGCCCCAGTACCTGAGCCGGGTCCTCCACCTTCCCGCCCGCAGCTGCGTTTGGTCCCTGTCGCACGGCCACCTCCAGGCACGTGAAGAGCTCCCAGGTGTGGTCGTCGTGGCGCGTCACCAAGCCGTGGAGCGAATACTCGCCGTCCGACGCCAGGTGCCGGCTTGCCACCTCCGTGTTGCGGTAACCTGGCACGACAGGGCACTGTGGGCGCTCGGGCCGGGGACGCCCCAGGGACCCCACGCACCGCACCTGCTCAGGGCTCGGTCATTGCGGAGACCTCAGCCCAGACCCACCCGGAACCAGACTCATGGAAGTGTGACCCGAACATGGGGACGCTCCCAGAGGCGGTTCCCCCGAAGCCCGGGGGCCCAGGAGCACCCACGCCACGCCAGGCTGCATACCGCTGCGCAGGGTGGTCTGACACTTACGGCCGTTTACGTGAAGGGGATGAGGCCGTGGGCGATGTGGGTCGGAGCTCTTCCCTTCTCTCCCCTCTTCACACCCGGGTGGCTGTGCGTAGGGCCTGGCCCCCCCGGGGAGCCCCTGTGGGACACCCGCACCCAGAGAATGGGAGGCTGGGGGCTCAGGTGGTGATGGGAGACCCGTATCCGCCAACACAGGGCTCCACCAACTGTCCTCATCGAGACGAGGAGCCGCACTGCGTCCGTCCTAACGCCTAAACCTTGTTCCTTCTGAGCCTTTGGAAGAGCAGCACGACCTGTGCGTGTGCGTGGGAACTGCTCACAGGTTCGCCCGCAGAACCGTGCAAGGGCCCCGCGAAAACGTGCCCGAAGAACCTCCCGGGTGATTGAAAGTCTGGACACGGGAGCTTTCTCCACGTTCTGTCATTCTTTTTGATAGAGGAGGAGGAGATCGTGACAATGATCTGGCTGGGGAGAAAGGCCCGCTTCCCGCGCCCCAAATCCTAACCGCATGCTTGTACGACTTTGTGCAAAGGGCAGCTCCTGGGGCCCAGGCCGGCACCCCACGTTCCTCCTTATCACGCAGGTGAAGGTACCTCGAGCCCCCTGTCATTCCCAAGGCATCGGAGGGACCATCCATTGGACTGTCTGCTCGGAGACCATGCTCGAGAGTCTCGTTCGTTTCGGCGAACACGCTGTCGCCCACCATCCACCTACCTACCTGTCTATGCTTCCCTCCATTCCCCATCTACCTAGTTATCTATTCATCTATTGACCCATCGTTCCATCCATCCATCCATCCCTCCACTCAACCATCCTTCCATCCATCCATCCATCCATCCATCCCTCCACTCAACCATCCTTCCATCCATCCATCCATCCATCCCTCCACCCATGTACCCATCCATCTACCTACCTACCAATCTATCCTTCCTTCCATTCATACATCTACCTACTTAACTACCCATCCATCCATCCACTCAACCATCCATCCATCATCCATGCATCCATTAATCCATCCACCCACCCATCCATCCACCCACCCATCCATCCAGTCTACCATCCTTCCATTTATCCATCTACCTACCTACCCATCCACCCATCTACCTACTTACCTAACCATCTAGTCTTCCTTCCATTCATACATCTACCTACTTATTCATCCATGCATCTATCCATCCGTCCATCCACCAGCCTTATGTTCACCCATCCATCTACCTATCTGTCCATCTATCTATTCTTCTTTCCTTCCATTCATTCATCTACCTACCTACCCATCTATTATCCATAGACCCACACATGCTTACCTACCTACCCATCTATTCTTCCTTGCATTCATACATGTACCTAATTACCTACCTCTCCAACCATGCATCTATCCATCTGTCCATCCATCCACTCAACCATCCATTATCCATGCATCCACGCATCTATCCATCCATCCACCTATCTACCCATCTATTCTTCCTTCCATCCATTCACCCACCTACTTATGTACCTATCTATCCATCTGTCATTCCATCCATCCATCCATCCATCCATCATATCCATCCATCCGTCCATCATATCCACCCATCATCCATCCATCCATCCATCCATCCATCCATCCATCATATCCATCCATCCATCCATCATATCCATCCATCATCCATCCATCCATCCATCCATCCACCTATTCATCTATCCAACCTCAGTCTATCCATCCAAATCTCCTGTTACCTACCTAGCTATTTCCCCTCCCTAATATCTATGTACCTGTGTATCCATGCCTTTATCTCATCTGTCTAAATAATTAAAAACATGTATCTGCCTTGTGCACATGCCTATTCCACTGGTTGTGTTTCTCTCGTGAACCCTGAGGGATGCAGCTCCTTTGAGAGCAGAGCCCGTAATGACGTCACTCTCCTGACATGCACGTACACTCACTACGTTTCCTCTCCCCCATTCTCTTTTCTTATTCTCTGAGAAATGCCACATTCCGCCTTCGCTCAGAAGCCACCTTTACTCGGTGAGCGACTTCCACCTGCGAACACTGTCAGCACAACACGTAGGAGGTCCCCTTACCTCCGTCTGTCTTCTCCAGTAACCCCAGGGCCACACAGGCATCCAGGAGCTGTCCAGTTCCACACACTGAGGCGTCAATTCTGCCCGCAACCTCCGCGGCCTTCAGGGGGGCCTCGTCTTTCAGTACGTCGAACACCTTCAGCTTGCAAGCCGTGAACAGGGCCTGTGCGTTAAAAACAAGTACAATTACACTTACTACGTGACCTGTCAGGTACTTTTTACTGCTACGGACCCGAAAGAAGGAGGTCAAAGCTGTGAAAACTGTCAACGGCAACTTCTCCAGGGACACCTGGGTGGCTCGGTGGTTGAGCATCTGCTCTTGGCTCAGGGCGTGATCCCGGGGTCCCGGGATTGAGTCCTGCATCGGGCTCCCCGCAGGGCCCTGCTTCTCCCTCTGCCCCTCGGCTTGGTCAGCTCACCTGACCGCCGGGAGCCCTTTGTCAGGAGAATGATGTGATAGGTGGGCAGATGGGTGCACAGGTAGGCAGGTAGGTCGATAAATGGATGGATGCTAGATCTGGGAGATGGCACGTAGGTAAGTAGATTTATGGACACAGATAACTGACGGTCTGGTGATGCGCATGGGGGCGGACAGGTAATAGTTTGATGACTGGTAGGCAGGTAGCTAAGAGATCATAGACGAGCAGATGCCGGGAGCACAGCGGACCTCCATCCTGTGACAATGCAATGTTGCCTGAGCTCTGTTTTAACTATTATTTGCAGGAAAATTCATTATTTTGAGGCCTGACACAGCACAACCACCTGATCACGACAGCTCCTGCCGTGCCAAGGCCGTCAGAGGGAGGCGGCCGGTGGGGTGTGAGGGGTGTGGGAGGGAGCAACCCCCGCAGCCACTGATGTGGCGACCCCTGCGGAGCCCAAGCACGGGAAAGGCCACCCCCCTGCAGCCTCTCAGGGGCCCAGAGCCCTCGGGCAGCCGGAAGGTTGGCCGAGCGGGGCCGCGGGAGAAGGCCGGAGAGAAGAGGAGACCGCCGGGTGGGCGTGCCGCCGTGGCCGCGATCGTGAGGACGGCCAGGTGCGCGTGTGCCTGAGACGCTGTGCCGGCAGGCCTGTGAGCACGCAGGAAGGACGAGGAGGCCACAGGCACTGGCACCCGCGGGCTCCCGCGAGCACCAGTGGCCTGCAGGCGCTCACCCCACCTGGGGCACCCTGTGGCTGGGATCCCGAGGCCACGGCATGGTGAGGACACAGATCTCTGCACACAGCTGGCGCCAGACCCCACCTGCCACCTGGCCAGAGGGAATGCGCTGGGCGTCCCGAGGCTGCTGCAACGGCCAGCCTTCCAGCCTTGTCTCCCTGGGCCACAGTAGAGGCCTCTCAGGGGTGCACCGTGTCCCCGTGCTGCAGTCATCAGACCCTGTGCACCTTCAAATACCCATAGACACCTCGCCCCCAAGAGATATGCCCAAGTCCTGACCCCTAGAACCCGAGATGGGAGTCGAATGTGGAAACAGGGTGTTTGCAGATGGGAGGACGTGAAGGCTCTGACATGAGGTGGCCCTACGTCCAATGACCGGGGTCCTCGTAAGAGACAGAAGAGGAGCTGCAGATGCGGAGGAGGAGCCCCGTGAGGACGGAGGCGGATACGGGAGGGACGCGGCCACCAGCCTGGGGACACCTGGGGCCCAGACGCCGGAAAAGGCGGGAGGGCCCCTCCCTGGAGCCCCAGCCCTGGACCTCGGTGGTCCTGCCCCCCTGGAGCTCAGACACCCTGTGGTGTTAAGCTCCCCGAATCTGCGGTCATCGCTGACGGCAGCCCCAGGACGCTCAGACCGGTACCTTTGACGCTTTAAAGCCATCTATGAGTCCTAGAAGGTCCGCTGGGAACGGGGGCGGGCTCTCCACCGCGCCGTTGGCCTCGGCTCCCCGCGTGCCCGCAGCAGCCTGTCCTCCGGGGCCGCCTTTGATGCCCCCCGCGGGGTCCGAGCCGCCACCCTCCACGTCGCTCAGGTCCTCGAAGGTGTCGACGGCCGGGATGGAGTCGTGCTTGACGCGCCGCACGTCGTGGCGGCCGGGCGGGTAGTAGAGCTCCACCAGCTTCTTGCAGAAGTGGTTCAGGGGGAAGCCGACCACGTTGAGGAAGTCTCCGCGGACGTACTCCACCAGCATGCCGCCCAGCGCCTGGATCCCATAGCCCCCCGCCTTGTCCCTGAGCGCGGGGAGCGACCGGGCGGGGGGCAGATGGCGGGACCGTTACGGGACCAACCAGAGTCCTGGGGGTCGCACGATCGCTTCCCTGTGGCCCTCCGATCCCACAGCCTGGGGCAGGGAGCCCAGCGACCACCCCGGGGCCCTTCGGGGACCAGTCTGGCTCTGCGCAAACTGCTAAGCGACCCTTGAGTCCTCAGCACGGGCAGTGGCCAGGTGTCACTGGCTGGCGGTCCCCGGGCTCCCTGCCTCCTACATGCACCCTGGGGCATGGCCCTGAGGACCCCGATCAGCGCCTGTGCCTCTGCCGAGACCTCCTTAAGGATGGAGGAAGGGCCGTGCAAGAGCCGCTCCTTCCTGGGCGCTGACACCTGCCTCCCCGGTGCCGCCGCGAGGGACGCAGGGGCGCCCTCCCCCGTCCCACCCGGCGCGTGCACGCAGGCCTGAGCCTTGGTCACATCAACCACAGCACACGGCGGCTCCTCTGGGGCAGGTGTCCCCGCGCCGCTGAGGCTTGTGAGTACGCGTCCCACCACCCCCAGAGGCGTCACGGTGACAGCGACCCCCGCACGGCAGTGTTGCCGGGAAGCAGGTGCGTCGCGAGGGCCGGAGGCACGCGTCCCCGTCGGGGGCACTCACATGGGCTCGCCGCTGTCAATGTACTCCCACAGCAGCTCCTCCGACAGCCGGGAGAACCTGACCGTGGTCTCCTCGTGGAACTGACACACGTCCGTGTCCAGCTGGCCGCCTGCAGCACGGGCCGAGGTCAGGGCGCCCCCCGCCGACCTCTCTGCCCCTGCTCGCCCCACCCGCCAGGGGGGATGGTCAACCGCGGGGTCTGGGGGGGACGGGGAACATGAAGCCAGCGAACCCCGCGAGTGGGGGGACCGCGGCGCACAGGGCTCCTCGGGCTCTCCCTCTAGGACCTCCGCCCTGCGGCCAGGTGTGCGGCCAGGTGAGCCGGCGGCGGCCACGCCTTGTGCGCCGCACAGGACCAGCCAGCAAAGCGCCCGTGCAGGTCACACCCACAGTGACCCCGTGTCCCGTGGGGGCGCACAGGCCTCCAGGCAGCCCTGACCTCTGCAGAGAGGGGCGCAGATGCGCTCACGGGGGACCCGAGGGCTCAGCTCTGCAGGGACACCTGCCCCTCCCGCGGAGGCCCAGACCCGGGACGGGGACGCGGACGCGGCTGGCGCGGTACCTTTGCTGCAACAGTGGATGATGGCGACGCCCGTGAACACGCTGTGCTCCTTGCCGTTCAACCTGCAGGACGCCCTGGACGTGACGGGTCGGACCCCGCGGGGGCGCCTCCCCGCCACCCGCCATCAGCCCGTGTCTGTCTGTCCGTGCGTTGCTGCTGCGGCTGCTGTGTGAGGGGCCCGCCCACGGGACACGGCGGGGACAGGTGCGGAGGGACAGGTGTGACCCTCCCCGAGACCACAGCTGAGGTCCCCATCCCACCCTGGACATAGGCCGCTCCCCAGGGGGCTGACCCTACCCGGGACCTCAGTTGAGGACCCCTCCCACCCTGGACATGAGCCCCACCCCAGGGGCTGACCCTCCCCCCAAGGACCTCAGCTGAGGACCCCACCCCACCCTGGACATAAGCCGCACCCCAGGGGGCTGACCCTACCCGGGACCTCAGTTGAGGACCCCTCCCACCCTGGACATGAGCCCCCCTCCAGGGACTGACCCTCCCCCCGAGGACCTCAGCTGAGGACCCCACCCCACCCTGGACATGAGCCCCACCCCAGGGGCCTGACCCTACCCGGGACCACAGCTGAGGACCCCCCCCGACCCGGGACATTAGCCCCACCCCAGGGGCTGACCCTCCTCGAGGACCTCAGCTGAGGACCCCCCCACCCGGGACATGAGCCCCACCCCAGGGGGCTGACCCTACCGGGAACCCTCGTGTGAGGGCCCCACCCCAGGGGGCTGACCCTCCCCAGGACCACAACTGAGGTCTCCACTGCACCCTGGACATAGGCCACACCCCAGGGGGCTGACCCTCCCCGGGGCCACAGCTGAGGTCCCCACCCCACCCTGGACATAAGCCGCACCCCAGGGGGCTGACCCTACCCGGGACCTCAGTTGAGGACCCCCCCACCCTGGTCATGAGCCCCACCCCAGGGGCTGATCCTACCGGGGACCCTCATGTGAGGGCCCCACCCCAGGGGCTGATCCTACCGGGGACCCTCATGTGAGGGCCCCACCCCAGGGGGCTGACCCTCCCCAGGACCACAACTGAGGTCCCCACTGCACCCTGGACATAGGCCACACCCCAGGGGGCTGACCCCCCCCACCGAGGACCTCAGCTGAGGACCCCACCCCACCCTGGACGTGAGCCCCACCCCAGGGGCCCTGACCCTCCCCAAGGACCTCACCTGAGGACCCCCCCCACCCGGGACATGAGCCCCACCCCAGGGAGCTGACCCTCCCTGGGACCACAGCTGAGGACCCCACCCCACTCTGGACATAGGCCACACCCCAGGGGCCTGACCCTCCCCAAGGACCTCAGCTGAGGACCCCCCCCACCCGGGACATGAGCCCCACCCCGGGCACGGACCCCGACCCAGGCCCGACCCCTCCCAGGCCCCCCCGCTGCTTCCCGGGGGACCAGGGCGCACACCCACATGGACAGCATCCTGTACGCGTCTTGCTTGTCCACCGGCTTCTCCAGGATCAGCCCCCCGACCGTCTGCAAGAGAACCAAGGAGGGCCGCGCGCTGAGCAGGCCGGGTCTCAGCGTCCGCACCTCGGTCTCTGTCCCCAGCACAGACACAGCAAACAGGCGGCCAGAGAAGGCCACGAGGGCACTCACCACGATGGTGTCCGCTCCGATGACCACGTCGGGGGCCCGGAGGTCCTTCTGCGGGAAATGCAAACGCAGCTTTAGACATGACGCCCGTGTGTGTCTTGTGCAGACACCCTGGTGGCGCGAGGGGTGGGTATGAAGCCAGTCCTACTTGGGAGAGTGGGATCTGGGCTTCCTCGACGTCCCCAGCACGGACCCGAGTGTGAGCTGGGGACCCCGGCATGTGAGGGGCTGCAGCCTGCAGGTGTTCTGTGGTCACGTGATGGGGATGCACCTGCTGGGCAGCACTGCAAACAGCAGTGTCCCGCCCCAGGGGCTCCTCCTCCTTCGTGGTGGGGGTGGGGTGGACGGCACGGGGGGGCATGGGGGCACCGGTCCCGGCGCCGCCCCAAATCCTCCCCCAGCTATCCAGAATTAAGGACAAAGCCCTCTCCTGACCCGCTCAATGGCAATTAAGGAGAAGGCCGTCTGGGCAATTAAATCAGTCCGCGTGGAAAATTCAGGCTCGGGGCCGAGCTCGCTCGTCTGGGATCACCTCTGTCTGTAGGGAACCTTGAACCCTGGGCGTCCTTAAACATTAACCTTTCTACCGCTGAAAATCAATTAATCAATACTCGAGTATTTATTGCAATAGCTGATGTTATAGCGCGGGGCACACAGCACGTGTGGTATGACCGGAGTCGCGGTGGGATGTCGCTGTGGCGCCTGGTGACAGATGGCGCACGGCGATCGGGCACCGTGAACGCCTACGGTGGGACGGCGTCTAGTGACCTGCAGGGACACCCTGCGATGCGAGTTCTGTACCGAAGTGCCGCCGCCACGCTCCTCACGATGGTGCATGAAACGACTTCACGGTGTAAATAGTAACGTTGTGTTCATTACGATGGTGTATGAAGTAACTTTATATCGTAAATAATGTTACATTTATTACGATAAGTGTATGAAATAACTATGTTAAAAATAACGAAGTTATATTCATTACGATGGCGTATTAAGTGACTTTATATCGTAAATAACAGCGTTACATTCATTACGATGGTATATTAAATTATATTATAAATAATGACGTTATATTCATTACGATAGTGTATTAACTACTGTATATTATAAATAGCCTTATATTCATTACAATGGTGTGTTAAATGACCTTATATTGTAAATAAAAATGTCACATTCATCACGATGGTGTATTAAATGACTTTGTATTGCAGATGGTGATCTTATATTCCTTATGATAGTGTATTAAATAACTGTATTAAAAATAATGAAAAAAATAAAAATAAAAAATAAAAATGTTATAGTCACTACGATGGTGTATTAAATAACTTTATATTGTAAATAATAACATTATATTCCTTACGATAGTGTATTAAATAACCTTATATTCTAAATAATGTTACATTCATTACGATGGTGTATTAAATAACTTTATATTGTAAATAATGATGTTATATTCCTTAGGATAGTGTATTAAATAACTATATTAAAAATAATGTCATAGTCATTACGATGGTGTATTAAATGACTTTATATTGCATATAATAGTGTTATATTCATTACGATACTGTGTTAAATAACTATATTAAAAATGTTATATTCATTACGATACTGTATTACGTAACCTTATACTGTAAATAATGATGTTATATTCATTACGATGGTGTATTAAATGACTATATTGTAAATAATGATGTTATATTCCTTAGGATAGTGTATAAAATAACTATATTAAAAACAATGTTATACTCCTTAGGATAGTGTATTAAATAACTATATTAAACATAATAACGAATTCATTACGACGGTGCATTGCATGACTTTATCCTGTGACCGACAGCGTTACATCGCGTCCCAGGTAACTCACGTCCTAGCTGATGCTCTATCCGTTACGATGGAGCGTTAAGTAACCCAGATGGTGAACGCCGTCCTCCCCGGCAGGACTGGGCACTGCGAAGGCTGCCTGCGAGCAGGTCAGCGCCGACCCCGGCCCCGTCGGGAGACCCCAATGCCGCCCGGGCGCTCGGATCCTAATTAGGCCCCGTCACTCCTTTGTGCTCAGTGGTCCTGTTGGGTTCCTCAAGCGCGCGCTGCAGGGAATTGGGCCCACACGCTGGGACCCGAGAGCCCAGGACGGTGAGGCCAGCCCAGCGCTCAGCCCCGAGCCCACCGCCCTCCCAGCCCCGGCTGCTCGCCTGGTACATCCTGGCGGCCACCTCCAGGGCCTTCTGCTTGGCCGTTTCCATGGCGTAGGCGTAGGGTGCGGGGAAGGAGGCTTTATCCAGCGTCTCTTTGAACCTCGAAGGAACCACCTCAAACCTGAGACCCTGGAACACGAGAACACGGGGTGTCAGGCGCCGCGGGGAGAGCCCACGGACCCTGAGCAGCGAGCGCCCCCCCTGCGGTCCACGAGGCCCTCCCTGCGCGCCGGCTCCTGCCTGGCCTGTCCTCCTGGCACAGGGACCCGTGGGTGCTGCCCAGCGGCCCAGGGGGAGCGGGCTGGCTGGGGCCCAGCGGACCTGGAGGGAAGCCACTGCCGTCCATGCAGCGGCCACGCACAGGCCAGCCGGCCGGCCTGCTTGGGCCGGGGTCTGAGGCTCTGAGCGGTCAAAGGGCTCGCGGAGTGTCCCCGAGGCCGGCACGTCAGCCCCGGGGCGGGACAAGCAGCTGGAAACTGACCACCCGCACAAAATGCCACGGACACTGCTTGACCGCGGTCCCCAAACACGTGTGGACAGGCAAGGCCGTCCCCGTGGGGGGGCCAGTCACACAGTGACACCACAGGACGGACCCAGCTCAGGCACAGACATGGCCTTGGCCGGGCAGTCCCTCGGCCAGGAGGTCACTAGGCCACTGGGCCTGGCCTGAAGTCTCCAGTCCTAGGCCACGCAGACCACACACACCCCAAGCACCCTGTCACTGGGACCTGGAATCCCTACGCCGTTGCTCCAACGAAGACCCCAGACTGCAGACCCCTGCCCCCTGGTCACACAGACCCCTAGCCCCGGCACTGGCCTGCACTCCTGGTCGCTAGGTCCCCTGGGCAGTATCCCCGCAGGTCAGTGTGCCCCTGGTTACTAGGTCTCCGGCCTCAGACCCCCAGGTCTCCAGGCCCCGGAGTCACAGGACTCCGAGCACTAGTCTCAGGCCTCCAAGTCCCCAGGTGCCCAGCCTCAGGTCCTCCCGGCCCCGGACCCCCAGGTCTACAGACCTCCACGTCCCCAGGCCACCGGGTCACCTGGACCCCCAGCAGTAGCCCCGCAAGTCAGTAGGCCCCAGGCCCCTAGGTCACCGGGTGCCTGAGCACTAGTGCCATGGGTCAGTAGGCCTCAGGCCCCCAGGTCCCCAGGTGCCCGGCCTCAGGTCCTCCCGGCCCCAGGCCTGCAGTCTGCAGACCTCCCGGCCGAGGCCCCCAGGTCACTAAGCCCGGCCCCAGGCCCCGGGTCCCCGGCCGCCCCTCCCCGCCCCAGCCCCGGCGCAGGCCGCTCACCGCCTGGCTGAGGATCTCCCGGCGGCGGGGGGACGCGCTGGCCAGCACCACGCGCTTGTGCAGCAGCTTCCCGATCACCGGGCTCAGCGCCATGGCGCCCGCACCCCGACCCCGACCCCGACCCCGACCCCGCGCCCGCCCCGGCCCGGACCGCAGCGCACGCTCCGACCACGGTCCTCCGCGCCGCGCGCTCCGCGGGCACTGGGGCCCCGCCCCCGCCCCGCCCCGCCCCGCCCCGCCCCGAGGCCCCGCCCCCGTCCCCCCGCCCCCAGGAGGCCCGCAGCCCGCCCCTGCCTCCCGGCCCTACTGAGGCTGCGCGTCCTCTCCGCGCCGCGCCCCAGAGCCCGCGGCGCCGCGGGGACGGTGGGGGTCCTTGTGGGCGGCCTCGGGAGCACCCGTCCGGGGGGCCTGGTGGGCCGTGCGGGGGCGAGCGTGGAGACTGGGGGACCCGGGAAGACGTGGGGGGGCGGAGACGGGAGGGGGGTCCCCGGGAGGAGGCGGGGGAGCGGAGACGGGGGTCCCCAGGAAGACGTGGGGGGGCGGAGACGGGGGTCCCCGGGAGGAGGTGGGGGGGCGGAGGTGGGGCTCCCCTGGGAGGTCCCCGGGAAGACGTGGGGGGCGGAGACGGGGGTCCCCGGGTGGAGGCGGGGGGGGGGGCAGAGACTGGGGGTCCCCGGGAAGACGTGGGGGCCGGAGACGGGGGTCCCGGGGAAGACGTGGGGGGGGCAGAGACTGGGGGTCCCCGGGAAGACGTGGGGGCCGGAAACGGGGGTCCCCGGGAAGACGTGGGCGGGGCGGAGACGGGGGTCCCCGGGAGGAGGCGGGGGGGGCGGATACGGGTCCCCGGGAAGACGTGGGGGGCGGAGACGGGGGTCCCCGGGTGGAGGCGGGGGGGGGGGCAGAGACTGGGGGTCCCCGGGAAGACGTGGGGGCCGGAGACGGGGGTCCCGGGGAAGACGTGGGGGGGGCAGAGACTGGGGGTCCCCGGGAAGACGTGGGGGCCGGAAACGGGGGTCCCCGGGAAGACGTGGGCGGGGCGGAGACGGGGGTCCCCGGGAGGAGGCGGGGGGGGCGGATACGGGTCCCCGGGAAGACGTGGGGGGGGCGGAGACGGGGGTCCCCCGGAGGAGTCGGGGGGAGCGGAGACGGAGTACTCAGGAGGGCGTTGGGGGGGCGGAGACGGGGGGGGGGCGGGGGAGGGTCCCTGGGAGGAGGTGGGACGAGCGGAGATGTGGGGGTCGCCTGGGAGGGTCCCGGGAAGGGGTGGGGAGCGGAGACAGGGGTCCCCGGGAAGACGTGTGGGGACTGGAGATGGAGGTCGCTGGGCTGTGCAGGGAGCGGAGATCGGGGGTCCCAGGGAGGGGGTGCAGAGAGCAGAGATGGGGCTCCCCTGGGAGGTCCCCGGGAGGAGGTGGGGGGAGCGCAGACGGCAGGGGGGTCCCCGGGAGGAGGCGGGGGAGCGGAGACGGGGGTCCCCGGGAAGACGTGGGGGGGCGGAGACGGGGGTCCCCGGGAGGAGGTGGGAGGGCGGAGGTGGGGCTCCCCTGGGAGGTGCCCGGGAGGAGGCGGGGGGAGCGGAGACGGCGGGGGGGCTCTCAGGGAGGAGGGAGGAGGTAGGGGGAGCGGAGATGGCGGTGGTGGCGGGCGGGGCGTCGGGGCAGGGGTTCCCCCGGGAGGCGGAAGAGTGTGGCCGCGAACCCTGCGGCACGGAGACGGGTGAGCAGGTAGGCAGGGCGGTAGACGGACACGATCTCCCCTGCTGAGGCTAAGGGGGGACCTGCGCGCCACCACTACTGACATTTGGGGTCCATGGCTCATTTTTGTGGGGGCGTCCTGGGCACACCGGGGCATGGGGCGCCTGCGCGGCTTCCGCCACTAGATGGTGCTGCCTTCTCTTCAAGCTGTGACCACGGAATGGTCTGCGGTGCTCCAGGTTCCCTGGGGACAGAGGAGGCCTCGGTGGAGGACCCTGACCGGAGATAGACATGGTTGATCGATGACTGGTTCATTGATATGATGGATGACGCATGGATGGTGGATGGAGAGATGGTGGGTGGGTGGGGAGGTAGGACGGTGCCTACGCACAGAAGGTGCATGGATAGAGCGGATGGGTGCCTGGATGGATACGCGGTGGCCGGACGGATGGACATGGATGTGACGGGGACACAGACAAGCGTCTGTCCTGCCAGGCTTCTCCGCCCCGGGCACTGCCGGCATCAGGGGCTGCATGACCGTGTGAGGCGGGGCGTCCCGGGCACGGCCGACGGCTGAGCACTGTCCCCGTGTCCGCCTGCCAGATGACACCAGCGCCCCGCGCCGTTGTGACCACCGGCGTGCCCCGGCGACTACGCACACGTGCCCACCACGCCACACTGCACACCTGTATGTGCGTGTCCGTGTGCAGGTGTCCGTGTATATGCGGCGCAGGCGCGTTTGGACACGACCACTGATGACGCGTTTGGCTGCCGTTGTTACGTCTCTGCTTCGTCCCCTTCAGTGTTCTGTGCGGACCCATGTCCCGTGAGGCAGTGGATGGGGGCTCAGAGCAGGCCGAGGCGCCCAGAGCCCGTGTGGGGTACAGAGGGGGACGCGGAGTGAGCAGGGGTGCGGGGGGCCGGGGTGGGGGTCGTGGGCCGGGGAAGCAGCTCCCAGAGCCTGGGGACCCTCAGCACGGATCGCAGGGGCCCCCGTCCCGTCCCGGGGGCTGTCCCCACAGAGGGCCGGAGAACCAGAGCAGCGGCCACAAATATCCCGCATCTTTCAGAAGTCGGGGCGGGCCAGGCCGAGCTTTCCCTGGCCCCGTCGTTTCTGTGCGCGGGCCCGCGTCTCATTTAGGGCCGGGCTGCTGTGCGGTGCTTTTAGGCTCGCGGGGAGGCTGCCCACGTAGCACAGCGTGTCCCCGCACACCCGTCCCGCCCTCCCCTATCCTGCTGACAACATCGTCGCATCACCTGGTGCATCGGGGGCAGGTGAGGACCAACAAGGGCGCGTCCCCAAATGCAGGAAGGGGCCCCGGCAGGTGTGGGATCGGGCTCCGGGGACAGGTGCCAGCAAGGCTCAAGCCCAGGGTGGTCCGCTCCCCAGCTCTGGGACCCCGGAGGAGTCCCTCCACCGCTTTGTGCCTCAGTTTACTCCTCTGCAAAGTGGACCCAACAGCTGCCCCATCGTAGGAGCTTATGCATGTGACAGACCGGGGGATGCCCGGGTGTGGGGTTGATGCTCTGCTTGCTGCCCGTTGTGTGGGGTTGACCCGGGAGTCCCCGAAACCAGCCGAGCCATCACACAGCGTGTCCCCGTCCCAAGCCCTCACCCTGTACCTTCACTTGCATTTACTCCCTCCCTGGAGGTACCTTCACGGCGTTGAAAGGCAACCTCGGCGACATTTACCAAGGCACACAGAGGTCCAAAGAGGTCAGCCCCCCCCCACCAAAAAAAAGCAGCCAAGGTCAACCTTGGCTCAGCAAGTCAGCCTGAGCCCGGTTACGTCGTAGGTGGCCGGATAACTGCGGCATTCTCACGTCTTGCTAAGTGTGGGAGGCGTTTTCCGGGCTGTGGTTTCCAGAAAGAGCGCACCGTTGAGGGTAGAAAGACATTCCCGGCGCCTTGTGATAGACACCGGGTTCTAGACGTTCCGATCCTTCAGCGTCATCGTCAACACCAAGGGTGTATGACCCCGCTGACGTCACCAGGGCAGGAAGGACACGGGTGCAGAAGCAGAGATTGCGCGTGTGCTTGCCCGAGGCTGGCCGTCGGGGTGGGGAGCACACGGGCGTCGGGCGTCTCTTTGGGGCGATGGGAATACCCCAGAGCTGCCTTGTGGTGTTTCCGGGACAGCTCTGCGAGCGGACCACAGGCCAGTGAACCGTGCGGTGGCTCGAGCCGGGGGCCGCGGTGCTCGGGGACCCAGGGACACACAGACGGACACGTTGTGCGTGACCGCGCATGTATAGCAGGTGTCGCCTGTGTAGGGACAGCAAGCGGATGCTGGGCGGCGGGCCTGGGGTTGTCACAGCCTCCGTGCCGCAGGATGAAGAGTTCTGGACGCGGATGTTGGGGACGGTGGCACAGCACCACGGATGTGTTTGCGACCAGTGACCCGACGCCGTCACAGGGTTAACACGGTGGATCTTGTGTCTCTGTATTTTATCACAATATACAAAGAAATACTCAGAAGGAAAAGATAAGAGAAAAAAAGGACAGATACGCTGGGAATGTTTGCTTTTTCCGTGTTCAGCGCTCTGGAGAGGTGACTCTGGGCAGAAATCGATGGTTTTGTGTGATGTTTACCGGAACGCCTCTTTTTTTTTTAGTGTAGATATTTTCAAACAGGCTCATAGGAAGGAGAATTATCGAATGGAAGCCCACATTCCCTTCACCCATCATCAGTGCTCAATGTTCTGCCATTTTTCTTCCAGTCCCCCAAATGTGTTTGCAAGCTCACGTACATGGATGTGTGTGTGCAAGTGGGAGTGCGTGCATGGATGGATGCCCACACGTGTGCATGCGTGGATAGGGTACCTTGTGTGCATGTGTGTGTGCATGTGTGTATGCATGGATGGATACGTGCATGCATGCATGTATATGGGTGCACACGGGCATGTGTACATGTATGTGTGCGTACATATAAGAGTGTGCATGTGTGTATAGGGTACATTGTGTGTACCCGTGTGTGCATGTGTGTGTGTGCATGGATGGATATCTGCGTGCATGTGTGTATATGGGTGCACGTGGGTATGTGTGTGCATGTATGTGTGTGTGCATATAAGAGTGTGTGCATGGATGGATGCCCACATGTGTGCATGCATGGATAGGGTACCTTGTGTGCGTGTGTGTGTGCATCTATGTGTGCGTGCATGAATGGATGCATGCATGTATATGGGTGCACACGGGTATGTGTGTGCATGGATGGATGCCCACACGTGTCATGCGTCGATAGGGTACATTGTGTGCATGTGTGTGTGCATGCATGTGTGTGTGCATGGATGGATATGTGCATGCATGCATGTATATGGGTGCACACGGGTATGTGTCTGTGCATGTATGTGTGCGTGCATATAAGAGTGTGTGCATGTGTGTATAGGGTACATTGTGTGTACCCGTGTGTGCATGTGTGTGTGCATGGATGGATATCTGCATGCATGCGTGTATATGGGTGCACATGGGTATGTGTGTGTGCATATAAGAGTATGTGCATGGAGGGATGCCCACATGTGTGTGTGTGTGGATAGGGTACATTGTGTGCACGCATGTGTGTGCATGTATGTGTGCATGCATGGATGGATACCGCGTGCATGTGTGTATATGGGTGCATGATGTGCATGCATGTATAGGGTACATTGTGTGCATGGGTGTGTGTGCACGGATGGATGAGTGCATGCCTGTATATGGGTGCATGCAGGTGCGTGGATGCCCACACGTATGCATGCACGTACATGGGTATATCGTGCATATGTGTGTGTCCATGGGTGGATGCCCACACGCATGCATGAATGTGTGTATGCGTGCATGAGCACATGAATGGATGGACACCTGCATTCACGCATGTGTGTACATGGGTACATGCATGTGCACATGCGTAGGAGTGCATGGAGGATGGATGCCCACACGTGTGCGTGTGTATATGGGTGCATTGTGTGCATGTACGTGCAGACACGTATGTGTGTGCGTGGATGGATGCCCGCATAATGCACGAACGTGGGTCCATGCGTGTGCACGCATGTGTCTGCTCTGGTATTTTAAGCCAAGCATCAAACGTCATATCATGAGACACATGGACATTTACACACGTATCTCTTACAAAAAAGGATTTCTTTCTTGTTAAAGCGCCACCGTCCCAGGGAACAAACCCTCGATGGCATCGCGCGCCCTCTGCGGGCTGTGTTGCCCCGACGCAGGCCGCGTGCTTCCCAGCACCCCGACTCGGAGAAGAGCCTTGAGGTTGGAGGCCCCAGGGTCTGGCCGAGGGCAGCGTGCGCTCCAAAGCGACGTGGGCACCGTCGTTGGACAGCAGGGGGCTCCGAGGTCAGAACGGGGAACGTGCTCACCTCCCGAAAGGGGAGAAAATGGGGTGGCGCCCGGGTGTTAGGTGTCGGGCGCCCCTGCCTCTCCTGCAGCAGGAGCCCAATCCGGGCATCACATCTTTCCAGAAAGCCCCCAAGCCGTGCGTACCCCCAACACGTCATACTTTTATTCGATACTTAACAGGCAGACAGGTGGAGTTTCTGGGGCGCACACGCACATACGCACACACACGAGGCACACGCGGTCGGCGTGTCCAGCCAGCAGCAAGGCCCGTCCTGGCATTTCGGGCTCCAGCACAGACTCCGTGGCACGAAGCCGCGACCTCTGCAGCTGGGAAGAGGCCCCGTCCCCCAGCTAATGCGGCTGCTGCCCGCTTACAGGACGGTGACCCCGGGGCCAGTCCCCTCTGTCCCCCCGACGGCTTCGGGGCCCTGACATCCTGCGGCGGCGGACGATGTTATGTAGACGGGCTTCCTCCCGTTCACGCCGTGAGCTGCTCCGTGCGGCTGCTTTGAGGTTCTCACAGCTTCTGCGCAGCGGACAGGCCAGGCCCACGCCCAGAGCGTGGGTGGGGGCGTCCTGCTGGCTCAGGACGTCCGGCCCTGGATGCTGCTGCCTCGAAGATGCTTTCTAGGGTTTAAGACAGTCGGGGGACGTGCTTACTTGGTCGCAGAATCCAGGTCGCTAAGGCCAGGCTTCTTGGAGTCACCTGGGCCTCCCCCCACCCCCCAAGCCCCCCCAGGTAAATGCCTCTGCAAGTAAGTCTCAAGGGGTCTCTCCGAAGGGTCCTTATGGTGGCCTCGGACTCTGTGCTCACAGCTGGGCATTCAGGACCAAGTGGCTTGGATGCCATCCCCGGCGGGGACCTTCCGGTGCAAGGCGGTGGGTGATGACCATGGTGACAGTGTCGACGGGCCCCCAAAGCCGAGTCTCAGGCCCCAGGGGCACGCGCAGCCCGGGCTCGCCCACTTTCAACCTGCAGGGGCGCAGGGCAGGGGTGGGAACGTGGGTCTCGTCCCAGGGCCACACTCTCCTCCCGCCGGAGCCGCGTGTGCGTCTCCGGTTACTCCCCGGAGCAGGTGCCCTGTGAAGGGCGGCGTGTGCATGGCGTTGGACTCCACGCGGGGACGTCACCGTGTGCAGAAGGGCATCGAGGGCACGGGGCATCTTCGGTGCCACCACGCCGGGGACCCTCCTGGAGGCTCTGTGCCCCGCATTCACCCCGCGAGTTACGAAGGCCAACCCCGGAGGCCACGGCTTGTCTCATCTTCCGGAGAGCCCTGCACACCACATCCCGTCCCAGCTCTGGAGACTGGACATCTCAGGTCCAGGGGGGCCAGAGCGCTGAGGTCCACGGGCTCCGGGGAGGGTCCCTCCCGCCTCTTCCAGTGCCTGGGGCCCCAGGCATCCCCGGGGTTGGTGGCCGCGTCCCTTCCGTCTCCGCCTCCGCCCTCACGGGGCTCCTCCTCTGCGTCTGCAGCTCCTCTCCTGTCTCTTCCTGTCGTTGGATTTAGGGCCGCCCCGATGCAGGAGATCACGTTCTGAGCTCCTGGACGGACACGGGTTTGGGGTCACTACTTGGTCCCGGAGAGCCTTGGGCACTCATACATGTAGGGTCGGTGGTCTGGCCAGGTGCCCGGGTCCCAGAGGGCTCCTTGGGCGAGGCGAGGTGCACGAGGTCAGCCCACACCCTGGGAGGACTCGCACGTGGCTCAGCGGCTGTCACCCGGGGGGAGGAGGAGGCTGAGAACCGTCCGGAGGGCGCCTCGGGGCCTGGAGATGTCCGGGACCCCAGTGGTGGCAGCAGCCGGCCATCGTCGTTCATGGAACTCATCGTCAGCAGTCTGTGCTCCAGCCGGAGGCTCTCCACCCGCGCCTCCTGCGTGGTTGCCCGCCGTGTGCGGACGTGGGGAGTTGTGACATTTTGGGGAACGTGAGCCTGGAGGAACCAGAGTCACCAACCCATTTGGAAGCCCTTGTGGTTGCTCCTGGCTGGCGGGGGGGCCCTTTGCCATAGCAGCGCGGGGAGGGGGTGCTGGTGAGCTCCGGGAGCACAGAGGTCAACAGGGGCACGTCTACCCGTGTCTGGGGTCATGCACACTGACCGAGGCTGCTCTGCACACGCGGTCCAGGCTGTCCAGGGTCTCCAGCAGCAGGTGCACAGAGCAAGGCCGGCGGACGCTGGGGACCCCGGGGACCCGGATGGGCCGGCTGAGTGCGTGGTCAGGGTGGGTGCTGGGCGTCAGGGAGCCGGCACCATGCGTCCTGCACCGCTGCAGCGCCGTCCGTCCCCGCGCGCCCCGTCCCCCAGCGGCGGCCTGTGTGCACCTGCAGCCCCGGGGGGGCGGCGCGGGGCTCAGAACACGCTCTCCTGCCTCCTGAGGGCCGGCCGGCCCGGAGCCTCCAGCCCGTCGCCGTGGCCGCTGGACATGGAGCGCGCCGACAGCGTCCGCGGCGAGAACAGGCTGTCGCGCCCCGCGTCCCGGCAGGTGGCCGGCAGCGGCCCGTAGCCCAGGTAGCGCCGCAGACGCAGCTGGAACTCGCGGGAGGCGAAGTAATACACGAAGGGGTCCAGGCAGTTGTTGACGCAGCTGAGGCACAGCGTGAGCTTGTACACGTGGTAGTAGCTGCGGCCCAGGAAGAGCCGGCTCACCATGTGCACCAGCAGCACGAAGTTGTTGGGCGCGAAGCAGGTGACGAAGGCCAGCAGCACCACGAAGGCCAGGCTGACGGCGCGGCGGCGCTGGCCGCGGCCCTGCGGGTCGGAGGCGCGCAGCAGCGTCAGGATGGTGGCCGTGTAGCAGGCCACGGTGACCACGAAGGGGATGAAGAAGAGCACGATGAAGAGCGTGAAGAGGAAGATGGCCCACATGGCCACGCTGGGCAGCATGGTGGACTTGAGCACGTCGAAGCAGGTGACGATGCCCAGCTCCTCCACGGCGTAGGTGAGGTCGGTGCGCGCCAGCGGGGACAGCGCCACCAGGAGCAGCAGCCACGCGGCGGCGCAGGCGGCCACGGCGTAGCGGCGGCGGCGCCAGGGCGCGGAGGCCAGCGGGTACACGACGCCCAGGAAGCGCTCCACGCTGATGCACGTCATGGTGAGGATGGACGAGTACATGTTGGCGTAGAAGACCACGGTGACCACGTTGCACAGCACCTCGCCGAACACCCAGTGGTTGCCGTTGCGGTGGTAGTAGATCTGGAAGGGCAGCACGCTGGCCAGCATCAGGTCCGTGACGCTCAGGTTGATCATGAACACCACGGACGGGGACTTGGGCCCGATGTGCCGGCACAGCACCCACAGCGAGAACAGGTTGCCCGGGATGCTGACCACCGCCACCAGCGAGTACACCACGGGCAGGGCCACCGCGATGACGGGGTCGCGCAGCATCAGGATGGTGGCGTTGTCCGGCCCCGACACGTTCATGTCCATGGTGGCGCCGGTGCCGCGGGACGCGGGTCTGCAAGGCAAGGGGCGCTTGGGTGAGGGATGCGGGTGGGGCTGCCCCGGGAGCTCCCCGCACTTCGCGGCCACACCAGGGCCCGGGGCGGTGCGGTGCTTCCCCGTGGAAGCCCGGGGGACGTGCGCACACGGCAGCATGCCAAGGGACTGACCCGGTTTCTGGGTGCAAACCCTGGCCGGGTGGGGGGGGCACCCCGGAGCGCGCTGGCTACGACTGCTGCCCTGGATGGCCGCTCAGGGGCACTGTGCCACCGCCTCGACACCCGCCACCTGCCCCGCGGGCACCCTGTGCGGGGCGGCCCTGCTTCCTCCGCCCTTGCGCCTCACGGGATGCAGTGGCTCAGCTCCCCCGCAGCGGGGACTCTGATCTTGGGGGATCATCATCACCGATGGGGTGGGGGGGTTGGAGACCCCGATGGGGCTCTGGGAGGGCGCATGCACACTGCACGGTGCTCATAGGTGATGGCGGGGGGGTGGGGGGGGGCTTTGGAGACCCTGACGGGGCTCTGAGAAGGGCCCACGCACACCCGCAGGGTGCTCATCACCGCCGGGGTGGGAGGGGCTTTGGAGACCCCAACGGGGCTCTGGGAGGGGCACACGCACACCCGCAGGGTGCTCATCACCGACTTGGGGGGGCTTTGGAGACCCCAACGGGGCTCTGGGAGGGGCGCACGCACACCGTGCAGGGTGCTCATCACCGACTGGGGGGGGGCTTTGGAGACCCCAACGGGGCTCTGGGAGGGGCGCACGCACACCGCGCAGGGTGCTCATCACCGCCGGGGTGGGAGGGGCTTTGGAGACCCCAACGGGGCTCTGGGAGGGGCACACGCACACCCGCAGGGTGCTCATCACCGACTTGGGGGGGGGCTTTGGAGACCCCAACGGGGCTCTGGGAGGGGCGCACGCACACCGTGCAGGGTGCTCATCACCGACTGGGGGGGGGGGCTTTGGAGAACCCAACGGGGCTCTGGGAGGGGCGCACACCCGCAGGTTGCTCATCACCGACTGGGGGGGGGGGCTTTGGAGACCCCAACGGGGCTCTGGGAGGGGCGCAGCACACCCCGCAGGTTGCTCATCACCGACTGGGAGGGGCTTTGGAGACCCCAACGGGGCTCTGGGAGGGGCACACGCACACCGTGCAGGGTGCTCATCACCGACTGGGGGGGCCTTTGGAGACCCCGACGGGCTCTGGGAGGGGCGCACGCACACCGTGCAGGGTGCTCATCACCGACTGGGGGGGCCTTTGGAGACCCCAACGGGCTCTGGGAGGGGCGCACGCACACCGCGGGAAGCCCCTCTTCCATCCCAACGGCCCAGCACAGCACCCCGTCCCTCCCTCATGCGAACGTCCACGACCACGGGGAGGGGTGGAGGGAAGAGTGCACACGTGTGTCACCTGATTGCTCCACATCTGAGCTTCAAGGCCACGACGCACACGCACCTGCTCAAGGTACCGCGGCCGTGCACCTGCCCCGACGAGCACACGCTCGCCTCCCGTGTGGCTTCAAATCCCCCAGGTCCCCGCCTCTTGGAGCGCTCACAGCACTACGGAACCTGGACTCGCAGGTACGCAGGTTGGGGCCCTGTCCCCACGGCCACCCGAGCCTCACCTCTGCGTGCTGTTCTCGGCCGCCCCCACGAGGCACTCTTCTGCCTGCTGGTGGAGCCCAGGGGCGCAGGGGAGCAAGTGTGCCGGGAGAGGTGGACCCTACCTAGACGGGTGGCCGATGCGCCCACGCGGCCGGGCTACAGCGCGCGCCAATGCAGTTGGGTGTGCATGAGGCGGTGGCCATGCAAGGGTTTCATGACTGTGGCCCCCGGAGCACAGGCAGCCGCCTTGAAGGAAAGAGGCGATGCTGTAGCCCGTGGTGGGCCTCGTCTCATCAGGGGAAGGCCCGAGGGCGCAGCCAGGTTTCCCAGAGGAGAAGGTGTTCAACTTCCGGACGCCGGAGCTCTCTCCTGAGGCTCCCGCCCGCCTCCTGCCCGCAGATGTCACGCTCACACTGCGCAGCCGTGTGGGCCAGGCCTTGACGGAAGGTTTTCTGTATCTGTATATGCCTCCATACGTGCAGGTCCACACTCACGCACACACGTGTTCTATTGTACATGTTTATACATGTGCATGCACAGACACATGGCCTGTTGTGTGCGCATTGCGTCGCATGTATGTGCACGTGCGTATTGTGTGTATATGTACGTGTGCACACATCCAGGTGCATGCATGTACGTACACGCACATTCTCTTGTGTATTTATCCTGTCGCATATGTACGCACGATACACGGACACGCGCATCTTGTTGTGCATTTACCTTCCCGCAGACGCGTGCATGCATATTGTGTCGCATATGTGTGTACGTGTGCACGTCCTGGTACACATTAATCCTATCGCGTACATGCATGTGTACACACACACATCTTAACTGTGTATTCACCGTATGGCATATACATGCACGTATATGGACACACACCCTACTGCATGTTTATCCTGTTGCAAACACAAGTATGCACACACACACGGCGATCCTGCATGCATGCTATTCTTTTATATACACGCATGCGTATTATGCCGTAAATACATGTAGGTACACGCACATCCTCCTGCGTATTTATCCTGTCGCATATGCACGTGTGAATATACACACCCACGTCCTATTGTATATTTGTTGTCACGTGCATATGTATGCATACACGTATATCCTAGTGCATATTTATCCTGTTGCAAATAGGTGTGTACACGCAGCCTACTCTGCACGCATTCGACTGTATTTACATCCATACACACATATGATGTTGTAAATACATGTATGCACACACACGTCCTGTTGTGTATTTATCTTATTGCATATGTATGTGCACACGCATTCTATCGCATATGTACCCTCTTTCATGAAGATGTACCTGTAGCCACACGTATGCCCGGTCATATACGCATTCTATTGCATACATGTAGCCTATTACATGCACGTTTGTATACACACACATGCAATCCTCTTGAATATTTGTCCTGTTGCACATAAATGTATATACACACACACATACCCTATTGTGTGTGCATTCATATGTATGTACACATCCAGATGCATGTATTGCGTGCACGTCTTACTGCATCTACATGTATGTATTTCTACACACACATCTACCCTGCCATTTGTATATATACATATGCACACACCCACCTTATTGCATATATGTGTATTTATATGTGCACACATATATATACCCTATGGTGTGTTCAGAAGTGCACACACACATCCTATGGTGTGTTCATATGTGCACACACACATATATCCTATATGTATCCTGCCTATGCAGAAGCTCACAGCACACGCGCGTATATTCTCTTACTTCACATCCTACTTTCCACATCTGTGTCTATATAGGCACAGGCATGTGTCCTCCGGCACGCGTGTCCTATTGCACTTAGACGTGGTATGGCGGCGCTCTGTCCGTACATATGTACGCAGCCTGCAGCTGCAGCAGCCCTGTACGTATAGGCACACTCACAAGCCACCTATGGACGTCAAAGCCATGTGCATCCATCTGCAGCCTTTCGGGTCTGCTTCTCCGGAGAACCCGCGGGGATGCAGCGAGGGTGGCCTGCAAGGGGCCTCGTGGGCGCTGGGAGACAATGACCAGGTGTTCATTATCTTAGTCCTGATTCTCCCGTAGGAGACAGGGGACAGCCCCACGTGCCCCTCACCGGCACCCCCACAGCAGACGGTGGGCGTGGCCACAGCTCTGGCCTCTGACCTCTCTCCCCAGGTCTCTGCAGAGGCCCGTCCCATGAGGACATAGGTGCTGCTCCTGGGGGACGGGGTCTCCTCTGACGGTGCATGTCGCCCCGGGACCCCAGGTGCCGTGCATGCACACCCTGCCCGGGACCTCTGCACCCAGGGCGCCTGCCCCGTGCTGCCGTAGGCCGTCCTGGGTGAAGGTCCCTGGGCCTTCATTTGCATTGAGGTGAGACATGTCCAGATGCCTCCCCAAGGGCTTCCCTGCCGCGCTCATGCAGACACCTTCTCTGCTGAAAACCCCGGTGCGGTGCATCCCGCGGAGCCGCGCCCCCTGCAGCGCCCAGGCAAGCACAGGTGGACACAGACCGAGGCCGCTTCTCTGCAGAATTGCAGCAAAATCATTCTTTGCCAGGAGGCACTTTTCTGGGCAGCTCCACGGCACCTTCCACGGCTTACGTGTCTATGTGCATCTTGGCAACAGGGACCTGGCATCATGCTGGGGCCTGGCGTAGACACGGGTGCTCAGTCCCAGGGTCCAGACACAGAGTCCAGCTCCTGGCTCTGCAGCTGGACCCACCTGGGACCTCGGGCACGTCCCCGGCGCCGCACGCCCAGTGCTTCTGGAGCTCTGCAGGGCAGGCAAGGAGCTCCCCGCCAGCTGCAGGTGCCGCGGGACGGGGCCTTGAGGTGCAGATGCCCCTGAACATGGGCTGGAGTCCCTGCAGGGGGACCCTGGACACCGAGCCCCCTCTGCCAGCTGATTCGGCTTGACTATCTCGCGGCCTGATAAAGCGCACAGAGAAGTGTACAAACCTGCACACCCCTGCTCCGGGGGAGCCCGGCAGCAAAGGGACCCCCACCCTGGGGCGCCGGGCTCATGGTGGACACATGGTGGCATGGGCCTCAGAACACAGGAGGGCGCCCCAGAGATGGCGCCGGCCTCCCCCGGGGGCCTTGCTGCGCCCTCTGTCGCCGTGATGCCCACCAGCCTGGGCACTGGCCGCCACGTCCTAGGGCAGTCCCTCCGGGGGTGTCTGCTTGCAGGCCGCTGGAGAGCCCCAGACACGGCCTTCGGGGCCCATCTATGTGCCCCTCCGCTGCCCCGGGGGGTGGCGTGGCTTCCTGCCGCGGAGGCCTGCCACCTGCCGCCCGCATCTGCACGGACAGGTTCCTCAAACCGGCTTAAAAACGGCCCCGGGTTTCACTTTGACTGTGATGCTTTCTGCTCTGCTCATGGGGTGGCTCCTACTGTCACCCGGTGGCCACCTCCATCCACGGAGCCGGGGGGGGACACACACCAATGCCTCGCAGGGTGCAGAGCACGAGCGGGGACGACACTCTGTGCTCTGGGGACATGCAGGTCGCACGCACGTGTGCACCACGGGGATGCGTCCACGGCCAGGTGCCGAGCAAGTGTCCTGGGGCACAGACGGACGTGCACGCAGGAAACCAGCCCCTGGGAACGCCGAGCCTTCCCGCACGGGGCGGGAATTGGGGGTGGGAAACTGTTTCCCTTTCTGCTTCCGGAGGCGAGCGCAGCAAAGAGGGCCGAGCTGATCTATTGTTGTCCCCCCAGGTGGCGGCCCGGGAGGCGCCCATTTGCATGCTGTGCAGCCGAGTTGAAAGCAGAGGTGCGCACGCGGCAGGTGGCGGAAGATGACACCCCAGCTCCCATGTGTCATCTCAGGACGACAAGCAGCCCGCTGTGGCTGCACAGCCCCCGCTGCGGCCTCGGGGTGTCTGGGCCCCTGCAGCGTGCCCTCCGGCCCAGCGCCACGGGTGATTAATAAAGAAATCAGCTCTGCAGACCCGGCTCCTGTGACACACGGGCACTTGTGGTTTGGGCCCGGCTGGTGGCGGGTGGGCGGCAGGATGGAAATTTTACCAACGGAGCAAAAAGCGGGCGAGCAGAGGGGGCTCCTGCAGAGGGGCCTCGGCGGGCGGCCGGTCAGCCTGTGCCCACAGGAAATGCCCGCGGTGTCAGCGCCGGGGCGCCAACGGCCGACGGGCTCAGGCCTGGGTCGGCCGGATGCCCCTCATTTCTTTAAAAAAAAAAAAACTTTTTTTTTTTGGTGTTTCACACCTTCACTGAGATATGATTTACATATGGTCAAGTTCACCCGTTTGAAGTGGACAATTCTGTGGTTTTGAACGTCTTCGCAGATGTGCCGGCAGGAGCACAATGCGACCCCTGAAGGAAAGCCGGGCGCCGGGGCCGCGTCCTCGCCGCCGCCCCCAGCCCCCGGAGGGGTCGCACGTCCACATCCTGGGTCTCCCCGGATGTGCCTGTTCTGGAGCTTCACCGACGCGGGATCGCACGCTCCGTGCTCGCCGGCGTCTCCGAGAGCATCGTGCTCTCAAGGCCCATGCTGGGGGCAGCAGGTGTCAGAGCCGGGGTCCCTTCGGTGGCTGAGGCGCCATTCGGTTCATCCATCCTTCCGTGGATGGGTCGCGTCAACTTTTGGGGTTGTTCCTGCTGCTTGGTGACTGTGAACAGGGCTGTTGGTTTTACCCGCAGCCCCGGACACGCCCCACCCCACGCGAAGGCTCACAACACGTAGCACAGGGGTCCTTTGGGTCAGTTGAGGTGACGCTGACTCAAGGGTCTGGGGAAAAGCAGAGGGTAAATGGGTGAAGAGCATCAGTGACTCAAGCTCTTGAGAGCTCCTCTCAGGGCCCCCGAGCGTCCTTTCACTGTCACGACTCGTGTTTCCTGAGCCCTGGGGGCCGGCCCAGGTGCTGCGCTCACGGCGGGGACAGGAAGCCACCGGCCAGCCCTTGCACTGCAGGCTGGTCTCCCTTCAGGGTGTCTTGGTTCTTGGCAGCCCTCACGTGGTGCCGTTGCAGGATCCAAATGCATGGTGGCTTTTGAACGGATATTCGTCCTCCCCAGCTCTGGAGACCAGAAGTCGGAGCTGCAGGTGGGCAGGGCTGTGCTCCCTCCGGAGGCTCCGGGGAGGGGCCCTCCTGCCTCTTCCAGCATCTGGGGCCCCAGGCATCCCCGGGCTGGTGGCCGCGTCCCTCCCGTCTCCGCCTCCATCCTCACGGGGCTCCTCCTCTGTGTCTGCGGCTCCTCCTGTCTTTTCCAAGGACCCCTGTCGCTGGACGTAGGGCCACCTCGTCTCAGAGCCTTCATGTCATCCCATCTGCAAACACCCTATTTCCAAACAAATCACATTCCCAGGTTCTGGGGACCACGTCTTCGGGGGCCCCCACTCAGCCCACCGTACGAGGTGTCAAGGAGGAGAATATTCCTAAGAGCTGTTTGTAGTATTTTCTGGATCCTCCACCTTCAACGGACAGACAGAAGTGTCCGTCAGGAGTGACTTCTCTTGAGGCGTCATCAGCATGAGAACCACCCTCCGAGACCCAGCCAACTGGGTGCAGCCAACTGGGGCTGACCCTCGGAGCACCTGAGGGCCGTGCTCCCGGCTACAGCGATGGCCCCGCCAGTGCCGAGAGGACTCGGGACACCCAGCCTGGGGTTTGGAATCTGACCGTGACACCCAGAGGTTCTGGGCATTCACACGTGGCCCTCGGGAAGCTGTGCACCCCCTCACCAGCCTCGTCTGGGACACCACCTTCTTGCCCAAACCCCAAGACATGCCCAATATCTGTCATGTGATTCAGGAGAGGAAGCTGCTGGGTTTTCTGGTCAACCATGGGCCACTCACCAAAGACACAAGAAAGTCTGCGGTTGTCGTGGGCTGAAAGGTGCCTCCCCCAAATGCATGTGTTGAAGTCCTAATTCCTCGGACCTCAGAAAGTATGTGACCTTCGTTAGAAATAGACTGTGCAAGTTATCCAATTAGGATGGGACCAGACTCCAGTATGCCTGGCGTCTCGATGAAAAGGGGGAAGTCTGGACACAGAGAGGCACATGGGGAGGACGCCATGTGGAGATGGAGGCAGAGATAGGGTTGATGCTATGGTCCACGGGAGGCCCCACCCCTGGGTCATCTATCTATCCATACATCCGTCCCTGTCTCCTTTTCTCTCTCCCTTCATCCATCCATCCATTCATCCATCCATCCATCCATCCATCCATCCATCCATCCATCCAATGATCCATTCTTATCTTCTATACATCCATTGGTCCACCCCACCTGTCCATCCATCCAACCATCCATTCATATTTTCTATCATCTATCTATCCATCCAACAATCTACTTATCCATCTATCCATTCATCCCTCCATCCATTCTTATCTTCTATCATCTATCCATCCATTCATTCATCCATCCATCTGTCCATCCATCCATCCATCCTTCCATCCAACAATCTACTCGTCAGTTCAACCATCCAGCCATCTATCCATCTATATCATCTATCTATCCATCCATCCATCTACTTATGCATCTATACATCTAACAATCTACTCATCCAACCATCCATCCATCCATCCATCCATCCATCCATCCATCCATCCAACAATCTACTCATCCATTCAACCATCCAGCCATCTATCCATCTATATCGTCTATCTGTCCATCCATCCATCTACTTATGCATCTATATCTAACAAGCTACTCATCCATTCAAGCATCCATCCATCCAATGATCCATTCTTATCTTCTATACATCCATTGGTCCACCCCACCCGTCCATCCATCCAATCATCCATTCATACTTTCTTTTTTTTTTAATTATTATTATTTATTTATTATTTATTTATGATAGTTACAGAGAGAAAGAGAGAGAGAGAGAAGCAGAGACATAGGCAGAGGGAGAAGCAGGCTCCATGCACCGGGAGCCCAACGTGGGATTCGATCCCGGGTCTCCAGGATCACGCCCCGGGCCAAAGGCAGGTGCTAAACCGCTGCGCCACCCAGGGATCCCCATTCATACTTTCTATCATCTATCTATCCACCCATCCATCCAACAATTTACTCATCCATTCAACCATCCATCCATCCATCCATCCATCCATCCATCCATCCATCCAACCATCCATCCATATCATCTATCTATCTATCTATCTATCTATCTATCTATCTATCTATCATCTCTCTATCCATCCACCTATTCATCCATCCATCCACCCACCCATTTCGTTGGTGCTGTTTCATGTTGCATTAACATTTTATATCCCTATGTCACAAAATCTTTCCCACGATGCCTTCTATATTTTATACCTTTCTCAGGTTTAAATACCGACTATCTTATATGAAATATGTCTTTCCCATGCTGTAACTATAAAATATTCTCCTTCCTCTTTTCTGACTGCTTTTACAGTTTTAAGTTTCCCGTTGTCATCCTCGGGCTGCTGCCCAAGTGTGTTATAATTGTTCCCTGTGTGCTGTCACACAGAGGGATTGTCATCATGTGTGCGCCTCACCCCAGCCTGGTGTCTGCTGAGCAAATGTATGATGGGATCTAGGAAAACAAAAAAAAAATCAGAAACTAATTGTACCTGAGAGATCCCTGAACTCACTGGCCCATCTGAGCTTGACTGTTCCCCCAACTGGGGTTGTAAGCCATCACCTTAAGGTGCTACAGCCTGTGTAGGAGAGAGGAGAGATACCTGCAACCCCAACACCTCCTTAACAGATGTGGACATTGACCAACCGACCCTAGGGTTGACCTGGAGAGGCAAACGACCAACATAATGTTGAAGGAAAAGGATGACTTCACTACTTACTATAAAGCAACAGCAGTGAATACAAGGTGATATTCTCAGAAGAAGACACCAATAGATCAATGGAGTAGAACAAAGGCCCAGAAACAGCCCCATCAATAGAGTCAACTCATCTTTGACCAAAAAGCCAGGGCAATCCACTAGAGCAAAGATAATTTCTTCAACAGATGTTGCTGGACTGACTGGACATCCACATACAAAACCCCGAAACTTAGAAAAAAAAAAAAACACAAAAACCCAAGAATGTAGACACAGATCTTACATCTTTTGGGGGGAAAAAAAAAAGAACTTAAAATGGGTCACAGACCTGAGTGCAAAATACAAAAGTACAAAAGGTCTCCAAAAGAAAAGAGAATCCAGATCATCTCGGGCACGGCGGTCGTCTTTTAGACGGAACGCCAAAGGCATGATGCATGAGAAAGCTAACGGATAGGCCGGACTTGATCAAAATGAAGAAAGGATAATGTCAAGAGCACGTGAAGACAACACGCAGACTCAGAGAAAATATCTGCCAGAGACACATCCAAAAATAAGCTATCTATCTGTCTATCTGTCTATCTATCTATCTATCTATCTATCTATCTATCTATCTATCATATACAAAGAACTGTTAAAAGTCAACGATAAGAGAAGAAATGGCCCCATGTGACCCCTTCTGAAAATGTGCAAAAGATCTGCATGACAGCTCGGCAAAGAAGCCATACGATGGCACGAAGGCCTCCGGGAAGGTGGCCCCCAGGCCCCCAGGGTGCGTCACACGAGCACCCCCATGAGACGGGGTATCCGAATGCCTGGGGTCTGGAAGCGCTGCGAACGGCAAGCGCCAGTCAGGAGGCCTGCGGAAGGGTGGTCTGTGCACAAGGGGCCTTGTGCAGGGGCCCTGTGCCTTGCTGGCGGCCTCCGGGTCACTTTGCGGGCTGTGACAAGCGCTTCTCTGAGTGTGACAGGATACAGCCCATGCCTCCCCACCTCCAGGTCCCCAGTCTTTGTGGACTCGAGTCTCACATTTGCCGCCGCCTCACCTCCCGGCGAACAGTCTGATCTGAGACTTCAAAGGGGTGAAAGAGCGGCAGTCGTGGGGACAGCTGGTGGGTGAGGGCGGGGGGGCGGGCGGGGGACGCGGGCCCGGCCGTCTGCTCAGATCACGGTGCAGGAATCGTCCCCGCTAAGCACACACGCTCACGTGACGGTCTGGTCGCTCTCTGTTCTCCTATTTCCCTCTGCATTGCACAACCCGGAGCGCGCCGTCCGTGACAGGTGATTTGCATGCCGAGGTCTGTCTACACGCGTGTGGACTGTGCAGATTTTAATCTACACCTCATGCAATGCAGCAGCCGCGATCACAATCTTTCCCGCCTTCTGCGTCTTTTTTTTCCCAGGGTGGGACACGACCGGAGGGCGACCTCGCCAACCAGAGACCCGATTCTCTGAAATGCAACCAGCCCCTTGCTTTCTGCTTGCCTGACATTGTTGCTTTTTTTTTTTTTTTTTTAATTCTTTTCCACTTTCAAGCCGCACCCCCCTATGCACACGTTCCTCAGCCGGGCCGTCTGAGTGGCACCTGCCAAAGCAGCCTCTGTCTGTGAGGCAGGAAGCCGCCGCATGCAGGCATTAATTAACGTGAAGACACATTCCGTGAAAGAAAACCCGGCCGGCCTGGGGCAGGCGGTGAGCTGCCAGGAAATAGCACTTTGCAAGCAGCACATAACAGGAATTTCGGGCACTTCCTACCACAACCGAACTACAAACGCAACTGGGTGAATGTGTCAGAGGGGGTTTTTGCAGAATGAGCCCATGGACGGAGGGGTCGGAGGGCACGCGGTCAACTTGACTAAAGCTGCCCTCTCTTCAACCACGGGGATTCAAATCTTTGCTCTCAGTTAACAGATCGACGTGCCCTGCAAGAGTTTCACCATACCTGGGTTCACGGTACGCGTCCACTTTGCAGCAATGTGGGCTGCGAAGCTGCCAAAGAGAAAAGCAGCCCAACGGACATTTGAGGAGAGACCAAGTCATCCCGAGGGTCTCACGCCTGCCTGACCCCGGGGATGGGCCCCTTCCCTTGTCCTCCTGACTCAAACCCCCAGGGACAGGAGCCATTCCGGGTGACGCGCCCTGGGTATGTGCACGTTTTCCTGCTTTCCACATAGAGTGGGGACCTGTCTCTAGTGGATGTGAAGAGCTGCCCAACATGCCGATGAAGACGACACAGGTGCACCCCGGGTGATGTCAGGAAGGGCTTGGCTTCCAGAGAAGGGCCTTTTAAAGAAGGCACCAGGTATGTGTGCAGATCAATATATAGACAATAGAGACAGATAGATGACTGCTGGAACCTGGGGTTAGGTAGACAGGTAAATAGATAGATCATTGATACAGTTAGATGGATGATAGGTAGATGGTTGATAGGTAGATAGAGGATAGGTGATAGATACAAGGATAGATAGATAGATAGATAGATAGATAGATAGATAGATAGATGATGGATGGATGGAAAGGAATAGATGGATAGACAGATATGCAAACATAGATAACAGATACATATTGATGGAGACATGGATAGATGGATAAACAGATAACAGATATAGATAGAGAGATGGAGAGATGGATTGATGAGTAGATATGACGGATGGATGGTTGGGTAGATAGAGCAACAGATAACAGAAAGATGTAGACGGATGAATGGATAAGTGGATGGATAGACGATAGATAAAGAACAGATGGATGAATGGATGAATGGATAAGAGGATCCATGGATGGATGGAAAAGAATAGATAAGAGCAGATGGATAGATATAGAGACATAGATAACAGATAGACATAGATGGACAGGTAGGTGGATGGATGGATAGCTGGTAGATGACAGGTGGGTGGATGATGGCTACAGGTAGACAGGTAGATGACAGACACACAGATGGACTGTGTAGACAAAGAGATGAGGAGGGAGGCACGTCTGCCTCACATAGTTTCCCTCCCTTGCCTCCCTTCAATGCACAGTTCATCATCCTGCTTAAGAGAGACGTCACTTGTTAATTGAAGCTCATCTGCAGGTCCCCCCTCCACAGGTAAAATTGATATGAAATGAGATGTTTATTGTCTCATCAAACAAGCAGGCTCATGACATGAATGAAAGGAAAACTTGGGTGACTTGGGGGTGGGGGAAGGGGAAATCCCCCACGTAGACCCATTTATGGTTTTTTCCATGTGAAATTAATGGCCTGCCCTATGGTGTGGTGTGTCCCATGGGGGGCATGATGGCCTAGTGATGAGAGCCTAGCCTGGGAGGGGATTTGGTTAGTGAGACCTGGGTTCAAGACCCAGCTCTTCCAGTGGGAGCTGGATGGCCCTGGGCAGGGACCGCCCTCTGTGAGCCCAGTTTCCACTGTGGAGGATGGGACAGTATTGCTTTTCTGTGCCTGCGGCAACATGGGACCACAAGTTGGGAATTTAAAACAATGGGAAAGTTCTCTGTTCCAGCTCTGGAGGCCAGGAGTCCCAAATCAGGGTGTCAGCAGGGCCGGCTCCTTATGAAGGAGGGTTCTATGAGCAAGTGAGCTCTTCCTCAAGTAAGATGGTGAACGGTGCATTGAAGCAAAGGCAGTGGAGGGGGAAGTATTCCACGTGGATGTTCCCACCCACCTATGTAGACTGTGCATGCATCTATGCACCGACATGTGTTACCTGTGTATCATCTACCTGTCATCTCTGCCCATCCATCCATCCATCCATCATCTCCATTCATTCACTATTCATCATCCATCCATCATCCATCCGTCATCCATCCATCAATCATCTCCATTCATTCACTATTCATCATCCATCCATCATCCATCCGTCATCCATCCATCAATCATCTCCATTCATTCACTATTCATCATCCATCCATCATCCATCCGTCATCCATCCATCAATCATCTCCATTCATCCATCATCCATCCATCCACCCAATCATCTATCATCTCCATTCATCCATCATAATCATCCATCCATCCATCAGTCCATCTATATATTTATGTATATATGTATCTGTCATCTCCATCCATCATCCATCCATCCATCTACCCATCCATATGTATCTATCCATCCATCATCTGTGTATCTAATTTATTTATCTATCTCCAACATCTACCATCTCTTTCCATCCATCCCTCATCCATCAGTCCATTTATCCATCTATATCTATTGTTTATCTATTGTTTATCTATTATCTATCTATCTATCTATCTATCTATCTATCTATCTATCTATCATCTCTATCCATCTAATCATCCATCTGTTCATCCATCCATCCAATCTATGGATTTGTGTATCTATCTCACCATCCATCCATTATCTGTCAGTCCATCTGTCCATCGATATGTTATCTATCATCTACCTACCTACCAACCTACCTACCTATCACTTAGCAGTTCTGCTCCTGCGTAAACCCCAAGAGAAATGAAGACCATGTGTCCACACACAAACATGTAGGCCCATGTGCATAACAGCACGATTCAAACCACCCAAAAGGTGGAAACAACCCAAATTTCGATCAACGGGTGGATACATGAGCAGAAGACGGTCCATGCACACAATGGAATATGACCCAGCCATGAAAAAGGGGTGATGCTCCGACACCCGCTACCACATGATTGGACCTGGAAAACACGATGCTCAGGGAGATAAGCAGACGCTAAAAGCCACACTCTGTGTCATCCTATTTACACGAAACGTCCAGGACAGAGAAGCCCACAGAGAGAGAGCAGGTTGCTGGTCACCTGGGGCTTCCAAGAAAGAGGGGGAGGGGACTGCACTATGGGGATGGGGTCTCCCTGCGGAGGAGAATGTTCTGGAACGAGATACAGGTGGTGGCTGTACACCGTCGTGAATGTACTGAATGCCTCTGAATTGTCTACTTTAACGGGTTGCTTGTGGGCCGTGTGGATTATATCTCAATACAGACAAATGCCTCACGCATGGCGGCAAGGAGAAGCCTGAGGACATTAAGGTTTAACTTCCCTGTGTCCTAGCGGGCTCTCGCACCCGGGTCCTCCTGGCTCCCTGCTCACCGCCCCCCCCCCGCCCCCCGGTTTGCCCCTCTGAGACTTCCCTCTCTTTGCTCAGGCGTCCCCACCCCTCCGGTCACTGCTGGGGTGTCTGGAGCTGGCCGCCCACGTGTCCTAGCCTGTGGTCACCATGGCCAGTTGAACCCGTGGTGTGACCTGAGCAAAGAGGAAGGGGTGACAACAGCCACCTTCACTCATTACACAACACTTTCTCCCAGGAAGCCGGTGTTTATGGGTTCGAGGTTCCCAGGGGGCTCTGTTCTCATTTCCTTCAATCCCAAGGCCACAGACAGCTACCTTCCTGGCACAGGTCTCGGGGTGACGGGAAGGCTGGGGCGGAGCGCCGGCCCGTGCAGAGCTTGCAAACCCGTTCTGCTAGAGCCGTCCTCACAACACGCGCCTCTAGGAAACAGGCGCACGTCTCCCCTCCTCGGGTGGAGAATCCCGCACGCCCTGCACAGTGATGCGTGAGCCCGGCACGCCGTCCTGTCTCAGTTCTGCCCGTGCCCTGTGTCCAGCTTCAGGGTGTGAACCCCGGGTGGGGGCACAAGTCAGAACACGGAGACACAAGAGCAGAGGGGGTGAGCAGCGTCCCCTTGTCTGGGGAGGCCCCCGGGGGTCCCCAGCCTCATGCACACGCAGAAAGGCTTGGGGGAGCCCACGGGCCTTCTGCTGGCACGTCCCTGGGGGGAAGCAGTGAGGCCGGTCCGTGCACAGCGGCTCTGAACACACGTCGCGAGGGATGTTCCCAGCTTCCACCTCGGGCACACAGGATGCGCTGGATGCCTCCCTTGCGCACCGTGGTGGCCCGGGGCCGAGATGCGCTGTCGGCCCTCCCCGGGGGGACCTGCTCCCCGAGGCGCCACCGTCTCCCTGCCGTTCCTGTGCCAACGCAGCCCATCACCACTCCACGGGCACGGGCCTGGGGTCCCTCCCCGCCAGCCCGTGTGCGCCCTGTCCTCTCTGACACCCGTGCACCTGCACGCGGCATGGAAGTGACGCCGCTGGCTCAGGCTCCCCTCCAGGCCTGGCCGGGTGACAGCTCTGTCCTGACTTTAGACGCGTTCACACGGGGCCTTCTCCCTAAACGCAGAGTGGGGGAGTGCAGGCCACACAGCAGGATCTCTAGCATGAGGGAGATGGCAGGGGGAGGGGGACGGGGGACAGAATGAGAGAGGGACACGGGAAGTGTGAGGGTGTGATGGATGAACGGAGGGATGGCCCTAGGCACGTTCACCCAGCACCTCCGAGCACCCTGGGACGGCAGCCCCAGCTCTTCGAACTCTGTCTGCTGTCCACCTGCTGCAAGGACACCTGAGTCCCCTCCCCTAATGTCCCCCTGCTGCTGTGACACCTGGGTCCCCTCCCTTCAGGTCCCCCTTCTGCAGGGACACCTGGGTCCCCTCCCCTAATGTCCCCCTGCTGCAGGGACACCTGGGTCTCCTCCCCCTAATGTCCTCCTGCTGCAGGGACACCTGGGTGCCCTCCCCTTAGTGTCTCCCTTCTGCAATGACACCTGGGTGCCCTCCCCTTAGTGTCCCCCTTCTGCAGTGATCCCTGGGTCCCCTCCCCTAATGTCTCCCTGCTGCAGGGACACCTGGGTCTCTTCCCCCTAATGTCCTCCTGCTGCAGGGACACCTGGGTCCCTTCCCCTCATGTTCCCCTGCTGCAGGGACTCCTGGGGCCCCTTCCTGTCATCGCCCTGCTGCAGTGACACCTGAGTCCCTTCCCCTAATGTCCCCCTGCTGCAAGGACACCTGAGTCCCTTCTCCCTCATGTCTCCTTGCTGCAGGGACACCAGGGTCCTCTCCTCTCATGTCCCTGTGCTGCAGTGACACCAGAGTCCCATCTCCATCATGTCCCCCTGCTGCAGAGACAGCTGGGTCCCCTCCCTGTCATATCGCCCTCTGCAGGAACTCCTGGGGCCCTTCCCTGTCATCCCCCTGCTACGGGGACACCTGGGTCCCCTCCACCTCACGACGCTCTGGGAGGAGGGGTGTCTTTCCCATTTGCGATCTCCTCTATCCGAGCGGGTCCAGCCAGTTGGGGCCCCGTGTCTGTCCACACCGGGTGCCTGGACTGCCCCCTCCCACATGACAGATGGGGACGGTTCCAGGCTGAAACAGTGGAGGTGACAGAGCAGGCGCTGAGCACCACTGCTGTGCTGGATCCAGCCACACCTGATGCCCACTGCATTTCCAGTTACCCCCTTTGACAGTTTCCTCTGGACCCGAGACGGCAGGAGTCAAGCGTGTTGTGTGCGACCGCAAGCCTGGTGCTCGTGCCCGGGGAGCCGGGTCCCCTCAGGTCGGGAACAGGATTCCAGAGCGGCCCACCATGCCCGCCCCGACGCCCTGGGTGCACATCCACACCCCTGCCTGAGGCCCCCGCCTTGCCCTGCGCTCGCTGGCTTCGGGCCCGGATCTGGGCGGATCCCCGAGGGTCTTGGCCTCGGCCACCGGGGCCCCAGCACCTGCCTCGTGACAGCGCTCAGGACCCAGCCCCCGTGGCCGCGGCCCCCAAGGCCACCCGCCCGCCCTCCGCCTCAGCACGATGCGCAAAAGTCGAAAACAACATCCCCCGCCCCGGTGAAACCAAAACCAGAAAGAAAGAAGAGGGAAAGAGAGAAAAGGAAAGAGAGACAGAAAGAAGAAAGGCCGGAAGGCAGGTGTTGGGACAAGGGTCACGCGGGCCGAGGGGCATGCGGTCGCGGGATGTGAGGGGGGTGACTCCGGAGCCCCTGCACCCCACGGACACCGCGCCATCCCGCAGCATCTGGCAGGTGCACCGGGGAGGTTCTGGGCTGCGGTCCCGGGCGCCGGCGGGGTCTCTAGGGGGTCCCCATGGGGGGGCGGTCTCCAGGTGGCAAGGCCCCCACGACTTACGGCGACAGTCCTGGGCGAGCTGACCCCGTGGGGCTTGTGTGCACCGAGCGCTGCGGACCTTCCAGCAGCTGCAGAGGCGGCTGTCACCTTGCAGAAGGACGCGTGGCCACCGGGCCCTGCTGTCCGTCCCCCCCAGAGACTGCGACAGGGTCCCCAATCCTCCCGGGGGGGACCCAGCCGGCTGCTGCTAACGGCAGCTTGTCATCTGGAGATTTAATTCGTCGCAAAAAGTTCATGAAAGGCGGAGCCCTGGGGCACAACCGCAGGGCATGGGAAAACTTCCTCTTTTTCACAGCGACTCCCGTGGGCGGCACATGGGGGGGGGACAGGGTGCCCTGGGTCACTGCAGGGGGTTTTGCATATTTTTTTATATGCAAGTTTAAAAAAAAGTGATGAAAAATAAGGTTTCAGCGGAGTTGTCCGGGGCGCACGCGCAGAACACGTCTAAAACCGCTCGCTTTTGCTCCACTTTTCACGCAGATGTGTCCACTTGGCTGCGGGAAGAGCTCAGCCGGCCACGTGGGATTCCCAAGTGGGCAGCTGAACCCTGTCGCCCCCCCCCCTTAGGGCCCGCAGCCTCAGAGTGGGATTGCATGCGCGCGGGGTCACTAGAGAGGCGGCGAGGGCACAAGGAGGTCACCAGGGTGGCCCTGACCCCAGAGCAGTGGGGTCCTTATAGGAACGGGGGAGACACGCACGTGAGCACGCGGCGTCTACACCCCGCCGACCTCAGACCGCGCGTGTGGGCCCGGGATCCCTAAATCTCCGCTGCCCAAGCCGCCCCAGGTGTGCACACGCGTGCGCACCTGCGGGGGATGGTGCGTGGGGTGAGCGCGAGCCCGGCTGCCCTCGGAGACGCGCGGGATGCGCTCCGCGCTTCAGGCACGAGCCTCCCCCGCCCCGCACCCCCCGGAGCCGCCGCTGCCCCAGGGACGGACGGGGACACCTGTTGGTGCCTACGTGACACGTGTGATGCTCCCCTCGCCAAACGCAGCGGGGACGGGGGTCGGCGCGGGTGCAGCCTGCAGCCTGCAGCGCGCACCTGTGCTCTCCCGCCGCCCTGCGCGCAAAGCCCCACGCGGGGCTCCCCGGGCTCCAATCCACGGGCGCGCTGGGCACCTGGACGCCGGCGCCTCCAGACCCCGTGTCCCTCCGCCGTCCGCTGAGCCTGCCGAGCGCCCCGAGGTCGCCACCCTGACTTTCTCTCTCCTGCCGCTCTTGCCCCGCGAAGGACCCGTGATGCGGGGTCCGCGCGGCCCGGACGACCCAGGGGCACCTGCCCACCTCCACGCGGGTCAGCCGACCGGCATACGGCTGGCAACCCCCCCCCCAATATCGTCCACAAACGCCCCAACCCCTCCGTTTGCAAAGCATCCGAACCTGGGCCCCGGGGATTCGCCTGCGGGATGCGCGCACTAGGGTGCGGTTCCCGGGCTGAGACCACGGCACATGCGGGTTTCGAGGTGTTGGGGTCACAGCGCGGCCTGCCCGCGCGTGCCCTGCAGGTTGTAGGGCCACAGATGGGGTTGAGGGCCCCGTAGGAAGCCCTGGGACAGCCCGGCTGCGGAGGACCAGATGTTCAGCGGGAGGCTGCGCGCGCCGTGGAGGATTTGCGCACCTGCTCATCCCCGCTGCGCACGTGGCGCGTCCTCACTCCTGGTTGTAGCGGGGTCAGGACCCCGCGGGGTGTCGAGTTCAATTCTTCAGGGTCTGTCCGCAGCACTGGGGTCCCCGGACGCCGGGGTCGCTCTGCTTTGAAGATCCTTTGAGCGCCTGATACGCTGGACGTGGTCCGCGTGCGCGCGCGCGCCCGGTGGATGGTGACGCCGCCTTCAAAACGAAGGATGCTCCGCACCTGCTGTGATCCTGCACCTGCTATGACGTCACTGCATCCTCGGGACGTGGCGCTCGGTGACACGGCCTAGACCCTGTGTGATCCCACGTATATGGGGCCCCAGGAGCCGTCAGGTCCGCGCGTGGTGGGCCCCGGGGGGATGAGGAACCGCCGCGCGCCCTGATGGGAACAGCGGGTGCCCCGCATGTGGTCCACGCGGTCCCTGCAAGTCGCAGATGTGGGCGGGACGGGGGAAAAAAACCTAAATGCTCCGGGTGCTCTTTTTGAGGGTTAGGTGCAGCTTGCAGTTCCCGGATGAAACCCGGGCGCGAGGGGGCGGTGGGTGTCCTCAGGAGGTGTCGCCCAGGGCCGGCCTCGCAGTACACCCAGGGAGTCAGGGCCCCGCATTTCGGGCGCCCAGGGGCTTCCCGGGAGCAGGGACTTTCAGGGTGAGCCCAGAGAGTCCCCGGCGGCAGGGCCAGGCTGGTCACACCTCCTCCCCAGACGCGAGCGGGATGTCCCGGGCGGGAGGGAAGTGATCCCCGACCTCGGGGCCTTCCCAGCCGCCGTCCAGCGGGGCGGGGGCTCCCAGCTCTCGCTTCTGTCCTGCGGGATGCGGGTGGGGGGTTTCGACCCTGAGGTTTTCACCAGCCCCAGGGGGTGCAGGGACCCGGCTAGGGTGTGTGCGCGTGTCCTGGGGCCGGCGGGGTTGGGGGGTCGCGGTCAGCTCTCCCCTCCTGCCTTGTGAGTGTGTGTTTGTGGGGGGCCTGCATGGTGATTCCCGGGGCGACACTGCAGGTGGTGGAAGTGTCCGAGGCGGGAGTCGCGGGCAGCGTCCCGCCGGGGGAGGGAGCTTGCCCGTCCCCATACTTCTGTTTGGGTTTCACTTCTGTATTTGCACGGAAAGCCTTTTCTAGGCTGGCGGGGCCATCGCCGCCGCGTACCCACGGCAAACACCACGGGTCCACGTATCCATGTTCTCACCTGCTCCGCTCTGGCTCCCTCCCCCACCCCAACCTGGGGCTGCTGTTGGGGATGAGGGCCCCACCTGGGGCCGGTTCCTCTTTCTGCTCACCTTCACGGGCCCTGGCTGTTTCCCCCACATGCACCCCGCCGGGCGGCTCTGCACCTCTTGCTCCGCCCACGCCTTGGCCCCAACCGGGGGTCCCCCCTGTGGGACAGCCGGTGGCCCTGCGAGGAACCAGACCCCGCTCATCGCATCCACCCAGCAAGCTCTCATTCAGCGCCTCCAATGTGGTGGGAGGGTGACCCCAAAAGGATCTGAGCCCATCCCAACCCCCGGAGCCTGTGGATGGGGCTTTACTGGGGAACTGGGAGGGGGGCTCTTTGCAGATGTGATGAACTCAAGGACCCGGGATGAGCTCACCCTGGGTCGCGTGGTCCTTATAAGTCCAATGGCAGGTGTCCTTGTAACATCAATAGGAGAGACACAGACAAGGGGCCCCGTGACGATGGCGGCAGGGACGGGAGGGACGCACCAGCAGCCCGGGGACGCCTGGGGCCCCAGAAGCGTGATCCCCGCGTCTGCACGTTCAGAGCCTAGTGTCATCTTAGGGACACGCCTGAAAGGCTTTGGTCTCTGACCCTGTGCAAGTCATAGCCGTAAAAACAGGTGTGCACGCGTGTGTTTCACTTCCTGTCCGCCGGGCCGGCCTCCGGGCTCAAAGGCTGCTTCTGAGTCGGCGGACATCCTGGTCCCGCTGATGCGAGGGACGTGAATACATCCCACGCTCTGACCCGCCACGATGAGACCCGGTGGTGAGAAACGTCGCCGATGTCACTTCCCGAATGAGCTTGGACTGTGGCCAAGGTTTTCCCACACTCGGAATAACACGGAACGTCGCCCCGCGAAAGGCGCGGCTTCAGCTCCTGTTCGCTTCCCTTCGGCGCTGCAGCCGGCACTCGCCTTACAAGGCGCCCAGGAGGAGGACTCGGTGTCCCCGTACGGAGCCTCCACGACTCGCTCCACCAACGTCTTGGCCAACTCGTGGGGTGACACGTCCACCTGCGGGGGGTGTGGAAATCGTGCACAATCCGTGGGATTCCCCGCCATGAATCCACAAACGAGTGGCAAATGGCCCTGCCACGTTGAAAAGTGTCCGTGCGTCCAACTGGCAGCTCTTCCCTCTCTGGGACGGGGAGGACGGAGGATTTTAAAGGGATTTTAAAGGGAAAATGCCCGTTTTGTCGTCAGCCTCCCGTGAATCCAGAGCTTCCCCCGCGCGGGCCCGTGCACCTGCTTGGTGAACGAGTCACTTCCCCGGCCATCGACACAGGTGCCCCCAGGACCGCGCGCCGCGGGATCCTTCACATTTCGGGGTCCTGGTGTTGGATATGAGCGAGCTGGGCATCTCCTCCAGGGCCGCCGGGGGACGCGTCCTAGTCGGGTTTCTTCCTCTTCTTCACGGAGAATTTACCACTTTCGGAGCTCGCGTTTCCGTCCCACGTCGCTTGGAAAAGAAACCGCCTTATTTCCGTTGTCACCAGCTGATCTAAAACGAGTTCCGTGTGCGCCCCATCCTCGCGCCCCCCCCCAGTGTGCTGCCCCCTCCCCAACGAGGGCAAGATCCCGGGTGCCCTGGGCATCTCCGACCCCTTGCGCCCTCAGTCTTCGCACACGGAGACACGGAGACTCCGAGCCGGGAGGGCGCAGCGCTCGGAGACGGCCTTGGTTTGTAGGTGGTCGCGCGTGCGTCAGAAGGTCAGACAACCTCCGACGGACCCCGACATTTCGGCTTTTGTGTTTTCCAGAAGGGTGATCTGGGTGACGGGGTGCTCCAGGCTTCAGGGTCCGTGTGCAAGGCGGGAGAACCCGGCGCTCACGGCCATCCCGGCCAAACGGTCTCTGCAACCAACGGGAGCATCTCACCGGGAATGTGCCCGCTCCCACCTCGCCGCAGCCCCCCCAGACCGCTGGGGGCCTGAGAACTTCCGCTCCCCCAACAATCCCCCCACTAGCCTTCCTACCTACGAGGACACCAGGCGCCCAGTCGTCACCGAAGGCAGCTCGGGGCACGCAACCGCGCGTTAAGTGATCCATGACCCGATCGAACTCAACCACGGGGCTCGGGATCTCACACGTGTGTCGGGAATTCGTCGTTTTGTTCTGTTTAGTTTAGTGGCTCCCTGGTTCTGACGGCTCTGCTCGGGAGGCCGACACGTGGCCGCGACGCTTTGGTGGCAAACGAGCGCTGCTTTCGGAAGGTGTTTCCGCGACCCGAGGCGGCGCTGGCTCTGCCGGGACTGATGGGAAATGGTGGGCGTTTGGCGGCCACTTCCTAGCGGGTGCAGCTGAGGTGAGCCCTTAAAACAACCCTGTGCGGCGGGCGCCAGCGTTACCCCAACCCGGGATCCCACAGCTATAGGATAAGCCCCACGTATTTTTTCTTCCCGTTCTGTACATGTTTTTTTTTTTCCCCCCAGTTCTACTGATGTCATTTCATCATTTTCCCTTTTTTAAAAAATTTATTTATTCATGAGAGACACAGAGAGACGTAGAGACACAGGCAGAGGGAGAAGCAGGCTCCCTGCGGGGAACCTAATGTGGGACTTGATCCTAGGACCCCCGGAGTCATGACCTGAGCCAAAAGCGGATGCTTGGCCACTGAGCCACCCAGGTGCCCCTCATCATTTCCTTCTTTCTCCTTTATTTTGGATTCAGCTCGTCCTTTCTAGATCCTTCAGATGGAATCTTGGGCCGTGAGCACGCCGATCTTTCTTCTTGTGTCACATATGGATTCGAGGCTATGAATTTGCCTCTGTTCCCCGCTTTGGTTCCACCCACGAGGTGCTTTGATGCCCTGGGTCTTTTTTTTAAATATTTTTTTCTTTATTTATTTATGATAGTCACAGAGAGAGAGAGAGAGAGAGAGAGAGAGAGAGGCAGAGACACAGGCAGAGGGAGAAGCAGGCTCCATGCACCGGGAGCCCGATGTGGGATTCGATCCCGGGTCTCCAGGATCATGCCCTGGGCCAAAGGCAGGCGCCAAATCGCTGCGCCACCCAGGGATCCCCGATGCCCTGGGTCTTAATCATCCCGTGCGTGACCCTCACGCTGTAACAACCACCACAGGCTTCACACGACAGGTGTCTGTGCTCTTGCCCTTGTCGTGGCCGGAACCCCACATCCATTTCCCCAGCTGCACGTTGACGCGTTGGCAGAGCTGGTTCCTCGTGGCTGTGCTAAGGGAAAAATCTGTTTCCCCGCCTTTTCCAGATCCCGGAGGCGCCTACGGCAGTGTCCCTACCACGTGGGGACAAGGATGTGGGCACCTCTAGGGCCGTGTCTGCCGGCGATGCCAATCATTCAAAAATCCTTCCAGGTTTTATCACCATTTTTGGCCTGTGGGTTACTCAGAAGGGTCCAGCAGTGGAAGACTCTAGGGTCAGCCGTTTGTTAACGGTTTCCAGCTCAGTCGGGGTGGGAAAGCCATATAGGGAAAGCGTTCAAGCCTTTGAAATGTGTGAGGTTTGCTGCAGACCCAGCAGACCCCCTCTTTGGTGACTGTGCAGAGCTGATCCTTACGCCCGTGGGGTCCAGCGTTTAGATGAGGAAATCCAGGCCTGAGGCCTGAGGCCTGTCCATATAATCATCATGGCCTCTGACCCCTGGGGCACCCCATTGGATAGTTGACGGGAGACCCAATGCCATGGAGCAGTGCATGCCCGTCCGTCTGTCCCTACAAGGTCCCAGCTGGAGGTCCCAGCTGGACACCGCGAGTCCCCCCCCTACCCCCCGCCAAAGTCGCCCACACACCACACTGAGGCCCGCAGGCCAACGAGGGCTCCAGGGGAGACAGGCCATCCTCCCCCAGACGCTGGTGGTGTTTTCTCCTCTGCGGGACTGGTCTCCACTTCTGAGAAGTCGCAGGTTGGGGGCAGGAAGCAGAGAAGAAAACCACGGTGGTTGGCGTCCTGACGCTGTGTAGGAACTCATCCCGACGGTACGGGCTTCCTGCGGTTGCTATAAACACTACCTGCATCTGCGACTTATTTTCTCATGGAAGAATGAACCAATACCTGTGTCTCCCCATCTTGGAGGCTGAGAATCTGAGATCTGGGGTGGGGGGGCCAGGCTGGTTCCTCTTGAGGTCTCTCTCCTTGACGTGTAGACCCCAACTTCTCCCTGTGTCCTCCCTTGGTCATCCCTCTGGGTCTGCGCCCAAATTTCTCCCTTTCATAAGGACACCGGTCATATCAGAGTAGGGACCCACCATACTCCACGGTGACCTTCGTTTTACCTAATGACACCTGCAACACCCCTATGACTGGGGTCCTATCCTGAGTCTCGGGGTGAGGACTCCGACAGCTGAATTCTCCAGGGATGGAATTCACCCCATAATAACCCGGTCCCGTATCCACAAGGGCAACCTATCCACGTTCACACGTTGGTCTGGTACCTCTCGAAGTAGACACCTTGTTCTGTGAGCTCGCTGCCTAATGAGGAACCTATCACTTCCCCATGCGCACGCATCTTCTTACCAGGGTGGCGTGTGCTCCTGCCGATGCACAACCTCACACCCCACCTCCCACCGTGAACCGAAGGGCCTCTCCGAGGCAGGACAGGGGCTGGGTTTCCTGGGTCGTGTGGAGGCCACTGGGTTGAGTGTTGCAAAACTGATAATATCATGAGAAGCAGATCTTTATCTCTATGCGAAGACAGCGATGAGGATCCCACAGTGGGCAGTGGGCCCCTCTGTTCATCTGTGGGGTCTTTGCAACCACATTTCATACCCTACTTGCTGGATTTCACAACATTCACCCCAGGAAAGAAAATTGAAAACTTGAGCCATCGTGTCCTGATACTTCTGATGAGTTTCTGCGGACGTCATGAAAAATGTCACTTTGGTTTCCAGGGAAGAAGCTCAGACGATCATGAGTTAGATTAAGAAAATGCAAGAGGAGACGTCTGCCGTCGTCTTTCTTTCACCCCGTAAACTATCCGGAGGGTTCTTTCTTATTCCCTCCGAACCTGAATAACCGAAAACCGTGTTTATCGATTCGAACAAAGCTTCGAATGTGCATGTCACACGCTGTATTATTAGATTGTCCACCTGTGGCTCACGCATCATTAGGTGTCAGTTATATCTCAATAAAACCGGGGGGGGGGGGAGGTGAGAAATGAGAGGATACATTCACACAAAGGTGAGTGCGAAAACCAAAACATAACAAGCCATGTTGCCTCTCTGCCACGTGACAGTGGTGTTGTGTGTCCACTTGGCGGCACCACGGTATCCACATCTGTGGTCAGACGCGAGTCTACAGGTTGCCGTGGGCATTTCGTTTGGATGGGATTAGCATTTCAATCCACGGACTTCGAGTAAGGCAGGCGGCCCTCCTTCTTGGGAATGGGTGGCCCTTGTCTGATCAGTTGAAGGCCATCGGAGGAAACAGACGGACCTGCTGTGATGAAGCAGGAAATCTGTGTCCATGTGTCTTTCACACTCAGGATGCAGCATCCGCATTTCCCTGGGGCTCAGCCTGCTGGTCGACCCTGCAGACTTCAGACTTGCCGGCCTCCACAGTCCTATGAGTCCATTCCTTAAAATATCTCTTTTTCTTTATCTGTCTGTCCCTGGGGTAGATACAGATCTTTCCGTCTACCATCTACCTATCTATCCATCTATCCATCCACCTATCTATCCATTACCTAGCATTTATCCATCTATCCATCATTTTCATCCATTGATCCATCCATCCATCAATCTACCCATCCATCCATCCATCCATGCTATCTATCTATCCATCCATCCATCCATAATCTCTTATCTATCCATCCATTCATTCATCATATCCATTGATCCATCCATTGATCCATTCATTGATCCATCATCCATCCATCCATCCATCCATCCATCCATCCATCATATCCATCCATAATCTCTTATCTATCCATCCATCCCTCCATCATATTTGTTGATCCATCCATTGATCCATCCATTGATCCATCCATTGATCCATCATCCATCCATCTATCTATCCATCCATCCATCCATCCATCCATCCATATTTGTTGATCCATCCATTGATCCATCCATTGATCCATCGATCCATCCATCATATCCATCCATCATATCTATCCAACTTTCCACTCATCCACCACCATCTATCTATCCATCCATCCATCCATCCATCTTCCCATCCTCTGCCTCTTATGTGAGCCAGCATTCCTCAGAGAAACAGTAGGAGACACACAATTGACATATATAGGAAGAGATCTCTTAAAGGAATTGGCTCACATGATTCTGGAGGGTGAGAAGCCCCACGGTCTCCTGTCTGCAGCGGGAGGCCCAGGAAAGCAGACTGGGAACCCCCCACTCTGAAGGCAGGAGAGGACACACATCTCAGCTTGGAGACAGTGAGGCAGAGGGAGCTGATTCTCCTTCACCCACCTTCTGTTCTCCGCGGGCCGGGAAAGGATTGCAGGATTGCACGCGGCCCACACATCCTAGGGAAGGCCGTCTGCCCTACTCAGTCCCCTGATGCAAGGCTCCTCTCACCCAGACACACCCAGATGCACCCCCGAGGTCATGTTCACACAAAAAAACCAACCACCCCAGTCTACGTCTGTTGAGAATGTCCATCAATACACAACCCCCCCGAGCAGCAACACCCTAGGTGCTGATCCTAATTTTTTCCCGTGCAGAAGCTGAATGCCTTTCTCTCTCCTACTTCTAAGACCCCCTGCGTTCCAAAGACATAGCCCACGTAGCCTATGAACTGCACATCCCCTCTCCAGGCAGACCCCGGGATGTTCAACGACAGAATCAGCTAACGTGGAAGCGCCGGGCATGAATCAGGGCAGCTCAACCCAGATGAGACGTAGGCAGATGTTGAGATGCAACCTTGCCAGAAGCATCAGAGACCCGGGGCCCCAAGGGGTAGGCCAGCCCAAGGAGATGGACACCTTGGTCTTGGGAAAAGTTCAGGGACTGGGTCCCTGGTTCCAGTCAGAACATCCCGGGAACTCCGTCCCACCACCAGCAGGGGCCTGGAGGCCGTTCTCCAGATGCAACCCACCACCTGCTCCTGAGCAGTCAGGAGGGTCCAGAAGGTGGGGAGATGGAGGAGGCCCTGGGTACGTGCTTGAAGCCATGGTGGAATCACCTTGACTCGCTTGAGTCCTTCAGAGCATCAGCCCCCGTCTGTCACTCACCAAACCAGGCTGTGGTGTGAAAACCCGGGCACCCACCCAGCTTTGATACCAGAAGCCAGTCACGGAGCTAATAATGCTTGTTCCCTAACTTGACGTGTTTTTCCGTGGCGGAGCCACAGAGCGGATTTCACTCACAAGGCCCCACGGAGTAACCATATACGCATCACACGGAGTGCTGAGCTGACGTTGGGTGAAGCCACGGCCCGAAGCTAAGCTGCCAAGCTGAGTCCTCTCCTGTCGCTCAAGGGCATGTCATTTGCAGGGTATCTGCGCAGCCTATGTCACCTGGGGCCTGTGTGTGAGCACGGTACCCACGAGAGCAGGGGAGAGAATAGTATTTTTGTCGTGTCATGGAAGAGGAAATAGAGGTTAAGCCTTAGGTCATGGTGTGGCCGTGGTCAGATGCACAGCTGGTGGTGTTTGAGGATCTGCACGGAAGACACAAACTCATGGCAGGCCCCACCTTGCACACACCTGCTCACGGAGAGGCCACACCATGTGCGGTCCATGGAGGGGCCATCCAGGGGGCGCGTGGTCCCCATGTACCACATCCTGGGCTTCACATGAGCTCAGAGGCTGTTCCTGATCCATCCTCATCACAGAGTCCCAGACAGATACCCTGGGGCTTCAGGGAGGAACCCCCCCCCCAACCCAGGCTGGCCTCGGTGCTAACACACTGCATTTGAAACGTGTGTGGATTTTTCTTCTCAGTATCATTGGATGTTCCCAAGACCCCAAGAAGAAGCCACTGTCCCTCAATGATGTGGGTGGTCGGCCCGTAAGATGTAGCCAATGTGCCTGCCTGACCAGGTTCAGCGTGGGCAAAGGAGTTTCTGCCTGGGGGTGACTGGGCCCCCAGTGCATGCTCTGCAATGTCCATGGAAATTTCTGCTGGTCACACTGGAATGGGGGGTGCTCCTGGGACCAGAGATGCTGCTCAGCATCCACAGTGCCCAGGACACCCACACCAGAGAGGCATCCAGCCCCAGATGTCAGCACTGGTGAGGCTAGAAGTCCTTGTCTAGCATGAGCGACTGTCTATTTATCCATCCCTCCATCCATCCATCCCTCCCTCTATCCATTCCTCCATCCATCCATCCATCCATCCATCCATCCATCCATCCATCTCTATTCATCCATCATCTAATCAATTCATCCATCCACCCATCCATCATATCTATGTATCTATCCATCCATCATATTTAACCATCTATTACGTGTATCTATCCATCCATCTCTCCATCCATCATCCATCCATCCCTCTATCCATCCATCCATCTCTCCATCCATCATCCATCCATCCATCATCCATCCATCCCTCCATCCATCCATCCACCTATGCATCTCTCGTCTCGCTCTCCATCTCCATCTACCTATTATCTAGCTATCTATCCAATCTTATCCTGTATCTGCACCTCCCATCTCCGCCTCCATCCTCATGTGGCTCCTCCTCTGGGTCTATGTCTCCTCCTCTGTGTCTTACAAGGACCCCCCTCATCGCTTTTAGGGCCACCTGATCCATGATGACCTCATCTCAGAGCCTTCCCATCATCCCATCTGCAAAGACCCTGTTTCTACATAAGCTCCACAGCTTCTGGCTGATTGGGACATGGACACATACTCTCGGGGTCCACCACTCAGCTCCCAAACGCATTTTGCTGGGATGGTCCCCATGCTGGTTCCCAAAGTCCTGCCTCTTAGGACCCCCTGCTTCCCAGGCAAATCTACGTGGCTGGTCTCCCTGCCCCCAACATTAGGACAGTAGTTCCCATTCTATTCAATCCCCAGGCCACATCAGGGCACCACTGGTGCTTCCTGTGGACACTTCGTATCCACCCTCCCTCCCTCAGCAGGCAGCACAGAGATCACTGTAGACCAGGAAGCGGGCTTTCCCCAGACACAAAATCAGCCACACCCTGACCTCAGGCTTCCGGCCTCCAAAGCTGTCAGGAATCAATGTCTGCCTGTGGTGTTTAGCTATGGTCACCCCAATGGACTAGGACATCCCCATCCTCATTGCCCCTCCCAGCAGCACCAATAATGATTGACTTATATCCCAGTCATACACGGCCCCACCCCATTCATTCTCTGAGTATATTCATCCCTCCTTCCGTTGATGGGGGGTCTGGGTTTCCCCCTACGCTTGGTGGTGGGAACCATGCCGCCAAGATGAAGCACCTGTTCGAGGCCGTTTTGAATTGTCTGGGGTACATGCTTGTGAGTGGAATCGCTGTGTCCTGTGGTCTCTGTGTTTGTATGGGGACCTGTCGTGGGGCGTGCCATGTGGGTGCATGAGGTGTAACACGGTGGGTCGTACCCAAGTGTGCCGGGGCTACTGCACATGCCCAGATCAGAAGAAGGGGTCACAGAGCCTGGGCATGGCGTGGAGTCTGTAGTCTGCTGCTGGGTGGGTGCAGAGAAGGCAGGTGGGGTGTTTGGTGCACGCCTGGTGGACACGTAGGGATGACACCAGGTAGGGGCTCAGGCCCGTGTCCCCCAAGTGCCATTCGGGAAGTCCCAGGCACCTGACCTGGGGTTGACATCCTGCTTCCCAGAGTCTGAGGACAAGTACAAGGCACTAAGGAAGTTGTCTGATGTGATGAGCAAAATGGAAACTACTCTTACTGGGAAAGAGGATCTGAGGGCGATTCTTGTGTTGGGCTGGAGTCTAGGTCAAATGCTGTGAGTGGGGTCACTCTGGCTGCGCCCCTGTGGCCCGTCACCATGCTCGGGGAAAGTGCGCTCAGCCCATCCCTGTGACCCCACTGAGATCCCCGAACGCGGACCACGGGGCCGTGATCTTTACCGCGCATCTCCAATTAGCTCTGTTCCCAAAAAGTCTGCGTCCCTCAACATTTCTCTGCTCCCTTCACAATCTCCCTGCTCCCCCATCTTCTCTCCCCTACGATCCGTCTTCACCGACAGCGATGTGCAGAGAGCCTGGCACCTGGGCAGAGCAGCCTGCGCGGAACCCAGCGGCGAGGAAGGCAGGAGCTAGAAACGAAAACCACAGGCGGGAGGACGCGCTGCACAGACCCCACGTGCAGAAACTGGGCCAGGCCGCCGTTTGCACGCCCGCTTACGAGTGGCATGGCGAGGGCAGTGTTTATTTGGGAGGGGGCTGGGCTCAGGGAAGGAAACCGGCCAGCCGTAGCCGGGGCTGTGCCTCTCGTGGCGGGGCTTTCAGGAACGCCCCTTCGCCAGCTTCCTGTGAGCGTGAGTCAGAGCCCGGGGCACCCACCCAGCACCCTGCCAGTGTGTCCTGCAGACAGTGTGCAGGGCATGGGACGAGGAAGTAAGAGCACGGGCACTGGACAGCTGTTTTCTTCCGCCCTCTCTTTTGGACACCGAGACACAGCGCTCCATGTTAAAGTGCGCACTGCCGTGGCTTTGGGTGCACCCAGCAGGCTGTGCGGCCATCGCCTGTGCAGAGCGCCAGAGCGTCTCCCGTATTCCTGCCGCCAGCCTGGGCTCATTTGTCACAGCTGCTGTAAGAGACAGATCCCAACAGAGGGACTGGCAACCTACATCTGTTCTTGGTTCATTGGTCCATGCACCCGGCACCCATCCATGCACCCAGTGCTCCATGCATCCTTCCATTGACCCATGCACTCACCCAGCAACCCATCCACCCAACCCTTTATCCATCCATGCATCCTCCACCCAGCCCTCTATCCCTCCATCCATCCCTCCACATACCCATCCATCCTTCCATCCATCCTTCCATTGATCATGCACTCACCCAACAACCCATCCACCCAACCCTTTATCCATCCATCCATGCATGCATCCATCCATCTTCCCATCCATCCATCAACCCATCCATGCATCCATCCATCCTTCCACTTATCCATGAATTCACCCATCACCATCCACTCTTTCATTCCTCCATCCATACCTTCATCTATCCATCCCTCCATCCATCCATCGGCCCATCCATCCACCCAACTGTCCATCCATATCTATCTGTTGTGTATCCATCATCTATCCATCCATTCATCCAGTTATCTGTCCACCTATCCACCCATATCTATCTGTTATCTGTCCACCCACCTATCCATCTCTATCTATCATCTGTATCACGGTGGTTCATGACCAGTCGCGACTTAGCCTCTCACCCCAGGGGACATAGGGCAATGCCTGCAGATGTTTCTGGACAGCCCAATGTGGGAGGAAGAAATGGTACTGGCGTCTGGCAAGTGCAGACCAGGGACGCCACCCAATGCCCTAGAGTGCACAACAGAGTAACACAGCCTGAATGCCACCAGTGCCCTATCAGAGAGACCATGCCCTGGTCCTGTGTGTATCTGAGACTTGATTCTGGAAGCTTCTGTGGCTTTTCTAGGATGGGTGCTAAAATGTGACCTTCCTCTTGGGATCGTCCCCGGTCCCACGCGGAACACACACACAGCCGGTCCCCACCCCTGCTCCCATTCACAACATCCCTGGCACCACATGGACCCGGCGAGGGAAACCCTCGTCCGGGAAGCCCTCCTGGATTTCTTCCCACCTCAGCGCCTTGCAATCTGGAGCCCAGGTCTGCATCTCAATATTTTGAATTTTTCCCCTCTGCCCAAAACAGCACAGAGCCTGGCACGTGACGACTTCTTTAATGCCCAGATTAATGTCCCCAGGGACGTCCCTGCAGCTGCTCCCTGAACACGGTCACAGGGTCTTGATTCCCTGTGGTGTTCTTGGCCCCAGGGGAGAAGCCAATAGGGGCCGTGGCAGGTAGGGATCACCTCCTGGGGGCTCCAAGTCGGGGAGGCAGCGCGCGGTGGCAGGTGCACATGGGGCTCTCCGGATCCTGCCCACCCACCCTGTCGGCTCCAGAGCCATGAAGGGGAATTTGAAAGGGGGGCCCGCAGCCGCGGTGCATTGCCGGCCGGTGGTGACAGCAAGAGGAGGCACAGGCAGGGCCCACCTGCCCGGCCAAGGGGTTCTCCAGGGGGGCAGTGAGTGGTGTTTACCCACCTGCTACCTGCTACCCTGTCACCAACTGTCCCTTCCTGCCCACCACTGCCTTGTCCTGAACACAACAACACAGTGAATGGTTGGGTAGGGGTCCCAGGTGAGCCTTGCAGAGGGCCCAGCTGCCCCACCTGCATCCCGGATCAGGGGTCCCAGGTGAGCCTTGCAGAGGGCCCAGCTGCCCCACCCGCATCCCGGGTCAGGGGTCCCAGGTGAGCCTTGCAGAGGGCTCAGCTGCCCCACCTGCACCCAGGTCAGGGGTCCCAGGTGAGCCTTGCAAGGGCCCGGCTGCCCCACCCACACCCCAGGTTAGGGGTCCCAGATGAGCCTTGCAGAGGGCCCAGCTGCCCTACCCGCACCCTGGGTCAGGGCCCCAGCCAGGATATTGGGGACGTCATGCAGAACCCAGCACCCTCCGGCGGCTCACATCCATCCTCCCGGGCGCCATCACCGGCACTGGGCGCCATGGCAGGGACACACCCCTCCACCTGCGCCCACGCTGGGTGTGCCAGTGGCCACAGAAACGCCATGCCGGCAGCACAGAAACCTCCAAAAAGAAAAAAAGCATTAAAAAAACCCAGACTCCGTGGCCGCGCGTGCCCGAGGCGACTGGGGAGGGCACATTCCCCGCAGCGCCATGGGCGTCTTTCTGGGGCGACAGGGGAGCGCCTGGTCCCCGGGTCCCCGGGTCCCCGCAGTCTCCGCAGCCCGGGGCACGCACTGCACCAGCAACACGACCAGGTTCTCCCCCCCCCCCCAAGAAGCGGGGTTCAGTTTGCGCGGAGAAGCACGTGGTGTAGCATTGGGCGTCCTCCCGTGTGACCCGCTGCGGAGGAGCGCGGCGGGGGGGGGGGGGGGGGCCCTACTCCCTGCTGCCTAGACGCGGAGGGTGCTGGGGGGCGGCGGGCGGAGGGCGGCTGTGCACCTGCTGCAACACCCACTGCCTCGGGGGATCCGCCGGGACCCCGCGGTGGCGTTCAAGGCTGCGCCCCCGGACAGGTGCCCTCCACCCTGTGGCTGCTGGGGGCAGTTTCCGCGCCCAACGGCTCGGCACCGGGTCCCGGGGCAGGGCGCAGCGCTGCGGGGGGCTGCCGCGGCTCCGGGGGTGGCCCCCGCGTGCGCCCCCGACACCCCGCCGCGGCCGCCGGGCCTCCCCTCGCCCCCAGGGCGGCGCGGGCGCAGCGCGGGCTCACCTGCAGTGTCAGAGGGCCGCCCGGCGGCGCGGGGCCCCGGCGCCTGCACTCAGGAAGCCCGCCGTCCTCATTCTGCCCGCGGCTGCCGGCGGAGGGGCGGCCCCCTCGGAAAGGCCCGTGTCAGCAGAGGCCCGGCCTGCGCTCCCGCCCCACGTCACCCCGGGCCGGCGGCGAATGCAAATGCGCCGCGGAGCCCACCTCCCACCTCCCGGGGCGCAGCCGCCCGGCAGGCAGGGTGGGTACAGAGGAAACTCGTTTTGAAATTTCCTGTGCAACGAACCGTCGGTGCGCGCTGTCGAGGGCCAGGCCCCGGGAGGCTCCCCCGCCGCCCTGCCCGAGGCGGGGTGCGGGCCCCCGCAGCCCCGGAGGCGGGGGCAGCTCGCGCCAGGCGGCGGGGAGACCCTGCAGCCCCGGGGCGCGCCGCCCCGCAACCTCCAGGCGCCCCTGCCTGCGCCACCACGGCCTCCTCCTTCGCGGGCGCGCGGGCTGGCGGGCACACGGGCGGGGGAGCGCGCACGCCCACCCACACGGACCTAATTCCTGTTTCTGTTGTTTTGTTTTGTGTTTTTCAACTAAAAAAAAAAAAAGAGAGACAGAGAGAGAGTGAAAAGAAAACGGCCAGCAGACCATATTTCGTTGCACATCCTGGCGTTGTGCGCATTGCGACACGTTTTCACGTGCCATGGGGTGCGCCTGGCTGCGGTCCCTCCACGGCCCTCGGGGGGCGGGGGTGGAGGTGGGGGGGGTCCGGGGCGCCGCGTTCACGCTGCAAGGTGCACACGGACGTTTCCACAACTCAACCGGGTGGATTCACATGCGGATGAGCGATGGGAGGGAGGGGGAAGGTGCTGGAAAGGTGCGCCAGCCAGCGCGCGGCGTTCCGGGGTCTGGCACCTGTGTTCCGTGCAAGGGGACAGTTCTGCGGACACCGGGCCGATGTTCTGGAAGGTTCAGGCCGGGCCGCTCTGCCGCGGGGGAAGGCTCGGCGGTCCCTCGGTGTGCCTTGCATAGACCCTATCTGCGCATATCTGTCACCTGCCCATCGGGGACACACCGTCCATTGAGGACATAGTCATCATTTATCTACTGTATTTCTGCGCATCTCTCAGTTGTCCAAGTATCGGCCACCTGTTGTCAACTACTTATCTCCTTCCACCGCTCTTCCGAATCCATGTCTCACCCTATCAGCCGTGTGTCCGTATCTATCGATATCTATTAGTATCGGGGATCCCTGGGTGGTGCAGAGGTTTGGCGCCTGCCTTTGGCCCAGGGCCCGATCCTGGACTCCCGGGATCGAGTCCCTCATCCGGCTCCCTGCATGGAGCCTGCTTCTCCCTCCTCCTGTGTCTCTGCCTCTCTCTCTCTCTCTCTCTCTCTCTGTCTATCATGAATAAATAAATAAATCTTAAAAAAAAATCTATTAGTACCTATCAATAAGTAGCTACCCTATGAGTCTCTTGCTACCCACCTCTATGTGTCAATACCGAGCAGCGTCTATCCAGCTCTCATCCCTGTACATACATTATCTATTTGCCAATCATGTATCAGCCATCATCCATATTTATCTTCTCTATCATTTATCTGTCCTTTCATATCTTTGCACCCATTCATCTGTCCACCCTTCATCCATCGATCTGTTCGTCGTCACCTCTACCCATCTACCCATCCATCCATCAGCTCCATCCATCTATGCACCCACCCATCTGTCCATGCCTCAGTGCATTGATCTATTCATCTCTTATCTCTATGTATCTACATATCCATCCATCAGCCATCAGCCATCCATCCATCATACCTACTTCCCTATGCATCTATCATACTTATCTACATATCTCCCCATACATCCATCGTATCCATCATCTATCGTAGCATGTCTATCATATGTACCTATTGGTCTATCATTCTATTATCTATCATAACCATCCGTTCATCCATCCATCCATCGTATCCATGTATCTATCCATCCATCATATCATATGTGTCCATCCATCGTCCATCTATCCATCCATCATATGGACCTATGTATTTATCATCCATCACGCATCTATTGACCTAGGACTATTGTCCACCCACTCTTCCTCCTGTCTATTTACGAATGCCATGCACGTATAGACTGTGGCGGTCTTGTGTTGGAAGTTCCCACGCATGATGAACGGGTCAGCCCCACACGGACGAGGTCTTGGCGCTGACATGCTGCAGAAGGTGTGGGCCCATCTCCGCCACGACACCGTTGATGGTTGCCATTCAAGAGTCCAGGCTGCCGGGCTTCTGGGAGATGGTGCTATGTACCAGTATCCACAGGACGCTGTACCTAACAGATCCCAGATCTGTAGGGCCTGTTGGGTAGATATGAGCTCTAGGATGCTGAGTGACTCACTGGGCCTTTGTCTTCCTGAGGTAAGTTCTCTCATCTTCAACCAGATCAGATGGGATTCACCTGTATCCACTGTCCCGTTACTTCCAAACGGGGACGGGTTCTAGCAGCCAGTCGTAGAACAACCCCAGGGCAAGAGTTACGGCCTTCAAACGATGAGATGAATACCTGTGTGCCGGATCCATCCCCATTGGCCATATGTGTCCAAGCCTGCATCCTGGAGTCGAGACCCCGGTGTGGACACGCAGCTATAGCTCATGGTTGGAACACTGCGACCGTAAGGAAGAAGACCATAAATATTTGCACTTTTGAGATCCACATGGTTCTTTTTTTTCTTCCTAAAGATTTTATGTATTTATTCATGAGAGACAGAGAGAGGCAGAGACACAGGCAGAGGGAGAAAGAAGCAGGCTCCCTGTGGGGATCCCGATGCAGGACTTGATCCCAGGACCCTGGGGTCACGCCCTGGGCCAAAGGCAGATACTCAACCACTGGGCCACCAAGGTGTCCCAGACTCTGCGGTTGTCATGAACACACCAGAGGCCATATGTAACCAAACGGGCACAGCAGCATTCCAATAAAACTTTATTGACAAAACCAAGTTGGGGGCCACATCAGGCATGAAGGCTGAGTTTCTGAGCTCTGCTCTGTGCACCTCCCCCCCATGCATGTGGCTGTCGTCAGGGCAGAACAATGAGGACGGTGGCCATTAAGCTGCACAGTCGAGGCCAGCTGTGAATGCACGTTGCCATGGTCATGCTGGGGGGCGTGCACCCGGCATACACATGGACTAGTGTCCTTCGTGGGGTCTGGAAAGTGCCCCAGAGCCCAGAAATGTCTCATCCTGCTGCTAAGGGAGCCGCTGGGTATGGGCCAACTGACTCTCTGTGGCTGGCTCCTTTGGGGCTGGCCGTAAGGACGCCAGAGGGACCGGATGTCCCTGTGCCCTGGGGAGCCAGGGACTGGTTCTGAGCAAGGGACAGGAATCTGCAGTTTCCAAAATAGCAGCTTGGGGCCTGGGAAACCAGGCTGGGCTTCATCAGAGCACCGTGTACGGTCTGGCAAGGACGCACAGTTCCTGGCATGTGGACGGCTGTCTGCCCCCCCACCCAGGCCCCCAGCTGGGGACGGAGAGGCCAGGCTGAGACCTGCTGGACACAGCCGGTTCCTTCCAATGGCATGAGTTCCCTTCTTGTGGGGGATCCCCCTCAGACCGCGAGCTCCCGCAGGGCACCTCCTAAGGGGGTGGTCACGGGGGTCAGAGGGCTCCACTGGCCTGCCAACCGCAGACTCGTCTCCTCATGCATCCCCGCCGTCTGCAGCATGCGCGTCCCCAGAGGCAGCCCGGGCCCTAGAAGGCACCCCTGGATGGTGTCAGAGGGCGGGAGGCAGAGGGGTCACAGACAACCTGCCCCCCTGGGGACACATTTACCTGCTCCTATGCTTGGGATGGAGACCCCGGGAGCACCTGCTCCTTCCATGTCACAGTTTCGGGAGAAGGACAAGAGCTGTGCAGCCTGCTGTCCTCCGAGCTCGGCTTCGCCGTTAAGACAGCAGCATTTTGGTCAGCATCCATGCAGCTCACTTCGCATGTCACCCGTGGTCAGAACTGGGTTTTGAGGCCACCTCCAGGGACCAGGGTCGTCAGTGGGCAGCTGGGGCTGAGCGCAGGGAGCTGCGGTCAGACTCACCCGGCAGCCACCCGCGGGGTCTGGGGCACACGGGACCCAGACAATGTGCGGGAAGCACAGCCCGCGGCATGGCTGTCTGTCCGTCCAGCAGGGACTAAGTAACTAACTAACCAACCGGCGGCAATGTTTGTGCTCCGTGACGTGGTTTGCACGTCTGATCTCCAGGCGCACGGCCCAGGGCGCACGGGCACCGCCTGAGTCTGGTTCGGGACCACGGGAGGTCTGGTCCCGGTCCCCGGGAGGGGTCAGTGCGGGTCAGCGGTCAGCAGCGCGGGCGACCAGGAGCCTGCGTCTGTGTCTCTGCTTGGTTCTGCACGTTTTAGGTCCTCAGCGTCGTGGAGCGTTCATCCCGACGCGTCCGGATCCGTGCGCAGGGCAGCGGGGTTTCCACCTCCGCCCCCGGACAGCGCGGCGTCCCGATCCGTGGTGCCATGGTGGACACCTGCGTGCACCCCGGCTCGTCTTAACCATCAGCCCTTGGTCCGGGCACAGGGGAGCGCTGCAGACGTGTGCGTCTGCGGATGAATCCACGGGTCCCCGTCCCTCGGGGTGTGCGATACGCGGGCATTGCGCCTGCACGGAGATGCGTGGGGGGACCTCCGCCAGCGCGCTCTCTGCCCGGTTGCCGCGATGCTTTCCCGCCCCGCGGCGGGCGGCGGGACGCACGGAGGAGTGAGCGCATGGCAGGGCCACCTAGGGATGGCCGGTGCCAAGGCGGCAGGCGCCCAGCCCTGCTGGTACCCACACCTGTGCATCTGGGGGGCTCTCCTGCGGGTGCACCGCGCGCTCGCTGTTCTGGGCAGAGCGGGTCACCCGGCACCAAGGAGGGGATGGGGCTGCCCACGCGGGAAGCCCAGCCCCACCGGACCCCGGGAGGTGGCGCGGACCCCCAGCACGCCGCGTGCGTCCGCGGGAGCCTCGCATCAGTTGTGCTGCCGTCCTGCTCCGTCTGTCCGTCACCGGCTTCCCTTCTGTGCCCCCCTGGGTGGCTCCCTGCGCCCGTCCCCGGAGCTGGGCGACGACGCAGGAAGGGAAGCCGCACCCGCCCTGCGCGCAGCGCCGCTCCCTATCTGGGCCCCCATCTGGCGGTGGCCGTTGCTCTCTAGTTGGCATCGGTGAGACGGTGCAAGGAAACGGGCTGGCGGCTGCAGGAGGCCCAGCTGCGCTGCAGGGTCCGCGTGAAGGTGGCCCGCTGCCAGGCCGCAGGGGCGTCGCCGTGTCACCCACCCTCCCCCCTCGTCTTGCACCCCAGGGGCCAGCGGTTTGCATCGTGCTCTCCACGCCCTGGGCCAACACGCCACGTGTCCAGCAGGCAAACGGTGGGACGTGTCCGGGGTCCCGGAGAGAGACGCCTCAACGAGGCCGGCCCGAGGGTGGATGGGGCTCAGCAGGCTCTGACACCTGCTGCCCCCACGGAAGACCTCGGGGTAGGGGAGTGATGCTCACAGGGTCCTGGGGACACGTTGCATGTGCTTGTGCAAGGCGGGTGATGCCCGCACCCGGGAAGCCACACGGGAGGGCACGGCCGACTTCTCCCCATGCACCCAGCGCTCCAAACTGCCCCATTTTATTCTTCATTGTGATTCAGGGATGAGTTGCCTTTCTAAAAGCTCCCCACTTTATTACTGATTTACTGATTGCTTATTACATCATTTTTAAAAGCTCCCATATTTGAAACCCCCGAGACTGCGAGCGTTCCAAGGCGCTATCACAAGTGACCACAATATCACCAGCGGCCGTCACCCTGTGGTGCCTGAGGCCCCCCCCAGAACCTACCCCCCAGTCCCCCCAGAACCTACCCCCGGGTCCCCCCAGAACCTACCCCCGCAGAACCTACCCCCCAGAGTCCCCCCAGAACCTACCCCCCAAGGTCCCCCCGAGGGTCCCCCCAGAACCTACCACCCAGAGTCCTCCCCAAGGTCCCCCCAGAACCAACTCCCCAGGTTCCCCCCAAGAACCTACCCCCCCAGGGTCCCCCCCAGAACCTACCCCCCAGGGTCCCCCCAGAACCTACCCCCCCAGGGTGCCCCCGAAAACCCACCCCCCAGAACAGCCCCCCCAGGGTCCCCCCAGAACCTACCCCCCCCAAGGTACCCCCAGAACCGACACATTATCTTCATCATTCAAAACATGAAATCGTATGTAAAAATACATACAAGGCGTAATAGACACTTTACGATGTAAATACATAAAACACAGATTTAAAATACAAAAGACACAAAATGAAATATGTTACAGATAACATAGTATATTGTATGATCATTTAATATAATCTATAATCAAAAATATATAAACTATATATATTCATAGTTTATGATTTACATATTTTATGTTACAGATTGTTGTGTTATTATAGTATATATATTTTATTTTTATTTTTTTTATTCAAGAGCATTATCAATGCCTTGAGATTTTATTTTATTTATTTATTTTTATTTATGATAGTCACAGAGAGAGAGAGAGAGAGAGAGAGAGAGAGGCAGAGACCCAGGCAGAGGGAGAAGCAGGCTCCATGCAGGGAGCCCAATGCGGGACTCGATCCCGGGTCTCCAGGATCGCGCCCTGGGCCAAAGGCAGGCGCCACACCGCTGCGCCACCCAGGGATCCCCAGTATATATATTTTATATATATCCTATATGTATATACATAACATATACATATAATATACAAATGCATATAATTATTATACAACATATGTACACATAATTATAATACAATATATTATATGTACACATATACTATGTATTACATAATTATATATTTTATATGTAATATATACTTATATATTATGTACTGTTACATTATATACACATTATAGATTATAGATAATGTAATGTGTTAATATACATATATAATATATATGTACAATATATACATATAATGTACATACATGTCTTTTTTTGTACATACATGTCTATATAATATATACACACATGCTATGTATTATATAATTATATATATATTTACATTTATAACATATAGCTGTATATTATATATTGTTTGATTATACATTATATATTGTTACATATTATATAGATATGTACATGTATGCATATAATTTTTTTAAAGATCTTTAAAAAATTTATTCATGAGAGAGAGAGAGAGAGAGAGAGAGGCAGAGACACAGGCAGAGGGAGAAGCAGGCTCCATGCAGGGGAGGCTGACGCGGGACTCAATCCTGGGTCTCCAGGATCACACCCTGGGCTGAAGGCAGCTGCTAAACCGCTGAGCCACCCAGGGATCCCCAAACATATAATTATAATATATTAACAGATATACCATGTTATATATAATTATATATATTTTTAAATGCTGTACTTATGTATTTTATATGATGGATTATATAATACACCAGTGGTATACAAGTGTGTATAACCTAATATAATCTATATGACATAATCAATACATAATAGTCCGTGTACAATATAACATGATCCATACACAATATAATATAGTTTTTATATAACATCGCACACACAGCACATTTTTTTTTTTTTTCACACAGCACATTTTATCCACATTTCTGCAGACTCCGAGCGTCTTGGCATGCGTTTCCCATGAAGCAGCACGGTGGGTGCATCTCTGGTGCGATGTCACAGCTGCCCCTAGGCGCCTGTGCCCCCGGACAAAGCCATGATGGTCACACGCACACGGGCCTGGGTACACACAGGCGCACACGCAGCCCGTCCTCGGCAAACGTGCGGCGCTCTGTCGCAACCATCTGCGGGGAGTCCGACCTGGACTGGGCTCTGCGCCCCAGGGGCCACGCTGGAAAGTGCTCTGGGGTGTGGGTCATCGATAACCTGGCGGGTGGTTGGCCGTCACGACCCTCCCACGTGCACGCCTGGCTCGTTTTTAGACACCCGCGCCGTGGAGAGCTTGGGAATGCCAGACATACGTGTGCTGCAGCGCTTGCTGTGCACACAGGATGGGGATTCGGGACACAGCCACCATGTCAGCGAGAAAGCGCACGGGGACAGAGCCCTGGAGCGGCAGGTGCGCAGGTGCGGCTCCACCTGGGCCCCGCCAGGCGTCCCTGGGTGTCCCGAATCCTCAGGGGCCCTCGCCCGCTTGCTGAACCCACCAGGTCAGGGCGTCTTCCCTGTTTGACCTTGGGATTCCTCATCCCGGGTCTCGTCTTGCCTGGAGGTAAAGTTCATGAAGTGGCTCCTGTTAATCGACGCGTTCTGAAGGCTTTGGGAACGACCTCATCGACGCCAAAGGACTGCATGTCTAGTGGGGGATCAGGTGCTGTGGGACCTGGGAGGACATGGCTGGGGAAGTCGCGGCCTGAGAGTGGAGACACCCAGCAGAGACGCCGGGGCCTGGTGGTCAAGGTTGGCGTCCACGGGGAACGAGTCGGGCGGAGAGCAGGTGTGCGGGATATGAGGTGACCACAGAGCCGCGTCCCCTCGGTGCTGGTGCTCCCCGAAACCCACAACCCCAGTCTCACCGTGAGAAGAGCACCCACACGAGTAAACCCCAACAGTGGTGCGTCCTACAAAATCCCCGGCCAGCAGGCCTCCGAAATGCCAAAAGCTCCCCAGCACCGGGGCGCGTCTGAGAAAGTGTCACGGCCCAGGGCGACCCCAGGAGACGGGCCGCCTAGCATGTCACTGGTAGGGGGGACGGGTGGCGGTACCGCCCCTGCCTTCTCTGTGCTGACCCCTGCATCACCCTGACCCCTCAGCATGGGTGGCCAGGACTGGACGTGGGGTCTCCCTGGGCCCTGGATGCAGCACCAGCGCTGTGGGAGGGCCGGGCCGCCAGTCGGCCTCCTGAGGGGTCTCCGCCAGCCCCGCTCCTTCCTCGACAGGCTTCCCGAAGCCCTCAGCTCCCAAGGAGGGCTGGTCTGCAGCAGGGGTGGGGTGTCGGGGGCTTGCCTGGGTGTCCAGGATCTCCGCGAGCTTCTGCAACAGTCAAGGGGCTGATCCTGAGGCGTCTGTCTGGTACTTGTGGGTCCACCCACAGACTGCACCCACCCTATGTGGTTTGGGGTTTTCCTCTGGGGTCAGCGTGACGCCACCCCTCGTCTCAAGTCCTGTGGTCACAGCGAACACAGTCCTGCTTGGGGCCAGGGGCACGTCTTCCCTGCTTCTCAGACTCTCCTGTTTTCCAGAGCTCAGAAATGGAGCAAACAGCCTCATTTGTCTGTCTACACCTGTGTGTGTGTGTGTGTGTGTCTGTGAGGTCTGTATTGATCCATCATCTACCTGTCAATCATTTCTATCCATCCACCATCCATCCATCTGTCCATTTATCCATCGACTGATCGATCAATCCACCATCCATCCATCCACCATCTATGTATCTATATGCTTATCTATAATTTATTTATCAATCATCTATCGACCTATCTCCCTATGTGGCATCTCTATATCTATCCACCCATCCGTCGTTTATCCATCACCCATGTATCCATCATCTAACTATCCATTAGCTATGTATCTACGTATCCATCCATCCACCCACCCAGCCACCCAGCCACCCATCACCTATGTATCTATGTATTTATCTATCATTTACATATCAATCATCTGTGTATGTGGGTGTCTGTCTATTGAGCTGGGCCAATGAGATGCATAGATACAGAGAGAGCTTTATTTTAAGGGGTTGGCTCACACACTTGTGCAGATGCAATTCCAGAATCTGCAGGTGGAAGCAGCAGTCTGGGGACCCGATGAAGACCGATGGTTTGAGCCCGAAGGCTGTTCTGCAGCCTGAATTCCTTCTTGCTCTGGGGAGCTCATTTTCTGTGCGTTTGTCTTCTTCAACTGATTGGACGAGGCCCACCAACGTTAGGGAAGGCAATGTCTTCTACTCAAAATCCACTGATTTCAATGTGCCATCACAAAATAGCATCACAGAAAGACCCAGAATAGTACCTGGCTACATATCTGAGCGCCATGCCCCAGCCAGGGTGACATGTAGAATTAACCATGATGAACGGATGGCCTTACGCGCCGAGAAGCTGGAGGGCTCACCTGTTTGTTTATCTGATTCATGCAGAGCAGAGAAAAATCTGTCCGCAGGGAGCCGACCGCCGGAGGACCCCACGGAGAACGCAACGCCTACGAGGCAAAGAACAAACCCCATCTGGTCCTCCCCTCTCCCCGAAACCTTCCAGTGGCCACGCCTGAGCCGGGGCATTCCTTTTCTCACAGGTAGTACAATCTCTGGTATTACAGTCTCGCAGGTACATCTCTGAACCCTGATGACGGTGGCGTGGCTCACGCGGGGTCCTGTCACTCGTCCGCAGCTGTTGTTCATGCAACACGCAGCTTTCTAGGTCTGACGCATTGCACCTGCCCATCCCACAGGTACCCGGGCGCCTGCTAGGTGGGCTTTCACAGGGGGACGCTGTCGGCTTCACACCTGCTCCCAGAACTCTTGCTGAGAACAAATCTGGTTTATGAAACCCGCGGAGTGATGCCCCGTGGCTCTTTCAAAGCTAAAATAATGCTTGAGGGGAAGCCTTAGAGGAGAATATGACTCCGTGAAGGTGTGACACTTGCTATCCCGTGGATGGACCGTGAACATACGACGCTCATGAGAGAAGCCGGACACACGAGGGCTGCACGGCGTCTGATTCTATTGACATGAAATGTCCAACACAGGTGAATCTAGGGCAGAAAAAAGTGATTTACTGACTGCCAGGCGCTGGGGAGTGGGACGGGGAGAGACTGCCTAATGCGGATGGGGGGTGTCCTTTGGGGACATGAGAATGTTCTGGAACTAAGTAGAGCCGGTGGTTGCACAACCGGGAGCATGTGCGCTAAATGCCATTGCACCGTTCACTTCAAGATGGTGAATTTTATGTGACGTAAACTCCACCTCCGCCCAGAAAAATACCCGTTTGAAGATAACCGGGCTGACGCCTTTGGGACTGGGGCCAAGGGAGGAGGGCTCCTGTTTGTGCCACTGATAAGACTTTTTTTTTCTTTCCTATTCTCCAATCTCCAAAAGGGTTTCCGAGAAGGCTGAGTGGGCCAGGTGTGATTGCAAGCATGCAGGTGGTGCATGCTTTGGTAAAGTTGCTGAATTGTTTCTGCTGCCTTCACGAGGGGAGGGGAGGCCTGTGATGGTTGCCCGCCTGGCACCGAGGCTCATAGGTATTTATTAGGAAGAAATGACTGAGATGTGGAGCTTGTGAAGGGCACCGTGCTTCCATGGACAACTGTCCCAGGGAGAAGATCCTGCTCCTGTTGGGCTTTGTGGGCCAGCTGATCCACCATTGTCCCCTTGCTGCATGGCCAGCTTGCCCTCCCAGGGCAGGTCTCCACTGGCCTTCCACACACAAGGGAAAAAGCAAGGAGGTCAGGTTTTGTTCCTCCAGCTGCCCAGGATGGGAGGGTCATGCTGTGAGTACCAGGAGACTGGCCAGTTTATGGAGGGACATGGGCATGGAGTCCTGGCCACGCTGGCTGCTGAGCCCTGCTACATGGAAGGAGGGAGTGGGGACGTGGTGGCCAACACCCCTCCCAGCTCTACATGTACCTGGGATTCAGCATGAGAGTCTTGTCACGGTGGCCACACAATGCCTGGTGACTGATAAGGTGACAAGCAACCGGAAGAAGGCAGGAAATGAACCAGCCACACCTTCCCTCCTCATGCTGGGGAGCGGAACACCCACGGAAGCCCCACCTTGAATGTTGGCTACCCAGCGTCCTGCAAGCCTTGGTAACCGACATGTGAGAGCAACCCAGCTACTGCGCCAAACAAATAACACATGGACTCTCTGTGTGCCGAGTGCATCTCCTTGGGGAAGGCGATGCAAACAAGCGCCCCGGACGCGCTGACCAACGCAACGATGATCCCCTCACACGCTGCTGAGAACAACAAATGCGGTTACAGACATTGGCGATGAGCTAAACATTGCTGTTTGGAATAGGGATGGGACCCGCGAGGTGGATTGATTAAGCATGAGAGGTTGATGGTCATTGGGTCGAGAGAAATTGTCCAACGTGGACATTCTTTCAGTTGAAACACGAAATAGGTGACGAAGGAGGGTTTGAGAAATATGTGTGATGAGCATGCTTCCCGTTAAAGTCAAGAGGGTAGAAATGTAAATCTGGAAGGACAGATTGGTGGATGGATGGATGGATGGATGGATGGATGAATGGTTGGATAGATGGGTGGGTGGATGCAGAGATGGGTGAGTGGATGGATGGGTGGATGGATGGATGGAAGGGTGGATGGATGGATGGATGGATGAGATGGATGGATGGGCGGATGGATGGATGGGTGGATGGATGGGCGGATGGATGGATGGGTGGATGGATGCATGGATGGATGGATGATGGATGGATGGAGGGGTAGATGGATGGATGGATGATGGATGGATAATGGATGGACGGATGGATGAGTATATGGATGGATGAGTGGGTGGATGCATGGATGCATAGATGGGTGGATATGAGTGGATGGAGAGTGCAGAGGTTGCCAGAGCCCTGACATTGGATCCTACCTCAGTTATCTGGTCACTGGAATTTTCAGTGATGTCTCAGGCTTGGACCCTGCCTACGGGTCTCCCTGGTAGGCCTTCTTTGTTGGAGGCCTCATAATGGGGCTGCTCTCCTGGGCCTCTCGCAATGGTCACTTGTCACTTGAACTTTCCAGGTGGCCCATCCCTGCACAGTTTGCTCTGAAGGCCACACTCCTTCCTGGTTCAGTTCTCGCTAGCCTGGCATCTTACATGCTATTCTGGATCATACCCCAATGACCCTAAGGAGAGAAAAGCAGAAGTCCTGTACGCTGGTGAGAAGTACGAGGACACCATTTCTATCAAAGGAAGGGACACTTCTATATCTTGGTTTTGCATATTTATCTCTTGTTCTGAGGCTGCCCTTTGATCTGATCTCTACATCTGATTTTTCTACTCCTCTTTCAAGAAATCACAGAGAAGCACTAAAGCCGTATTTGAACCCATGTAGAAAAACCCAAGGCATGAAGACACCAAACCCATGTCTCTAAAGCAGGAACAAACCATGTAGGAAATGTAGAGTCAGTCTTAGAACGAACAGAGGGGGACACTCTGCGAACAAACATTCAGGTCCAGGAAGCACCACGTTTCTCTGTACGATCTGGACAGGCCACGTGGGTGAGGGGATGTAGGGGTTAAGTTGGGCTTAAAGCAGTGAGACACAACCACAGCCTCCACCTGGATGCGGAGAGCTGGTTGTGGGTTCAGCTTTGCCCCTAGACCCACAAGAGCTCCATTCTGCGTGGGAGCCCGCAGGAGGTTTGTAGGATCTTTCTCATGGAATGTCAGTCCTCCAAGCATATTCAAGCACACCCCACTCCCCAGTACCTGCCTAGGGGAAACCACTCTGCCCCCAGAGGCCAGGATACCCTCAACTTCCTTCAACAAGCTGTCGTGCACATCCGCCCTTAAGGCTTCTGCTGTGATCTCTTGAGGGGACCCCTCCCTGTCCTAGCCATGCTTTATTTCACATCTCCTTTCAAACTGCTTACCATAAATTGTAGGACTTGTGCACTTTGTTTTCATGTGGTGAAGACTCAGCCTGACATAAAAGGAGGTCTGGTCTCTGCCCCGGCTCCTGGTAGGTGATGTCCAGGCCACGGCATGTCCTGTCCTGTCTTTGTTTGCCTGGGAGCTTTGATCACTTGACCATATAGTGATGTGGTTTATGATGAGGGCTTCGAGACATGCTTTATTAGTCTTAACCTCCAAGAGGGTGTGAAGACTGAAGATATTATCGTGAACCTCCAGAAGGAGGTGAGACTAAAGGTCAGCCACAACGAGAGTATCAAGTGTTTTTTTTGTTTTTTTGTTTTTTTTAACTGATGGCAAGGCTCAGGTGATCTTCCTAGGTTGGCAATATCCCACGCAACTTGTCACAGATCGACGCTAGTATAGATGGATGGGTAGATACGTGGATGGATGGGTGGATGCATGAATTGCTGGATGGATGGATAGATGGATAATTGAATTGTTGGATAGATGAATGGATGGATTGATAATTGAATGGGTGGATGGATCGAGGGAGAGATGGTTGAATTGGTAGATGGAAGGATGGATGGCTTAGTTCACTGTCTCAGGGTTGCAGCTCCAATGTCACGGTTCTTCCTCCTCCTGGACTCACTCAGATCTCCGGATCTTACTGGGCAGTTCCATCAGGGCTTCAGGCATCTCCAAACCAACATCATCCCAACTGGACTCACCTGCCTCCTTCCTGCGCCAAACAGAGCCTTCTCCTAATTGATTTTCCTATGATGGAGTGTATGTCGTCAGTCTCACCCAGTGGCCAGAGCCGGGGACCTCGGGGTGATTCTTATCCTTCCTACCCACGACCCCTGCAATTCAGCTGGACACCTTTAATTTAGCTACAAGTCCTCTATCCTTCTTCATCCCCCTTTCTCCATCTTTTCCAGTGCCATGGTTCCACCACCCCCAAGTGCTGTTGCACACTCTGAAGTCACCATGGAATACCAAACCATCACAACACTGGGAGCCTATGACATATCTGCAACATGCCATCTTCCTGTAATGTCGCCTCCTCTTGGGTGAGTACAATGATGCCTGACTCAGCGTAGGGGTGCAATATGTGGCTGACTCAGAACCCTGTATGTGTGCATTGAGCTGCTTCCCATTCTCATAATTAATGCTGCCAGAAGCATTAATTGCACATATGCTTTGTATACCTTAAAAATATATATATATGTTTAATCCAGATACCCCTGATACGTGAATGTGCTGCACATACTTATATAAGTATCTGGGTATGTACAGACATACGTGCAATATAACTTGCACATGTTTCTTTGTATACCCACAGGGAATAATCCTCTGGGATGAATTACCAGCAATGGAATTGCCAAATCGAAGAGAATGTGGGCACAGTAGAAATGGTAATTAGTAGACATTGTTCAATTTCCTTTGGAAAATCAGGGAAGTTAACATACCCAACACCAGCAGAGGAGAGCGTGACGTTCCCACACGGCCTCCCCCTCATGGTGCGGAGACAACAGAATTCCCTTTTCTTTTTATCTTGCTGCTTTAGAACTAGTCAGGCACTTGTTGAGTTAAAAGTTCTGGGATCGATAGAGAACTTTCCAGGAAGAGCACGAGTTGCCTAGGGTGGATTTCGTAAATAGGGTAACGTTCATGGGAAACCACTGGACAGGTCTCTGCTGAGGATGGATGAGGGATTAACTAAGTGACCCTCAAGACCTTGGCTTCCAACCACACTAGAGGATTAAAACGGCAGAGCTCCCACCAGTGTTCGTTAGGGTGCTGGGTGCGCCACCTGGTGGAAAGGAGTTGTTTTGAATTAAGGCTTCAGAGGCATGATTTATGAGGTAGAGGGAGGGACAGAGGGAGGGCTGGCTGTATAAATTGTTGGATGGTGGAATGGAGATGTCAGTGAGGGGGTGGATAAATGGGTAGATGGGTTGTTGGATGGATAGATGGGCTGATGGATGCATAGATGGTGGATGGATGGATACGTGGCTTGATGGATGGATAGATGGGTGGATGGATGGATAGAGGGGTGGATGGATGGATAGTCAGCTCTAACCCAGCATGACTGGTGTCCTTATGAAGAGCAGAGGCCTAGAGACAGACACACACGGAGGGAAGATGTCAACCAGCACTGGGGACGGTGGGGTCTCACTGGAGACACCGGGCTGTCTTATAAGCTAACTGGTTACTAGCAGAACTCAGTTCCCTGTGGTGGGAACGGTGACACCTTCACCTCCTAGAGGCCACCCGGCAGTTCCTGCCAAATGATCTTCTCCATAAGGCGGTTTGATTCTTTTTTAGGGCAAGCAGGCTGTGTCTCAGCTGCTGCAGATCTCACGCCTGTCTTAATCCTGACTTCTACACCTGATTGGGCCAGGCTCACCCAGGACGGATTTTTGCTTCTGATTAGCTTGCACGAACTCATTACGGACTTTAATGACAACTGCAAAATGCCTTCACCTTCGGCATAGCACCCCGGGAGCGAATCCCATCATCCTGCCAGCCTTCATCCTCACTCAGCGAGGGTAACTTATGCAGCTATGCTCTCACCATACTAGTGCACTAGGGCAGAGCTGCAGGTATTAGGGACTTTGTTTCTCTATTTCTGAGGTGCATCCAGAAGAGGGGTATCTTGCTCAAACACAGAAGAGGTTTCCTTGAACTTTTTTTTTTTTTTTTTAATTCTTACAACCGCGTCTTAGGTGTGCCGGTCCTGAAAGAGTATCTCATTTCTCAATTTGCTTTGCAAATGCTTCAGAGAACAGAGAGGAAAAACAGTTTCCAAATTTAACAGTTCCCCGGGGAAACGCGCCATCGACTCGCAAGCAGCCTTGGGGAGAAGGTTTTAACGAGAATCCCAAGCACCTCTCCATTCCCAACACGGAGGAGGAGTTATATAAGGACGGCAAAGCCGCACCTCCCACCCAGAAGCCTGTCTGGGTTCAAAGACTGGTCCCCACTCCCGCCCCTCCCCAACCCGGGGCCCACAGACCCTCTGTGTCGTCCTCTCCAGGGGTGCATGATCATGTTCGCTGTCATGGGCGGCTTATGAACAGCACGGTGTGACTCACACGCAGAAGACACCCAGACGACGTGACTCACACCTACCAGACACCCAGAGAGCCAGGAGCCCCACGTGACACCAGGGTCCCTGCACCCACTCCGGCCCCCTCCGAAGCTCAGGTTTTGGCACCTGTGCAAACGACAGAGGATCTGTGTGCTTGCTCTGCCACCCTGGATTTTCACTTGGCGGTCTTGTGACATACTTTTTTTTTCCCCCTTAAGATTTTATTTATTTGATAGAGCGAGACTGAGAGTGTGTGACGAGGGGGGCGGAGGAGAGAGAGAGGGAGAAGCAGGATGGCCCGCTGAGCATACAGCCTGCCCACCCGGGGGGGGGGGAGGGGGGCTTGACCCCATGATCCCCAGATCATGACCTGAGCTGAAAACAAGAGTTGGAGGCTCACCAGGCCGGAGCCACCCACGTGCCCCTCCCTCAACACCTGCCTCATACAGTGTCTCGCCTACTGTGGGAGCTTAATGTGTTAACTTAATGCATCATTTACAGATACGCGTGTCAAAGATCATGACATATTACACATTGAAAGTATTTTATGTGGATTTGCAAGTTTTATAATGAGCATATGCATGTGCATAAATATGTTCATTTAAATAAACAGGTGAGGGATCCCTGGATGGCGCAGCGGTTTGGCGCCTGCCTTTGGCCCAGGGCGCGATCCTGGAGACCCGGGATCGAATCCCACGTCGGGCTCCCGGTGCATGGAGCCTGCTTCTCCCTCTGCCTGTGTCTCTGCCTCTCTCTCTCTCTGTGACTATCACAAATAAATAAATACCTTAAAAAAAAAATTAAAAATAAATAAATAAATAAATAAACAGGTGAAATAAAAACGTTCACTTAAAATACTTTAAATCTTTAAGAAACAAATCATATTTCAAAGTGAATTGTGTGTCAGAACAAACTACACGAGGAGGAGAGACGCGAGGGCGCTAAAGCACGAAGACGTGGGTGTCTATCCCGTTACATACTTCGACGTGGTTACATTGTAACTTCAATTCCGCAATCCAGACGCGTAGTAAATAATAGTAACTAAGTAGTAAATAAGTGAGCTCCGCGTTGACCGTGCGGCGCGGCGGCAGGCGGTGCGTGGTCCCGACAGCGCGAGGGGCCCGGCGCGGCCCGTGCACCTGCCGCAGAAGCGCGGCCCAGGTGAGGCCTCCGGCTGGACGCGGGCACAGCTGGCGCCTGGGGGGCGGGGCGGACTCGCGCACGCGCAGTGCCAAGCCCGGGCCGGCCCGCCCCCCCCTCGCGGGGGCCCCCCGGAAGTCCCGCCTCCGGGGCGGGGCCAGGCCCGGCAGACGAAACGGGGAGCCGCCGCGCGGCCGCTTCCGCGGCCACGAGCGCCGGAAGCGGAAGTGCGTCACGGGGGCGGGCGGCGGCGACGGCGAGTGGCGTCGGGGGCGCCTCCGGCGGAGGGTGGCGGCGCCGGGCGGAGAGGCCGCGGCTGCGGGGTCGTCGCGGGTCGGCGGTGAGCTCGGGCCTGGGCGGCGGTGGCCGGGGGCGCAGGCGGAGCCCCGCGCCGGTGAGCGACACCCCGTGACCAGCCGTTTCCGCGGACGGGGCCGGGGCTTCCGGCGGGGGGGGGGCTGGGGTCGCTGAGGGCGGGGGGCAGCGGGGGCACCGAGGGGGAGGGGCGCTCTGCGGGCCGGGGGTCCGGGGGTCCGGGGGCCGTCTGCGAGGGCACCGGGGGCACCGAGGGAGGGGCGAGGGGTCTCGGTGCCCGGCGGGGGGCACCGGGGGCACGGGGACGGGGTCTGGGGGCCCCGGGGGGCAGCCGGGGACCGGGGTCTGCGAGGGCGGGGGCTCCGGGGGCAGCCGGGAACCAGGTCTGCGAGGGCGGAGGGCACCGGGGGCACCCACGGGAGGGTCTGCCGGGTCTGGGGGCTCCGGGGGGCAGCCGGGGACCGGGGTCTGCGAGGGCGGGGGCTCCGGGGGCAGCCGGGAACCGGGGTCTGCGAGGGCGGAGGGCACCGGGGGCACGCACGGGAGGGGTCTACCGGGTCTGCGAGGGCGGGGGCTCCGGGGGGCTCCGGGGGCAGCGAGGGGACGGGCGCTCCGGGGGCTGGGGCTTCCGGGGGTGGGCCGGGGTCACCGGGGGGAGCGGGGGGAGCGGCGAGGGGTCTGGGTGCTCCGGTCGGGGAGCCGGGGTCTGCGAGCGCGGGGGCCCGGGGGGCAGCGAGGGGAGGGGTGCATGGGCGCAGGGGCTTCCGGGGGGTGGGCCGGGGTCTACGGGTTCTGGGTGCTGCGGGGCCGGGGCTTCCAGGGAGGCCGGGGTGTGCGACGGCGGGGCGGGGACCGGGGGCACTGCGGGGAGGGGTGTGCGAGGTCTGGGCGCTGCGGGGGCGGGGCTTCCAGGGGCGGAGTCTGCGGGGGCCCTGGGGGCCCCGGGGGGAGGGGCCTCCTAGTCTCGGTGCTGCGGGGGGTCCGCGGTCGGCTACGGCGGAGACACGGTGGGGGGAGGGATCTGCGGGGTCTGGGTGCTGCGGGGACCGAGCTTCCAGGGGGCGGGGTCAGCGGGGGCACGGGAAGGGCCTGCGAGGTCTGGGTGCTGCGGGGGCGGGGCTTCCGGGGGCGGAGTCTGCGGGGCACCGGGGGAGGGGCCTGCGGGGGCGGAGTCTGCGGGGGGGCCCCCGGGGCACAGGGGCAGGGGCCTACGAGGTCTGGGCGCTGCGGGGGCGGGGCTTCCAGGGGCGGGGCTTCCAGGGGGCGGGGTCTGCGGGGCACCGCGGGGGGGCCTACGAGGTCTGGGTGTCCCGGGGGCGGGGCTTCCAGGGGCACGGAGCGGGGCCTACGGAGCGGGGCCTACGGGGCGGGGCTTCCAGGGGGCGGGGTCTGCGAGGTGTGGGAGCTCCTGGGGCCCCGGCGTGGAGGGCTGCCGGGGCCGCTGGGTAGGACGTCAGCCTCGGTGGGGCAGGGGGTCGTTGCGGAGGGGTGGGCTGGGACCTGGACGACCAGCGGCCCCGGGGCCGTGTGTGCAGGGGGCCGGGCTCCGGGGGCTGCGGATGGCCTGGGGGCGGCGTCGGCGTCACGGATGGCCTGGGGCCCTGAGGACGTTAGGGGGTGTGGGGGTGTCTGCGGGGCTGGGGGTGCTGAGACGACGGGGTCCAGAGAGCCTAGGAGCTGCGGGGAGCGGGGAGGGGGCGTCGGGGCGGGGCGGGGCGGGGCGGGCGGGTCCGGAGTCTGCGAGGGCGGCGGGCACTTGGGTGGGTGGTTGGGCTGGGGTTTGCTGGCCGGGTGCTGGGGGGGCGGGGGGAGGGGGAGGGGATCTGCGAGGCCGGGGTTCCCCGAGCAGGGGGCCTAGATAGCAGGGCGCTGCAGTCGGGGAAGGGCAGGGGCTGGGTGCGGGGGACGTACGGCAGGCGAGGGTCTGCGGTGCAGGGCTGGACTCAGGGTTAGGGGCTCTGCGGCGTGGCTGGGGGCTCCGTGGAGCCGGGAGGGGGGGCTGCGGCTGGAGGCCTGGGGGCACCAGTCTCGTGGGGCTGCGGGAGGGGGCGGGGCTCCGAGGGCTGCTGTCTGCGGGTCTCCGGCGGTTACAGGGGCCGGCCCGGGTCCTGGGGGCTGTGGGCTGGAAGGGGGTCATGGAGTGTGGGCGTGACGGCGGGGTCAGGTCGGGGCGGGGGGCTGCGGACAGCACGGGTACTGCAGTGGGGGGCAGGCCGTGGGGGACACAGGGGCTGCTGCTGCTACACAGGCTCAGAGTCCTGGGGGCTGCCCTGGTGCCCTAGACGCTGGGGTAAAGGGCCGGTGTCGCAGGCTGTCCCGGGGCTTGGGGAGCCTGGGGAGCTATTGGTGGGAGCGGCTGGCAGTGACGCATTGAAGGACGTGCTGGGGGCGGGGCACAGGGACGGGCCGGGGCAGCCACCAGGGATGGGGGTTACGGGGACGGCCCTGGGGTACCCGGGTCATGGAGTGGGTGTGGATGGTGCTGTTGGGGGGGGCACTGCCCCGTCTGCTCAGGCTCCCGGATGGCCCTTGCTGTCCTGGGCAGACGTCTGGGGTCTCAGCCAGCACCAGAGCCCCTCAACCCCAAGACCGGCCTGGGGGCTCCTCTGCCCTGCACCCCCCTGTGTGCGGGTCACTGCCCTACTGTACGCACCCCCCCCTGTGTTGGGCTCCCCCCAGACCAGGCTGGGGGCTCCTCTGCCCTGCAGCTGCTCCTGTGTGGGGGTCACTCCCCTACTGTACCCCCCCCCCCCAGTGTGGGGCTTCCCCCTAGACCAGGCTGGAGACTCCTCTGCCCTGCACCCCCTGTGTGGGGTTCACTGCTCTACTGCAACCTCTGGTGTAGGGCTCCCCCCTAGACCGGGCTGGGGGCTCCTCTGCCCTGTAGCTGCTCCTCTATGGAGGTCACTGTCCTACTGCACCCTCCCGTGTGGGGCTCCCCTCTAGACCAGGCTGGGGACTCCTCTGCCCTGCAGCTGCTCCTCTGTGGGGGTCACTCTCCTACTGCATTTCTGCAGTATGGGGCTCCTCCTAGACCAGGCTGGGAGTCTCTGCCTTGCAGCTGCTCCTGTGTGGGAGGTCACTGTCCTACTGCACCCCCCTAGACTGGGCTGGGGGCTCCTGTGCCCTGCACACCCCGCCCCACCTGAGCCTCAGGGCCTGTGGGGAAGCTTCCCAGCCCGTGGGTGTCAGCGGAGGCAGCCACCTGTACCGTTTGGGCTCGTGCCTGCAGCTCGGATCTCTCCGGAAGCCGCGCACTGGTCCGAGCAGAAGGGGGGGCTCAGAGAGGGTGCAAGAGGACGGGTGCCCACAGGGAGCCCCAGCTGTGCAGGGGCCCTTGTGCTTGTCCCTTGATGGCGGGTGCGGAGGGAACGGGAGTCCATGGGGCAGTTGTCGGTGGATGTGTCAGCCGGGAACTTCCTTCCTGCTTCCTCCGGGCCACCACCTGCGCACACCCTCCTCCGGCTGCAGCCGAGCGCCTTCCTGCCCCTTCCTGCCCCTTCGTGCCCCTTCCTGCCCCAGCCTCTGAGCCTGCAGCCCGGGGGACCTGGGTGCTGCTCCCAGCCCGCATGTCGCCCGTGGACGGCAGTGGGAGCCCCTAGCAGTGTTGGTCCACGGCCCTGGGAGCCCCGCTGCTGCTGCTGCTGGGCACCCACAAAGGCTGGTGCACTCGGCTGCTCTTAGAGGTTCTCGTCAGCCTGGTTTCCTCTGATTAAAAAACACAAAACATGAGGGCAGGTGACGGCGTGTTTTAGTGCAGCAGACAGGTGTGCCCGTGGCACGGCAGAGAAGCACGCCGGTGTCCGCAGGCCTGCCGTGGGGCCGGGCGCGTGCACGCTGCTCTCCGCGCCCACCCTGACCGCCCGTGTCTGTGTTTCAGGCCCGAGGTCCCGGCTATGGCCGCAGCTACCATAGTCCACGACACGTCTGAGGCGGTGGAGCTGTGCCCCCCGTACGGCCTGTACCTGAAGCCCATCACGAAGATGACCATCAGCGTGGCGCTCCCGCAGCTGAAGCAGCCCGGGAAGTCCATCTCCAACTGGGAGGTGATGGAGAGGCTGAAGGGCATGGTGCACAACCACCAGTTCTCCACGCTGCGCATCTCCAAGAGCACCATGGACTTCATCCGCTTCGAGGGCGAGGTGGAGAACAAGAGCCTGGTCAAGTCGTTCCTGGCCTGTCTGGATGGCAAGACCATCAAGCTCAGCGGCTTCTCCGACATCCTCAAGGTGCGCGCCGCCGAGTTCAAGATCGACTTCCCCACCCGCCACGACTGGGACTCTTTCTTCCGTGATGCCAAGGACATGAACGAGACGCTGCCCGGGGAGCGGCCGGACACCATCCACCTGGAGGGGCTGCCCTGCAAGTGGTTCGCCCTCAAGGAGTCGGGCTCCGAGAAGCCCAGCGAGGAGGTCCTGGTCAAGGTGTTTGAGAAGTTCGGGGAGATCCGGAACGTGGACATCCCCATGCTGGACCCCTACCGCGAGGAGATGACCGGGCGCAACTTCCACACCTTCAGTTTCGGGGGCCACTTGAACTTCGAGGCCTACGTGCAGTACCGCGAGTACGTGGGCTTCATCCAGGCCATGAGCGCCCTGCGCGGCATGAAGCTCATGTACAAGGGGGAGGACGGAAAGGCCGTGGCGTGCAACATCAAGGTGAGCCCCCGCCGGGCCGCCTGCTGCGGGCGGTGGGGGGCAGCGTGCCCCTCGTGTGGCATGCGGCTCCGGGTGTGGGCAGGCGCACAGGCGGCCCTGCGGAGGAGCCAGGCTGCGGGGGCCCTCGGCGGCGGAGGGGGGCCTGTGGCGGCCGGCTGGTGGTGCAGGTCCAGGGGACGGAGGGGCCCTGCTGGGGGGGAGGGGAACACACTGTCCCTGAGGAGCATGACGGGCTTCCCTGCCAGCAAACGGGGCAGGCCAGCCGTGTCTCAGAGCGCGCGCCCCGCTGGCATCCCGGCTTCACACGGGAGCGCAGGGCAGAGTATCACTGGCCCTGTGTGTTCGCGTGTCCGAGGCACGCCTGCCTGTGGACCCCACGTCCTGGGTGGGGCCACCTGTGGGGGCGGGGTTCCCTGCTCGTGAGCGGAGCCGCCTGGGGCCGCCTGTCCTGTGGCGCGCCCGTGGGTCACTGCGCTCTCTTCTCTCGAAGGTTTCCTTCGACTCCACCAAACACCTGAGCGACGCCTCCATTAAGAAGCGGCAGCTCGAGAGGCAGAAGCTTCAGGAGTTGGAGCAGCAGAGGGAAGAGCAAAAGCGCAGAGAGAAAGAGGCCGAGGAGAGGCAGCGAGCGGAGGAAAGGTGTGTGTGCACACGCGAGGGCTGTACACGGCCCCTGGATGCCCGCTGTGTGCGTGAGTCTGTGTGCAGGTGTGAGCACGTGCCCGCTGGGGGCCTGGACGGCGCCTTCTGTGTAGAGCCTCCTGTGGGCGTCGTGTGTGTGTGTGTGCACGTTTGAGTGTGCAGGTGTGAGCATGTGCCTGCCAGGGGCCTGGAGGGCGCCTTCCATGCAGAGTCTCCTGTGGTTGTCGTGTGTGTGTGTGTGTGTGCACATCTCTGTGTGCAGGTGCATGCACGTGCCTCCCAGGGGCCTAGATGGCGCCTTCCATGCAGAGCCTCCTGTGGGTGTCGTGTGTGTGCAGGCTGGATGTGCGTGTGGTGTCCGGGTTCACCTGCGCCTGGTCTTGCGGTTTATCCGTGCGTCGAGCGGACTCCGCGCTCCTCGGCTGCCGCGCGTAGGTTTGCTTCCGTAGCTTCCGCTCTACTGCAGACGGAGGGCCACGCTGCGCACTGCTCCCGCTCCAGCGTCCCGTCGGGGGTGGTGGGTGCAGACCGTGTGCGTCACTGCTGACCCAGCTCCCCTCCCGGATCCCTCCTGGGAGCGTGTGGTGGCGGGGTGGTTGCGGGGCAGTGGGGTGCGTGCTGGCGCGGAGCTGTGCCGTGGACGCCACTCCTGGGGATGTGCTGGGGATGTCACACTGCCCGGCCGCTCCCTGGGTCAGCACCTCTGGGGCCGGGGCGGGAAGGGCACGGGCGGCTCCTCTGACCTCGGCACTATCCCAGCAGCCCAGCCCTTCGCCGTGCGTGTGCCTGCTGATCACGACCCACACGCCCCCAGCGGGCAGGGTTCCCTGTGCGGCCCCACTCCCTGGGTGTTAGTGGTGGGACACGTGCGCACGCGGCCTGAGGACCGGCCTTCCCTGTGTGTGGGCTGCAGGCGAGCTGGGCACACGGGGCTCCCAGACGGGGGGCAGCGCAGGTGCTGCGGGTGCTGCGGTCATGGCGAGCCGCGAAGGGGCAGGGCCGGGGCCTGCAGAGCCTGCTGCTCTGGCCGCTCGCCATCCTCACGTTGGGGCCCCCACCCCTGGAACACGGAGGGTGTGAGTTCTTGGGCTCCGTGGGGTTCGTGTGAGAGGAAGGCCTGTCTGCAGGGGTTGTGCTGAGGCGGTGGCCGGCTGTGTGGAAGCGGCCGCGCCTCGGGGATCTCTGAGCTCCTGACCACCGTCCTCGCTGTCCCGTCTGTGCACGTTTGTCTCTTCTGGAATCTCATTCACGGGGGGTTGCAGGGCACATACTGTTCTGTCTTCAGTGGTTCCCGGAGCAGAACGCCCCCAGAACGTTCCGTGTGACCACACACACGTGTACTCGTCCGTGTTTGCAGAGCCCTAGCGATGGGGGCTGTTACATCTCAGCGTTGCCTGTACCCACAGTTATTCCCTGAACCGGCTGCTGTGTGCACGACCTCCTCTGTGCGCCCCCCATGCTGTCATGGGCTGGCATGCCACTGGGCATTGGGTGTGTCCTGACGCTCCTCTCCACCTCCTGCACTGGCCCCGGGTCCAGCGTTCCTCTCCTGTCCACTTGTGTGGCTTGTGGGGCAGGCACGCTGTGTCTCGGTACTGCCTGGTGATCCTGCCTAGTCGTCCTGCCTAGTAGTCCTGCTTGGTGCTCCCGCCTGGTGCTCTTGCCTAGTAGTCCTGCCTGGTGTTCTTGGCTAGTAGTCCTGCTCAGTGCTCCTACTCGGTGCTCCTGCCCAGTGCTCCTGCTCAGTGTTCCTGCCTAGGGGTCCTCCCTGCTGCTCCCACCTGGTGCTCTTGCCTAGTAGTCCTGCCTGGTGTTCTTGGCTAGTAGTCCTGCTCAGTGCTTCTGCTCGGTGCTCCTGCCCAGTGCTCCTGCTCAGTGTTCCTGCCTGGTGCTCTTGCCTGCTGCTCCTCCCTGCTTCCCTTGCCTAGTAGTCCTCCCTGGTGCTCATGCCTAATGCTCTTGCCTACTAGTTCTGCTTGGTGCTCCTGCCTACTAGTCCTGCCTGGCGCTCTTGCTTAGTGCTCCTGCCTGCTGCTCTTCCCTAGTAGTCCTGCGCAGTGCTCCTGCCCGGTGCTCCTGCCTGGTACTGCATCCCGGGGCCGCTGCTGGCCTCTGGACCTGTGTGTGTGTTGTTCAGACCTGATCTCCCTGTGCCATTAGAGCCACCCCTTCTATTCTGAGGCTTGAGCTTGGTTAGTAGGATACTCCCTCCCAAGGTCCTGAAAATTCTCGCTCCGGCGTGCGCCTGCCCGTTCTCCAGTTCCTCAGATTCCGCAGAAACTTACCACCCGTCCCAGTAGTAGGGGAGTACTCCTGTCCCCCATCCTTATCCACGGGGATGAAGAGAAGGGCGGCGCTTGTGCACGTGCCCCGGTGGCCATGCTGTCCGCGCTTGCCTAGTTGTGCCCGCTGACCGCGTCCTGAGCGCTGACCCGCGGCGCGGCGTAGATGCCTCACGGAGCCCTCATGTATTTTGCGCAGGAAACAGAAGGAACTCGAAGAGCTGGAGAGAGAGAGGAAGCGGGAGGAGAAGCTGCGCAAGAGGGAGCAGAAGCAGCGCGATCGCGAGTTCCGTCGGAACCAGAAGAAGCTGGAGAAGCTGCAGGCGGAGGAGCAGAAGAAGCTGCAGGAGAAGATCAAGCTGGAAGAGCGCAAGCTGCTGCTGGCCCAGCGCAACCTGCAGTCCATCAGGCTGATCGCCGAGCTGCTGAGCAGGGCCAAGGTACGGTGGGCGCGTGGATGGGCGGGCGTGGGGGTCTGGCCAGCGGCCCGGAGCGGGAGGTGGCGGCCGCCGCCCCGTGAGAACGGACGTTTGTGCTCACAGCCACGCCATCGTCGGTAGCTTGTAGCCTTCCTGCCTGGTCCCAGATGCTAGGGTGTGTCGTTGCGCAGAGCTTGTAGCGCCGTGACGAGCGTCACCTGCACTCACGCCTCCCAGACTCGGTCCCCGAAGCCCGCAAGGAGCAGGCACGCAGGGTCACCGTTGCCCGGGCGGCGGGAGTGGCCGAGCTCCCCTAGGCCCCTGCGGATGCCCGCCTGCGGCAGATGCTGTGCCCGGGACCGTCGGGACCGTGGGCTTTGCTCTGACCCCACAGGCCAGCGGCCAGGGGCGGCGGGAGGCTGAGGGCCGAGCCCGCTGCTAGACAGGGCCCGTGCGGCGGCGTCCCTGCGGGGCTCAGCGGGCGCCATGGGGCCTGGTCGGCCCACGTCCCTCGTCCGCGGCCCTGGATCTGACAGGTGTCAGCCGGCGCGCTGCGGATGAGCGCCTCAGAGCTGAGAGCCGCCTCGTTCCTCCCACCCGCTCCTTCCGGAGGCCCGACCGGTAACTCCTGCGAGCCGGGGGCCGGGGACGCGCGGGGACCCCGCCCGGCACTCCTTGTGCTTGGGCAGGCCGCGTGCCCCGCGGAGTCAGGCGCGGGGCGACCCCATAACCTGTTGTCTAATTACAGTTGTGATAAGTCCCCGGGAAGGAGACTGGCAGGCGCGCTGAGACGTGGCAGCTCAGCTCTTGTTTCATGGTGAATATTGAAGACGCTAACCCAGGCCAGGCCCCGCACGTCCCGCGGCGGCCACGGCAGCGTGTGTCCGCCTCGTAATCTCAGCTCCCTGACGCTGGTGACCGCTTGCGACCTCACAGCAGGCCCCGTGTGCGCCTCGGAGGGGCCAGGCCCCACCCGGAATGCCCGCCCCGGGGCTGTGCCACGTAGCTTCGCCTCGGGGTTTCCTTCTCGCTCGGACGCATGACGGCCCGGGCGTGGTAGGGACGGGCGGGCCGCACTCCGGCCGGAGCGTCCACCCGGTACCCCCAGGCCTCAGGGCATCCACAAACCCAGCGCCTCCTGGGAGCGTGTGGGGTGCGCGAGGTACATGTCCGCGTCTTCCCCTTTGTGCTGCAGGCCATGAAGCTGCAGGAGCAGGAGCAGAAGGAGGAGACGCTGCGGCTGCAGCAGCTGGAGGAGAGGCGGCGGCTGCAGGAGGCCGAGCTGCGGCGCGTGGAGGAGGAGAAGGAGCGCGCGCTGGGGCTGCAGCGCAAGGAGCGGGAGCTGCGGGAGCGCCTGCTGAGCATCCTGCTGAGCAAGAAGGCCGACGACCCGCACACGCAGGACGAGCTCGGCGTCTCCCACGCAGACCTGCTGCAGCCCGTGCTGGACATCCTGCAGACCGTGTCGGCCGGCTGCGTGGGCGCGGCCTCCCTGCACCCCCTCGTGGGCCAGCCGCCCCCCGGCACCCCGAGGGAGACCCCGCCCCGGCCGGAGGCCGACAGCACGCCCAAAAATGTGAACGGGAGCCTGGCTGAGGAGGCCCAGTGCAGGGAAGGCCTGAGCGCTCGGCTGGCCGCCGCGGGGGACGGCTCGCCTGAGAAGAGGTGCCCCGGCGTCCTCGCCTGCATTCCCGACAACAACCAGCAACCCAAGGGCGTGCCCGCCGCCTGTGACCAGAGCGTACCCAAAAAGGACACTCGTTCGGAGCAAGACAAGTGCAACCGCGAGCCCAGCGGGAGCCGCGGCCGGTCCAGCGGGGGCCGGGGGGAGGACGACAGACACAAGCGGGAGAGGAGCCGGCCGCGGCGGGCTGGCAGCCGGGAGGACGGGAGGCAGCCGCGGAAGGAGCGGCGGCAGCACAAGAAGCACTCGCGCCAGGACGACAGCCCTCCGCGGCGCAGTGCGAGCCCCGACCACAACCGCTCCCGCAGGTCCCACAGCAGGGAGCGCTCCAGCCGCAGGGAGCGGAGCCGCGACCGCAGGGGCGGCTCGGGCAGGAAGCGCAGCCGCCACCGCCGCAGCGACCGCGACCGGTCGCGCTCAGGGTCCCCCAGCCGGCACCGCAGCACCTGGAACAGGTAATGCAGGGCGTTCCCGCACGTGGCCGTCCCGCGGAGACGAGGCCCTGTGGCGCTCTGGCCCCTCCTCTGCCCGGCCTCCGCAGAGCGCAGCCAGGGGGCCACCGGGCAGGACGGCCGCACCTTGCAAGTGTCCCTTGGTGAGCCTCTGGCGGCCCTTGTGTCGGAACGCGCAGCCCTCAGTCGCTAGCTTTAGTTGTCCCTTCAAACTGTTGATCCGATAGCTTTAACGTCACCGATTCCCTCTCAGTCAGGAAACGCGCTTGCCGAGTGGTGACGAGTGCAGAGCCCCCTGTACACGCAGGCGGAGCAGCGTCTCTGTCCCCTTTGGGGGCACCCGCATGTGCGCTGATTCTCGGGAGGCTGGTTGCACGTCACTGGGGACAGACGGTCACGTATGGACAGACGGCCATGGTCCCACAGGGCCACGAAAATTCGAAAAGGCCCTGCCCTGGTGGTGTGTTTTTTTTTTTTTTTTTTTTTCTTTTTCTTTTGTGATTTTAACTGATTGGGAAGCGCAGTTAGGATGCCAGTAGCACCCGGCGGCGCTGGTGACCCGTCACGTCATGCCTGGAGACCGTGCCAGTCCTTAAGGTCAACACTCAGACGTGCTTTCTAAGGCGTCGGTGCGCGGGGGGCGCCCCCAGCACGGTCCGATGCTCGTTCGCTTCAGAGACGTTCACGTTACAAACTGGTGATTAAGCATATAAAGAAAAAAAAAGGGGGTTGGTTAAAAGCTTTGGTTTCTAGTCGAGGTTAGCGTGTGTGGTTTTTTTAAGAAGCTGTTTTGCTAAATTATTTTTACTTGGAACGTTTCAAACAGATTTAAGGCTAAAAACTTGTTAAATTTTATAATCATTTGCTTCTCCAAGTGAAGCTCAAGAAACACTTAAAAATAGCTGTAATGTTTGCGTTAGGAAAGATGGTGTTTATTCCAGTTTGCATTTTTTTGTGAAATAAAACCTTTTTCCAATGAACTAATATTTTCCAGCCTTTCTGTTTGTTTGTTTAAGCTCTTGGGGCTGCGTTCCTGGGCTGAGCGTAGTTGAGCAGCTCTGACACAGATCGAAATCATCGCTTCCTTTAGAGCCGCTCGCTCGTGGGCAACGATGCACTTCGTAGGGCTGTCGCTGTGAACTCTGCCCGTGGAAGGAGGATCCTGCGTCCTAAGAGGCGTTCGATTTACTGAGCTAGACTCTAGCAGATTCACGAAAGCTAAAGAGCCGCTTTCTAAAGTCAATCAAGGTGAAAGTCGCTCTTTTCTCACCTGGCCTCGTAACAGGCAGGAGTCGGCGCTCCTGCTGGGACTGCAGACGCTAACCATCCCTCCACCCGCCCGTGTGTCGCTAACACGCAGATCTTGTCCGCATGTGGACGGCTGGTCACAGGCCTCCTGCACCCCAGCTCCCTGGCACAAACCGAGATGGACACGGCACACTCGCGTCTTTCTTTCTCTGGCATGGCTCTTATCTTGTCTCTCACCTGCTCAGGTGAGGGTGCAAGATGTGCTCAGGCGCCCAGTGATTGGAAACGCTTCCCGGAAATCCCGTCCGGGTCCCTGTAGCCCAGCCAGCGCTGGACGTTTGTTGGCCCCGTCAGTGGCTCAGAATGTCCTGGGACCGGGTGTTGGGAAGTCTCTGAGGTCAGGGGGAGGTCTCTGAGGTCACGGGGAGTGCTCTATGTGAGCTCAGGGAGGTGGGTTTGGGTTTCGTGACTGATGTTCTCCAGCCGGAGGTCTGTATGCTGGAGGGAGCAACGGTGAGGAGGGGGCTTATGGCAACAGGTGTCGACCTGGAACACGCTGGTGCATTGGGACGAGGAGGGAGGTACAGCTGGGGAGTGTGTGGCCTTCAGGGCGCATGGGATGTATATGTGGCTGGTGGGTGGGGGTGCAGGAGGGCCCCGGGAAGGGTGGAGAATGCCAGCCCCATACCTGCCCGATGGGATGTCATGGGGAGGAGACTCAGGAGTGTGAGTTTTGAAGACCCCATCCAGGGCTCTGCATGTACATCCAGCCCCTGCGGTGCAAGGAAGGCGGGGTGGCCACAGTGCTGTCCAGGCCGGTCCACCCTCGCTGTCCTCCCAGCTGTGGGGTCTGTCAGTGACTGATGAGGGGCGGTGCTGACACCTCCAACCTTAATAGCGGATACAGCACATTCTCCTCGCTTTCCTGTCAGATTTTGCCCTTTGTATTCTGACTCTCTGTTATCGGGTGCGTACAAGTTAACCATGGTACCGTCTTGGGAGAACTGACTCCTTGCTCATTTCTGGCACTCTTTTTATTTATTTATTTATTTTTTTATTCTTGGTAATTTCTTGTTTTGAAGTCTCTGGTGGCAAACGGGGAACAATGGACTCTGTTGGGAAGAGGTGTCCACGATGGTTTACGGGGCAGGAAGGGAGTATTTCCACCCCAGAAGCTTTGTCCTACACACTTGCAGGGCGAGGAGGAAGGGTAGCGTCTGCCTCTCCGTCCGTGTTTGTCCGGGTCTCTGTCATTCACCACATTTTGCCGTTAGCCTCCTTCTGGGCGATCGGCATCATTGTGTTATCGTGAGAACCTTAAAACCGCCTCCTGATCTGTCGTGGTTCCACCCGGGTGGACTTTGGCAAATGGACAGTCGGCTTACTCTGAAACCAGTGGTGACAAAGTACATTCTGGGTCACACCCACACCCACACATGCTGAGGGGTCGATGCCCTGGGGCCTGCAGTGGGGACCTCGGCCACCTCTACCTGTTTGCTGAGAAATTCCCCTGTCCCGAGTGTGCCCCGTGTCATCCCGAGGTACCACTCTTGATACAAACTGCCCCTGGACTTACACCAGGAATGACCGGTGGGGACGGTTTTCATCAGTTGCATCCCGAGGGAGGGATGGGGCCAGGGATGTTCTCTGGACCTGAGGGCAGCGGGGTCTGCGTGGGACCCGTTCTGAAGACCGCAGCCAACATTTCCTTAAAACGTCTACACCAGGAAATGCACTGCTGGCGTTTTGGGGGAAATGTTCAGTAAAATGCATGTTTGGGGAAAGGTTTAAGAAGTGTGCAGGGGATCCCTGGGTGGCTCAGTGCTTTAGTGCCTGCCTTCGGCCCAGGGCGTGATCCTGGAGTCCCGGGATCGAGTCCCGCATCGATCTCCCTGCGTGCAGCCTGCTTCTCCCTCTGCCTGTGTCTCTGCCTCTCTCTCCCTCTCTGTGTCTTTCATGAATAAATAAAAGTCTTAAAAAAACAAAGTGTGCAGGGATGTCTGGAAGAGGCCTGCCCCAGGATGAGGCATGGTTTCAGCCGCAGGTGCACAGCGGCTGCCATCTGCATCCTGCAGTGTAGACGCGTCCTCACAGCCCCCTTCATGCCCAGCTGAAGCACCCGTGCTCCTGTCCGCACCCCTCCAGGAGCCCACCTCCGCTACCCTCCCCGTCAGGCACGGGCCCCAGGCTCACATCACCCCCAGCACCCAGCAGAACGGCCGTGCCTGGCCACGTGTCTCTGTCATACGTGAATCCTGACCCCCAAGGCGGCGGTTATCAGCTGGTGGGCCTTGGGGAGGGGATTTGCTCATGAGGGCCTTGCCCCCACGAACGAGATTAGTGTCCTTACGAGGCCCCAGAGAGCCCCCCGGGCCCTCTCCTGTGTGAGGCCCCGGAATGGGCAGCCATCTGTGAACCAGGAAGCGGGTCCTCACCAGACCGTGAGTCTGCCAGCATCTTGACTCGGACGTCCACACCCCGAACCGTGAGGGATACACGGCTGTTGTTCCCAAGCCCCCAGCCTGTGGCATCGTGATTCCAGCTGCCCCAGCCGACACTGCAGGTGACGAGATGCCACGTGACGGGACAGCACGTGACAGGACGGCAGGTGAAGGGACGCCAGGTAATGGGACTCCAGGGGATGGGATGCCAGGTGATGGGACTCCAGGTGATGGGATGCCAGGTCACGGGACAGCAGGTGACGGAACAGCAGGTGATGGGATGCTGACACCAGGTGATGGGATGCAAGCTGTGATGGGACTCCAGGTGATGGGACACCAGGTAACGAGACTCCAGGTGATGGGATGCCAGATGACGGGATACCAGGTGATGGAACAGTAGGTGATGGAATGCCAACACCAGGTAATGAGACTCCAGGTGATGAGATGCCACATGACAGGACAGCACATGACAGGATGGCAGGTGATGGGACGCCAGGTAACGGGACTCCAGGTGATGGGATGCCAAGTCACAAGACAGCAGGTGACAGAATGGCAGGTGACGGGACTCCAGGTGATGGGACGCTGACACCAAGTGATGGAATGCAAGGTGATGGGACTCCAGGTAATGGGATGCCAACACCAGGTAACGAGACTCCAGGTGACGAGATGCCACATGACAGGACAGCACGTGACAGGACAGCAGGTGATGGGACGCCAGGTAACGGAACTCTAGGTGATTGGACTTCAGGTGATGGGATGCCAACACCAAGTAACGGGACTCCAGGTGATGGGATGCCAGGTCACAGGATAGCAGTTGACGGAACGGTAGGTGATGGGATGCCAACACCAGGTAACGGGACTCCAGGTGATGGGATGCCAGGTGATGGGACGGCAGGTGACAACGGCAGGTGATGGGAAGGTGACACCAGGTGATGGGACAGCAGGTGATGGGACAGCAGGTGACAACATATAATGGGACAGCTGGCGATGGGATGCCAGGTTATGAATGACACAGTAGGTGACAGGACAGCAGGTGACAGGATGTCAGATATCCAGGATGGGACAGCAAGTGATGGGATGCCAGTTGATGGAACAGCCGGTGACAATGCAGTAGGTAGGCCAGGTAATAGGATAGTAGGTGATGGGATGGCAGCTGATAGGACACCTGGTGGCAGGACAGCAGGTGATGGCATGCCAGGTGATGGGACAGTTAGTGATGACACAGCAGGTGACTGGACACCAGGTGACAGGACAGCAAGTGACCAGATCCCAGGTGATGGGACAGCAGATGACAGGATGCCAAGTGACAGGACAGCGGATGGCACAGCAGGTGACGGGATGCCAGATGGTAGGACGGCAGGTGACGGGACACCTGGGGTGGTTGAGTTGGTTGAGTGTCCAGCTTTTGACTTTGGCTCAGGTAGTGATCAGGGTCGTGAGATCGAGCCCCCATTGGGCCCCACGCCAGCGGGGAGTCTGCTTGAGAGTCTCTCCCCCTGCCGTTCCCCCACGCATGCGCTCTCTCAAATAAATCTTTATTTTTTATTTATTTTTAATTTTTTAAAAAATATTTTATCTATTTATTCATGGGAGACACAGAGAGAGAGAGAGAGGCAGAGACCCAGGCGGAGGGAGAAGCAGGCTCCATGCAGGGAGCCCGACGTGGGACTCGATCCCGGGACCCCAGGATCAGGCCCTGGCTGAAGGTGGCGCTAAGCCGCTGGGCCACCCGGGCGCCCTCAAATCTTTAAATAGAAACAAAGTCTCTCAGCAGCTGGGCTTCCTGAGGGAGCAGGCACGGACCGTGACGCCCGGCCCTTCCGGGCCCTTCCGCAGCTCCCGCAGAACCGTCCCCACGAGGAGCACGTTTGCGGCCCCTCCCACGAGAAACGCACTAGCTGGGGCCGTTTCTGAACAGCCGCCGTCCACGCGAATCCTTCTCTGTTTTCAGCCCGAGCCCTGGGGATGCTGCCGGTCAGGCTGGCGTCTGGCATGTGCTCGGCGGCGGGACGCGAGCCCCGACCTTGGATTCTGGGGCACGTCCCGCAGAGCCTACCCGCCGGGAGGCGCGTCCTCCGGCTTGCTGCTGGCGACGCGGGCCGGGTGGGGCAGGTGATCCGGTCCCCTGGTGAGCCCCCTCCAGCGCCCGAGGCCCGTGTCCGTGTGACCGCCCGCCGGCCTCTGTGCAAAGCGCTGTGCCAGCCCGCCCTGCACTGTGCGTATGGCATGTTGCACGCCCAGCCACACCTGGGCTTTGCATGTGAACTCGAGCATCGGAACGGGCACGGGACGAGAGTGGCACCTCCCCTCCTTCCTCGTGTGGCCTGGACCTTCCCACCCAGGCGGCCGCCCCGTCCCCGCTGATGGGCACCCTGACCAGTCCTGCCCCGCCATGAGCTTGGCTCCGAGGGCGCCCTGCGTGTCCAGGTGTCCGCATGGGGCCTCCTGCATGTAAATCTCTGCTCCGGAGATCTTGGCTTCTGCGGTGAAGATGTTCCCTGCACACAATCGCTTGCATGGATCCACAACAGCAGAGTGTGACTCCACGGAGCAGTGAGTGGGTGGCACAGGGCTCTTGTCACCTGAGCTCAGCCCTGCCTACTGTGGGTTAATGGTGGCCCCAGAACATATGGCCACGTCCTACCTACCCCTGCAACCTCAGGACGGGAACTCATTGGAAACGGGGTGTTTGCAGATGGGATGACGTGAGGGTCTGAGCTGAGCTCGTCCTGGACCAGGTGGCCCTATGTCCAACAACAGGGGTCCTTGCAAGAGACAGAAGAGGAGGCGCAGACGCAGAGGAGGAGCCCCATGAGGATGGAGGACAGGGGAGGGACGCGGCCTCCAGCTGGGGGACGCCTGGGGCCCCAGACGCCAGAAGAGCCCCTGCCCTGGATCTCAGCAGCCCTGCCTGCCCGGATCTCAGACGTCTGGTCTCCAGAGCCGAGATAGGCTAATCCCTTTGGTTTCGAACCAGTGGGTTTTGCGTCATTTGACATGGCATCCCTAGAAGATTTACGGGAGCCCCTGGGCGCCCCATGTCCAGGGCCTACAAAGTATTCGATGCGTGCAATGAGTAATCAATGCTAGTGATTAGCAAGCATATCGGTTCTGGACCCGTTTCCTTGATGATGGTGTGATGGAGGGAGGTGGGAGATGCGGCTATTTAGGGCTGTGGGCACAGCAGGGACAGGACTGAGCACAGAGCCAGCGCGTACCCTGAAGCTTGGTCATCCCCGTAATAGGATTAATGGGATTTTCTAGACTGATCCGCCTTTGGCTCGTGCTGGGCCTCCAGCAAGGAGCTTCTGGCAGCAGCACCGCGCGGCCGACCGCCCCACGACTTGCTAGCAGACCCACACTCTGTGCAGCCGGGACGACCGGGGGCTCTGTGTGCCAGCCGGGCGTGGGACAAGGATGAGTTCCCCGGAGGAACAGGCGTTCCGTCTGCTGACCGAGTACTCAAATGGTTTCATGGTCTCCCAGGTAGGAACGTGGGGAGAACGTTCCGCCGGAGCAGACGTGGATCCCGTGGGTGGGAGCTGGGCGAGGGCGATGGGGAGTGACGGCTTCATGGGTAGGGAGTGTCCTGTAGGGGTGGGTGGGGTGTCCTGCAAGGACGGGCAGGTGCCTTCTGGGCCGTGGGACAATGCTTACTGAAAGAGATTGAAATATTCAAGACTTTTTGTGGCTTTTTGTGTAATATGGGCGGTTGTCCATTAACACACTACAAAGCGAGGTGATGTGTTTGAAATAGAGGCGAGCCTGGGGGCCCACGGGCAACGTGGCGCGCTTCCGTATCTCATCCCTTCCCGTGGCTGAGTCCATATGATTCTGCGTGCACGCGGGACACACACGGGCCTCACGGTGTGTGATGCCACTTCTCCCAAACACGCGGAATAATGCAAATGCATGGACGCGGAAAGCAAAGTGGTGGTTCGCCAGGCCCCGGGGAGGGAGATGGGCAGCGACTGGTCGTTACGGACAGGCTCCCCTTTTAGGGGGAGGATGAGAATGTTCTGGAACCAGATAGAGGCGGTGGTTGCACAACGCAGTCAATGTGCCCAACACCCCCCGAGTTGTATTGTTTAAGACGCTTAATGCCGAACCTTCTGCTACGTGAATTTTTCGTCCTTAAAACCTTTGAGGCAAGCTGTAGTTAGATTTGAGGAGTCTATATTTGTGTATATTCCTTCATTTATGTCTTTAAAAAAATTGTTTTTTCAAGAAATTTTTATTTAAATTCGAGTTAGTTAACATAGAGTGTATTACCGGTTTCGGAGGTAGAGGTCAATGATTCATCGGTTGCACGCGACACCCGCGGCTCATCGCATCACGAGTCCTGCTTCATGCACGTCACCCACTTACCCCATCCCTCCACCCACCTCCCCTCACTCAGATAGAGTGAGAACACTCAGCCCTATTTGTTTCCTGGAGTTGAGAATCTCTTATAGTTTGTCTCCCTGGTCTGATTCCGTCTAGTTTGATTTTTCCCCTCGTCTTCCCCTGTGTTCATCTGTTGTGTTTCTTAAATTCCACGTAGGAGTGAGCTTGTGTGATAAATGCTTTTCGCTGATTGACCTATTTCTCTTCGCGTCAGGCCCTCTAGTTCCCCCCGGGACATTGCAAATGGGAAGATTCCATCCTTTGTGATGCCTGAGGAATATTCTGTTACCTACATAGACCACATCTTCTGCATCCATTCATCTGTTGATGGCCATTTTGGGCTCTTTGCACAGTCTGGCTATTGTGGACATGGCTGCTGTGAACATTGGGGTGCAGGTGCCCCTTCCGTTCACATCTGTATCTTTGGGGTAAATACCTGATAGAACCACGGCTGGGTTGCAGGGTAGCTCTGTTTTCAACTTCTTGAGGAACCTCCATATTGGTTTCTAGACTGGCTACACCAGCTTGCATTAGATTTTACATTTTATTTAATTATTTTTTAAATAGATTTTATTTATTTCACAAAGAGAGAGAGAGAGAGAGAGAGAGCACAAACAGGGGGAGCATCAGAGGGAGACGGAGAAGCAGAGTCTTTGCTGAGCGGGGAGCCCGATGTGCGACTCGATTCCACGACTCTCAGTTCATGACCTGAGCCGAAGGCAGATGCTCAAACCACCAGCCCACCCAGGCGCCCCAATAAAATGTAGGCGGTCCTGTGTATGCACATGCGTGTGCGGATGCAGGCGGCAGGACAGCGCTCACAGCTGCTGCACGAGGGGACGGTGTCCTGCTCTCATGAGACGGTGAGATTCTCCCTGGCTTTTGGGGGTGAAACTCGAATTTTGAGAACACTGAGCTTCACCATGTGGGAGCTGACCACCTGCCAGGCAGAGAGCTGCCCAACGGCCGCATTCGTTGTGGGGGAAGGTGCGGGATGGCAAGATGGGGGTGATGTGTGCAGCCAGTGGGGTCCGGCCCCCCCAGCACCGTGGCGCCCTGTGCATGTGGGTGGTATTTTGAGTGTCCTGCGGGGGATATTGTGACACACGAAGGTGCCTTGGCCTCCCTCGCTCACCGACTCACAGGTGTTGTACTACTGCCGCCGTGTGCGCTTGACTCATAATTGAAGCGGCTGCGGAGTTTGGGTGGAGGTCACTGACAACTGCCACAGAATGTGCTCCCCGCGTGAGCCCACGGATCCCCCAGATGGGGTCTGTAGGCCCCCTACGGTGGAACCCTTGCGATACGGAGAAAGAGCTTCCTTCCGCAAATTAGTTATAATAATTCGCAGCCTTCCTGTCGCTTGAAAGCATGACCTGCTTGTGCTCGCGAGATGCTTCCCGGGCAGCTGGGGCTGTTCGCCGTTGGCTCACCAAGCTGTCGGGTGCGTTATACATCCCGGCAGGACAGTCCGCTCAGGACACGGGGTGCTTTGTCACCTGGTTGTCATGCGTGTAAGAGAAGAGGATTGCACACAAACGTCACCAAATAAAGCGTAATACGGCCTGGAGAGCATAAAACTGGATACAACTGCGATAGAGTAATAGCTAATTTGACGTTGATAGAGTAAAGTTTAATATGACCTTGACAAAACTTAATATGACCTTGATAAGATAAACGTTAATACAATCTTGATAAAATAATATTAACACGAACTTGATAGAGTAATACTTAATATGACGTTGATCAATAATACTTCTTAATATGACGTTGATGGAAAAAACTTAAAATGACATTGACAGAATCAATCCAATGTAACATGACCTTGACAGATTACTTAATACAACCTCGATAGAATAAATCCTAGTACAATTTTTTTTTGAACTTAATACAATTTTGATGGAATAATACTTACGACGACCTTGGTGGAATAATTCTTAACATGATGTTGATCGAATACTTAATATGACCTTGGTACAGTAAAACGTTAGACGACCTTGATAGAATAATACGACCTAGATAGAACAATACTTCATACGACCTTGACAGAATGAGTTAATAAAATCTTTTTGTTGTTGTTGTTTTAGACATTCCACTTAGTTTTTTGACAGAGAGAAGGAGAAAGAGCGAGAGCACAAGGCAGGGGGCGGGGACAGGGAGCCGCCGATTCCCGCTGAGCAGGGAGCCCGACGCAGGACTCGATCCCAGGACCCCCGGGGTCACGACCTGAGCCAAAGGCAGACGCTTCACCAGCTGAGCCCCCAGGCGCCCCTATAAGATCTAGTTGCAATAGGAGGGCCCGCAGCTTGTCCAGGACCTAATGTGGCCCTAATAGGACTTTGCGTAGCTTCGCCTGCGTGAGAAATCATTCGCCGTGGATCCAACCGGAGTTCACACCATGTGGACACAATAAAGCTTGCAACCGCCTGAGTAGAGCAGACAGCTAACAGAACCGTGACAGGACGAGTTCCCGCCCCTCCTAGGGTCACACAGGAACCGCAGGGGACGGGATCCGGTCCCCATAGGACCAGAGTTGGCGCGGGTGCACAGAGGGCACGGACACAGCCTCCCCCAGACGCCGTGGGGCGGCACAGAGTCCTGTCCAGGCCGCGTGGTGCATGAGACGGAGCGTCCTCATGGGCTCTCAGGTGCGAGCCTGGCCCCAGGGAGCACAGGGAAATGTGGGTGGACATGTCTGGGCGTCACCGCTCGGGCTGCAGTGGGTGGAGAGCAGACAGGCAGCCGCACACCCCACGGTGCCCAGGACGCACCTCAGGGAGCCATGTGGCCCCTGAGCACGGGATAAGGGGTGATAGGACCCCGGTCCACGGGATGAGAGTTTCCAGGATTCCAGTCCATGGAATGAGCACCACGAGGACCCACATCTATGGAAGGAGAGTCACCAGGACCCCCGTCCATGGAATGACAGTGACCAGGACCTCCGTCCATGGGATGGGAGCTATCAGGACACCGGTCCATGGAATGAGAGGCACCAGGATCCCGTCCATGGAACGACAGTGACCAGGACCCCTGTCCATGGGATGAGAATCACCAGGACCCCCGTCCAGGGTATGAGAGTCACCTGGGCCCCCATCCATGGAACGACAGTGACCAGGACCCCCATCCAGGGGATGAGAAGCACCAGGACCCCCAACCACAGAACAACAGTGACCAGGACCCCCGTCCAGGGGCTGAGAGTCACCAGGACCCCTGTGCATGGAATGAGAGTGTCTAAGACCCCAGACCATGGAATGGGAGTTACTAGGACCCCCGTCCATGGAATGAGAGTGACTAGGACCATAGTCAGAGGATAAGAAGAGTTCAGGCAGTGTCACTCCTCACGGGCCCTGCCACCCCCACTGCCACGGCCCCCGTGGAGAGCATATTTACGCCTTTCCCATCCGCTCGGTGAGAAAGCAAAGGCCAACCTCCGTCATTAAGCAGGATGGAGGCGGGTCTTATTTTTATTTCATTGTATTCACGTCCACGCACCTACTGCAGCGGTGCTGTCTCCATGGGGAGTGGGTGCCCCATGACCCTCTGCGCAGGTGGGACGTGAGTGTGTGCATCCGTGCTGGCCAATACCAGAGAGGTCGCCCCATCGAAAACCCTCCTGTGCAGGAGGAAAAACAATGCACTCATTCATCCGTCCTTTATCCGGTACGCGTCATTTCCGGGCAGGACCTGTCCAACTGTCTGGACAGATCCGGCACTAGCAGGCCACACGTTTTAAGGGTCTGGCACCACCGTGTAGGGAACCTCACTGGCCTCTGAGCAGCAGGGCGTGTATTTCCCCGCTTGCAAAATTAAACCAAGGCCAGCCTCGAGTCTGGGTCCCCAGGTAATCACTGCGAGCAGGGAAGGGGCGGAGACTAGGGTCTTGAAACCTCACGAGGGTTTGCCGGTGGCTGTTTGTCCCTGTCCCTTGGCTGGTGTTGTCTTTGGGGACTGTAGGTTTCCCTCGGAGGCTGTTTCTTTGCTGGAATGGTCCCCCGGCTGTTTCTTTGTCCGAAGTGATGCTGTTCCAGGCATGACAGAGGGCGGGGAGGGGGTTTAGTGAAGAGCTTCTAAACACAGACAGGGCGGGGGGCAAGCTGCAGGAACCCACACCTGCTCAGGACCCCCTTTCCCCAATGGCCAGCCCGCGAATGGCCTCGTGGGACCCTCCCTGTACTCTGCAGATAATCCCACCCCCCACCCCACCCCAGCCCACCCCACCCCCAGCCCTAGCTCTGACTCTCCCTGGGGACCAACCCAACCAGTAGATGGCATCGTTCCGGACGGCTGGTCAACCCCACAGCACGTGAGGCAGCAGAAACAGGCGCTTCCCGAGTGCACAGTGGAAGCACATTTCGTTGCATTTCACTCTATTTTATTTATTTATTTATTTATTTATTTATTTATTTATTTATTTATTTATTTTTAAATATTTTATTTATTTATTCATGATGGGAGGGGGGCAGAGACTCAGGCAGAGGGAGAAGCAGGCTCCATGCCAGGAGCCTGACGCGGGACTCCATCCCGAGACTTCAGGATCACGCCCCGGGCCAAAGGCAGGCGCTGAACCACCGAGCCACCCAGGGATCCCCCTATTTTATTTTTCATTTGTTTTACTTGCTCTATTCCACTCTAAGATATTTGAGTATTTACTTGACTTTTATTTGAGCATTTTGTTTAAAATCAGAAAATTTCATATAAATTAAACATTTTAACTGGTTAAAGATTTAACTGGAAGATTTTATCTTTATTTTTAAAGATTCTTTATTTTTTGGGAACACTTTATTGTTTTCTTTAAATAGACGTAACATCAAATTGACTATCGTCACCGTTTTTGAGTGCACAGCTCAGTGGCATTGAGCGCATTCACGTTGTTGTGCAACCACCTGCACCATCCACATCCAGAACTTTCTATTTTCCCCAATTTGAAGATTTGTCCCCATGAAACACGATCTCCCCGTTCCCCGACCCGCAGCCTTTGGCGCCACCGTCTACTCCCTGTCTCTATGGACGGGACTATTCTAGCGACCCCGTATATGTGGAATCACACATCCGTGTCTGATTTATGTCACTGATCGCCACGTCCTCAAGGTGCACCGACTCCGCTGTGTGCATGGACCATATTTTGCTCATCCATTCGTCCGTTGTTGGACGCCTGCTTCTTCCATGTTTGGCCACTGTGGATAATGCATCAGCGAACACGAGTGTACAAGTATCTCTTCCAGGGTCCACTTTCAATACTTTTGGGTCCACACCCAGAATTGGAATTTCTGGTTTTGTGGCCATTGTATGTTCGATTTTGTAAGGAACCGCCACAGTGTTTTCCACAGCAGTGCAGTGTCCCCTGAAAACGCACCCCTGAGTCCCCGTGGTGTGTGCTTCTACAAGTGGGGCTCCCAGGATGCTCAAAGCTGACCCGTTATTTCCGAGGTTCTGTTTGCTGCCTGTGAGCTGGGTGTGTTTGACCTTCTCGCCGAGGCCCCGGAGCCCCTGGGCGCGGTAGCGGTGGCTGCACGGCTGGGCACCAGCTCCCATGGGACAGAGCTCCTGCTGGACACCTGTGTGTCTCTGAAGCTACTTCAGGTAGAAACAAAAACAGGAAAAGGTAAGCATGTACACATTATGTAACTGAACGGGTGTGGCTGACTTTCAATAAAACTTTATTTACAAACACACGCGGTGGGCCAGGTGTGCTCCCCAGGCGGTACTTTGCCGACCTCATTCTAGGGACTCCACACGCTGGTGTGCGCATCCGTACCCTCATGAAGTATCCAATGAGCAAGAAAAAATGGGGGAAAGAATCATAAGGGAGTAATTTTCAATCAGACTAAATTTATCCAGTTAAAGGTTTGCCCTCCCTTACGCTATTATATTCTCATCTTGGTGTTGAAATGGGCCTGGGGCTGCCCATCATCTGCCAGACTTTTGTTGAAAACGGTGAGTTGGAATCTAACGTGTCCTTTTGCATTTGTTTTCAGCTTTATATCAAAACACAGAGCTCTCCAGCACCTACCTGGTGAGGGCCAGCCCCAAGTGCCAGGGCAACATGCTGCGGTACCTGGCCAGGACGACGTACCTGTGCTGGGGTCACCTGACCCAGGCCGTGAGGTGAGCACAGCCTCAAAGGGGTGGATAGGACCCCTGGGCTCCCTGGGGGCTGGTTTCAGGGCAACTGTGCGGTTGAAGCACCAGGTTTCTTGTAGCATCAAACACGACCCCGCTAGATGTGGAACTCTGAGCAGACGTGAGAAGCCCCCTGGTGCTGGCCAATGGGATTCACGTCATGCTAATCTGTCGAAATAAGAAGTCCTGGTGTTTAACTGGTGTCCGGGGAAACGGTCACGGGCTGAGGAGGCAAAGTGGGGAATCGTGATGGTTGTCCTCCCTGTAGCTGCTCTCGGGCTTCATGATGTGGGTGCCTGGGGCATCCTGGGCACTGCAGGGTGTGGAGCAGCATCTCTGGTCTCCTCCCACCATAGGCCATGGCACCCTCCCCAGCTGTGATAGTAAAAAAAGGTCCCCAGACATTGACAAGTGCCTTTTGAGAGCAGAATCCCAGAACCTGGGAACCACTGACATAGATGGATGGATACCTAGATGGTCAGGTAGGTATGTATGTAAATACATAGATAGATAGAGGGATGCATGGACGATAGTATAGGGATGGCTCAATGGGTGGAAGGATGATGGATGGATGGTTGGATGGATGGATGGATGATGGATGGATGGATGGACGGATTGGCAGGTGATAGCTATAGGGATAGATGGATGATAGTATAGGGATGCCTCAATGGGTGGAAGGATGATGGATGGTTGGATGGATGGATGGATGGATGATGGATGGGTGGACGGATTGGCAGGTGATAGATATAGGGATAGATGGATGATAGTATAGGGATGGCTCAATGGGTGAAAGGATGATGGATGGTTGGATGGATGGTTGGATGGATGGATGGACAGATAGGTGAATGGACAGATGGATGGATGGACAGATTGGCAGGTGATAGATATAGGGATAGATGGATGATAGTATAGGGATGGCTCAATGGGTGGATGGATGGATGGACAAATGGATGGATGGATGAATGAGTGGATGGATGGTTAGATAAATGGATGAATGGATGGATGGACAGATAGGTGGATGATTGGTCGGTGATAGATATAAGGATGGATGGATGATAGTAAAGGGATGGCTTGATGGGTGGATGGATAGATGGATGCACAAATGGATGAGTGGATGGATGATGGATGGATGGATGGATGGACAGATAGGTGAATGGACGGATGGGTGGATGATTGGTCGGTGATAGATACAGGGATAGATGGATGATAATATAGGGATGGCCAGATGGATGAATGAATGGATGGATGGATAGATGGATGGATGGTTGGATGGACAGACAGGTGGATGGATGGTTGGATAATTTAAAGATAGATATAGGGATGGATGGATGATTGATAGACGATAGATACACGGGTACATAGGCAGAGGGCTGGGGGGCTAGAGGTGCTAGATGGGTGCTAGGTAGAGAGATGGATAGAGGAGAGATAAGGACGGGTGGGAGGGTGCTAGGAGGGTAGGTAGGTAGCTCGATAAGAGCCAGCACTACTGGATGTTAGTGCACAGTGGATGGTAGATACTAACACCTGCGGGGAGCTCCTCATAGGTCTTAGGAGACATACATAAAGAGTAGATGTCGGCAGATAGAGCTAGATGACAGGTACTGACAGGTATCGAAGGGGCGCGGCAGGGCCCCTCCTGCTCCCAGGTTCCGGCTCCAGGTCCTCCGGGCCTCAGTGTCCGCTGGCCGCACATCACCTTCAGACCTCGTCAGACCGTCTTTAGGTCATCCTCCTTCCTTGCTCACACGGGGCGGAGCCCGGCTGCACGTCCAGCCTGCGGCTCTGAACACCTCCAAGGGGGGCCGTGCATGCGTTTGGTGACCGAGTCCCGTCCCCTGCCCGTTCTGTCTGTGACGGGAGGGGAGGCTGTGCGACCCCGCGTGCCCACTGGCGCTCCCTGGCCGCGTCAGATCCGGGGTGACCGCGTGGCGCCCGTTTGCAGGGACGGCAGGAACCAGTATCTGGAGGCATTCGGGGTTCCCTCCGACCAGCTCTTCAGCGCAATCTACAGGTAACGCGGGTGTCCGCGCTTGCAATGGACGTGGGGGGCAGGGGGCGTGGCTAAGGAAATGGGTCTAAACGGAGCAAAACAGAGGGAAGGTGATATTTAAGATGATGAAGAAGAAGAAAAACCCCACAGCAGATGTGTTTGTGTTGCAGCCACATGCCAGGTGTCCCGGCGGGGTGGGCTTCGGGGTCCCGAGGGTGGCGGAGCTGGGGCTCCCCACATCCCGAAGCAGGTCACCGTGCAGGCCTTCCCCGCCGTGCCCGCGGCTCACAACCCCCCGCCCCCCACGTCGTGGGGCGCGGTGAGCACCTGTGCTGTCGCGTGCAGGTCCGAGGACGAGCGGCTGCAGTTCATGCGAGGCCTGCAGGACGTCTGGAGCATCAGCGGGAGGCCTGTGCTGGGCGCCTTCGACCTGTCCCCGTTCCCGCTCATCTGCGACGTTGGGGGTGAGCCACTGCCCCGCACCCCGGAGCAGGGTCTCAAGGCTGGTGACCTCGGCGCCCCGGGGGGCGAGGGTCGGAACACGACGGAAAGGCCCCCACTTAGCATCGGGGGCCAAGCTTCCCGTCCGCGTCCCACAGGGTGCAGGGTCTGCAGCCCCTCTGCGGCTGCGGTGCACCCCGGGGCGGTTCGGAGCCTGTGCATCACGGTGGGATGGAGGTGTAGACGCTGGCATCGCTCAGTGTGACACGCTCTTGCGCTGACCGCCCCATACAGCACAACGCCTGTTAAGCTGCGATTCAGGGGCTTGCCCGGGCGCGCGCTCTGGTCGGGACCCTCCCCACCTGGGCGTGGCCCCCACAACGGGCTTGCGGGTCTGGACGGAGCCTCCCCGGTGTGGACGCGCTGGGAGTCGCATCCACGGGGCCCACAGGCCTGGGTGTGCAGCTCCGAGGGGCTCACACCCTTGGTTGACACCTGGGCGGCCTCCCCCACTGTCACCGGGCAGCAGGGCGCCACGATGGGGAGACTCCGCGTGCTTGACGCCAAAGGGACCGCCGTGCCTGGCGTGCCGCGTGACTTTGCACGGTTTCTGTGGTCTCCGCGCCGCCCAATCCTTGGGTCAGGGGCAGTCCCCGTGGTGCCCCAATGCGTGTCCGCATGGGAGTCACGCAGGACGCACTCATGGCTAGATGGGTGGGTGGGCCCAGCCAGGAAGATTCGGTGATTCGGGGGCTCCTGGATGACCTTGTGGCCGTCAACACCTGCTGGGGTGCACGTCGCTCGCATTTCCCGTCCGCCTGTCACCTTCCGTGTGCGTTTCCAGGCTGTTCTGGGGCTCTGGCCAAGGAGTGCACGTCTCTGTACCCCGCGTGCCGGGTCGCCGTTTTCGACACGCCCGAAGTGGTGCAGACGGCAGAGAAGCACTTCTCATTCCCGGAGGCAGCGCGGATCAGCTTCTGTGCAGGTGGGCTCCGCCGAGCTCTGCGCGTGCACACGGAAACGCACGTGTGCTCCCCCCTGGGGGAGAGCTCATGGAGAGCGCCTGACCCCGGTACCCCAGACCTGGCTTCTGGGGGTCGTCATCGGGCGTCTTGCAGGGGACGGTCACACCTGTTTATGTGCTTCATCCAGAGGTGGAAGGAATAAACCGACTTCAGAGGTTGGGGGGGCAGGGGACGCAGTAGGTCACTTTGCCATGGCACAGCTGAGCTGGGATTTTGGTGACTTTGCGGTGGGTCACGAAGGGAAGGCCGGGGAAGGTGCAGCTGCGTGCGTCCCCACGGCTGGATGCTCTCCTTCACCTGCTGCGCACAAACACACGGCCCACCGAATGCGGCCCCCGGGCCAAATTTGCCGACCCCTGTGTTTGGTCACTGAACGGAAGAGAAGCAGTCTGGAGGCCCCCCCCACCGTTCCCCCTTTCCCGCCCTGGGTCGTGGGGCGATGTCTGTAGGGTCCGCATTTCCCGGGGGCCTCAGCACGGGGCAGGGTGGTGCCCTGGCCCGGATGGCCTCCCACACACACTCCTCCCCAACTCCTCTGAGTTTGCAGAGTTTGGACAACATACAGCTGCCCGGTCCACCCTGTGTGAGGCTGGGTCACGCTTTTTCCAAAATCGGTACTTCTTGCAGGAAAAATGTTACAAGTGTCGAGTCTGACAGCACGTACGCATGGAAGCTCTTCCTTGGCCATGTTGGTTTGTTTGTTTCCCAGCCCGGAAAACACGTATTGACTGTTGGTCTAGTTCAGCTCCTCACACGGGAGCTGCTGACCGATGGCCCGGGGTGTCCGGAAATCCCCGGCGTACACGGCCCTTTATTTGCAACCTCAGGAAAGGAGATGAAAATAAACTAAGAAAAAAGTAAAACCATTTTCCAGATCGAGAAGGACGGAAAGAGCCCCCCGGACACCATTCAGAAGCTTCTTGTCCTCCTTGAGGCTTCCCTTTGTTCAGGGCCAGGTCTTCAAGTCACAGCTGGGATGGCCTGGGGGCAGCTCGACACACCTAGGTGACTGTTGCACGCGGGATTGAGCTGCGCGCTGACCCCAGGGTCCCGGCCTGTGTTATAGGAGATTTCTTTAAAGACCCGCTTCCGGAGGCGGATCTGTACATCCTGGCGAGGGTCCTGCACGACTGGACGGATGAGCGGTGCTCACGCCTGCTGGCGAGGATCCATGGTGCCTGCAAACCAGGTAGGTCGGGGCGCTGCGTGTCCATATGGGCTTGTGAGTGCTTTCAGCGCGGGATCGTGCCAGAGGCTCATTTGCACGCCTGAATGCGGGTCACAGGCAAGTGTGCCCGTGCTCCCAGCTGGCTTCCCTTCTGGGTCAGTAACGAAAACCAAGCGGCATTCGCACCCGTTCTGTATCGAATCCGAGTTAAAGGTGCAGAAAGCTGAAGGCTCCCGCGGTGCACGCCCCGCCTGCTCCACCCCGCTTCTGGCCGGGGCCGGGGCGGGGTGCGGGTCAGCTTGGGCCCATTCCGCAGCTGGGGCCGGGAGGTGGAGCGGGGCTCCTGGGGCGGCCTCCCCCTGGCTCCCGGGCGCTGTCCGTCCCGTCCCAGGCGGCGGCGTCCTGGTCATTGAGAGCCTCCTGGCCGCGGACGGCCGGGGCCCGCTGACGGCGCAGCTCTACTCGCTGAACATGCTGGTGCAGACGGAGGGCCGCGAGCGGACCCCCGCCCAGTACCGCGCGCTCCTGGCTGCCGCCGGCTTCCGCCACGTCCAGTGCAGGAGAACCGGGGGCCTGTACGACGCCATCCTGGCCACGCGCTAGTCCCCACGGCTCCACGGCTGCGCCCCGGCGGGCACCCTCGCCAGCACACGGGGCTCTCTGCAGCGACCACGGTCCGGGGCGTCGGCGAGGGAGTGGGGGGCTCTGCTAACTGTCGTCCTCTGCCCTTCGCTCTGGGGTTTGTCTTGTTCCCTTCTGCTCCATGTTCTACGCTGTTCTGTTCCTCTCTGTCCTCTGCTGTTCCACTCTATTCTGTCCTATTCTACTCTATTCCATTCTGTCCGATTCTATTCTTTCTATTCTGTTCCATTCCATTCTATTCTACTCTATTCTGTTTTATTCTATTTGGTTCAATTCTTCTCTATTCTATTCTGTTTTATTCTACTCTTCTGTTTGATTCTGTTCTTTCTATTCTATTCTATTCTATTCTATTCTATTCTATTCAGTTCAGTTCGATTCTACTCTATTCTGTTCTGTTTTATTCTCTATTCTGTTTGATTCTATTCTGTTCTATTTGACCCTATTCTGTCCTATTCTACTATATTCTATTCTGTTTGATTCTATTCTTTCTATTCCATTCTATTCCATTCCATTCCATTCCATTCCATTCCATTCCATTCCATTCTATTCTATTCTATTCTATTCAGCTCAATTATTCTCTATTCTATTCTGTTTTATTCTACTCTATTCTGTTTGATTCTATTCATTCTATTCTATTCTATTCTATTCTATTCTATTCAGTTCGATTCGACTCTATTCTGTTCTGTTTTATTCTCTATTTTGTTTGATTCTATTCTGTTCTATTTGACCCTATTCTGTCCTATTCTACTCTATTCTATTCTGTTTGATTCTATTCTTTCTATTCCATTCTACTCCATTCTATTCTATTCTATTCTATTCTATTCTATTCTATTCTATTCTATTTTCTATTCAGCTCAAATATTCTCTATTCTATTCTGTTTTATTCTACTCTATTCTGTTCGATTCTATTCTTTCTATTTTATTCTATTCTGTTCAGTTCAGTTCGATTCTTCTCTATTCTGTTCAATTCCACTTGGTTCAATTCTACTCTATTCTGTTCGATTCTATTGTGTTCTAGTCTCTCACATTCTACTCTGTTCTGTTCTATTCTGCTCTATTGTATTCTGTTCAATTCTGTTCATTCTATTCTATTCCATTCTATTCTATTTGGTTTGATTCTTCTCTATTCTATTTAATTCTATTATTTGATTCTTCTCTATTCTGTTCTATTCTATTTGGTCCGATTGTACTCTATTCTGTTCTGTTTTATTCTCTATTCTGTTTGGTTCTATTCTATTCTGCACTATACTATCATATTCTACTCTATTCTGTTCTATTCGACCCTATTCTGTTCCATTCTACTTTATTCTATTCAGTTCGATTATATTTTTTCTATCCTCTTTTCTTTTCTTTTCCTTTCTCTTTTCTTTTCTTTCTTTTCTATTCTTTTCTTTTCTTTCTATTCTTTTCTTTCTATTCTTTTCTTTCTTTTCTTTTCTTTCTTTTCTTTCTTTTCTATTCTATTCTTTTCTTTCTATTCTTTTCTTTCTTTCCTTTCCTTTCCTTTCCTTTCCTTTCCTTTCCTCTCCTATTCTGTTCTACCTTACTCTACGCTGCTCTTCTCTCTTCTCTTTCATTCCACTCCATTCTATTTTACTTCGATCAATCTTATTCTATTCCATTCTCCCAGTTCCTGCAGTGTGATTGACAAAATTATACACGTTGAAACCGTACAACCTGACAATTTGATGTACACACATACTGTGAGCTGACGACTACCATCGAGCTAATTCATACACCCCACACCTCACGCGGTAGCTTTTTTGTTGTTGTTGTTGTTGAGAACATTTCAGATCTGCTGTCTTAGCAACGTTCAAAGGTATGATAATTATGGTTAGTTATATACAGATAGTTAATTATAATCACTATGCTGAACATCAGGTCCCCAGGACTCATTGCAGTTCTCACTGGAAGTTTGTGCTCTGGGACCACCATGTCCCTGTTTCTTCCCCCACCCCTGGCAGCCACCCTTCTTTTTCTCTGCTTCTATGTGTTCCACTTTTGTAGATTTTGTCTTTGTCTTAGACGTGGCAGGTGCATGTCCCAGGCTGCATCTGGGGCAGCGCTGACCAGTGTGGACACTGGAACTCTGCACCTTTTGCCCCCTTCACCCATTTCACCCACCCCACCTCCCATGTCTGCAAACTATGACTCTGTTCTCTACACTGATGAACTTGGTTCTTGCTTTCTTTTAGATTCCACATAGTAGTGAGATCATGTATTTGTCTTGCTCTGTATCTCACTTAGCACAATAATGGCAATTTATTAATTTTTTTTTTGGTTTGGCAAAATAGGTATAGCATGGGATTTGCCATTTTGACCCTTTTTAGGTGCACAGCGCAATGGCAATGAATGCATTTATATTCCCACCATCCATGTGCAGAACTTTCTCATCTTTAAACTAAAGCTCTGTCCTCATTAAACACTAACTCTGTATCCCTTTTCTGAGACCCTGACCCCCATCATCTTATGTTCTGTGTCTATGAAGTTGCCTGTTCCAGATTAAAATTGCAATATTTTAATAATGGGTGTCTATCTACATGTGTGTGTGTATGTGTGTGTTTCTCCTCAATTTGTAACATATTGAGCCCCAGGTATAGGATTTCCTGCACTGAATCTAGGTGTAGAGTGTCTCAGACAAGCTTATTCCCAGCACACAACCTGCCAAATCCTATGGGATTTAGGGAAACAAGACTGGCAATCCATGACTTCAAGGTGACCCATTAAAGTGTTCCATGCAGGGAGTCTGGCCAAAATCATTCCTGGGTTCAGCCAAGCCTGAGGAGGTGAGCTGTGGGCACCCTGGCCTCAGGACCCCTGATCTCAGCATCTGTGGTCACTGAACACTCACACACTTGTCTCTGAGACCTGACCACAGCACCTGCTGGTGCAGATCGTTCTTTTAAACCCCCACAGGCCTGCAAGGGAACCTGTAGATAACCCTGAAGGTGTAGGGGATGTGTGGGAGCAGGAAGGGCACAGCATTGGTGATTTCTATTCCCAGGATTTGTACTCAAGAGAACCCTGATCTTGGGCAGGACACCTGCCTTCTTGGGCCTCCAGCCTTCGCATTTAAGAGTGGGGCTGGATAAGCTATAAAGCCCTGTGTATCTTGGACCTTCTATGAGTCTAAATGCATTGAAACCAGTGGTTCTCAGCAGGGGTGATTTTGTCTCCCGGGAGACACTTGGGAATGTCTGCATCATCTTGGCCTGTCACACCGAGGAGGAGGTCTTACTGGAATGTGGTCCCCTACCAGGGATGCTGCTCATCACCCTGCCGTGCACAGGACGTGACACCCCAGAGAGTGGTCCAGCCCCAGACGTCCACAGCACTGAGGCCAAGAGGTGCCGGGTTCAAATGTGGCCACGTTGGAGCTTCACCAACACTCGTGTCTATAATGACAAGGCCGGCTTTGACGGATGTGTAAACGTCTGCCTGACTTTGACGGGCTGAGGGCTTCGGTCAGGCCAATCCTGCAGCAGGAGAGTTGGAGGCCTGGCCCAGAGAGGGTCTGCTTCTCCTCCTGGGGACATGGGGACGAGCAGGTGCTGGAAGGACCTTCTTTAGATGGTGCCAACCAGCTCTTGGTTGCAGAGAGTGTGCTCCCCGGTGTTGGTCCAGCCTCCGTGGGGCCAGGTGGACTCACCAGGAGTGACCCGCCAGAGCTCTAGGAAGCACCTTCTCTGGTTCCTTCCCCATTGCTTTTCAGGACAGCCTGCAGGGGAAGAGGTGTGTGTCCTCTTCCTTTTGCCATGGCGACCACGGTGACCCGCGTGGACAGTTTGGGACAAAGATGTCCGTCTGCCAGCAGGTGGTGCCATGGGGCAGCTGATAGAACGGGTTCCACCATCCAGCAAAGGCACCAAATCCTGGCGGCAGGGGGGTCAGAGGAGCAGCCTTTACTCCTTTAAACGTCAGGTGCCATGAAAACAAGTACAACGTGCCCAAAAGTACCTCCTCATCATTTTCCGCTGGAAAAGACAAATGCAAACTAATACGAATAATAACACACACACGTTAATCCTACACATTGAGAGCAGGAGGCGTCTTGCTCCCTGTTGTAAATAAGGGACGACGACTCTCTTCCGCCTTCCCTTTCTCAGGGCATTTGCCTCTAGAGAGTTCTTTCTCCGTCTTTTGCACATGTACAAATATTCAAGCAGCCTGCGGCTGGTCTCACGGGCTCCCGGACCTGGGAGCATCTCCGGAATGTAGCCGAGGAAGAGATAAGGCAGCTTTCTCCCAGTTTCTTGGGGTTTGGGGTGCGGGGTGAGGGTGGAGATGAGCCTTGTCTCCAGACAAGGCCGGACGGGTTCCTACATCAAAATCTTGCATGTCCACCGATGAAAGCCAGGTCCTCCCCGCTGCACGGCATTTGGTCCTCCCCCAAGGAACGACACCTAGGCTGAAAACCGGCGTCACAGGCCATGCAAACCCTCCATTTTCCCTAGTTGTTTCTAATTTTTCTGGGACACCACGAACTGAAGATTGCAGAAAGACCTCGGGCCTCTCCCCGTCCACGTGATGTGCCATCTGCATCTCCTGTCGTCAGATGCAGGGAGCACAGTCTGATGTGACGATTCCAGGAAATTACACCCAGTGCGCCCGGAGCGACAGCCTCCTGGAGCTTGTTCAAATTCCTTGCTGTGTGTTTGCCGCCACGCACCGGGGTAGTCCCCTGTGGGTGCCCGTGGATGCGTTCCATCTTGTCTGTTGGCACGTCTGTGGGAGGTCTGTTCTGGGAACTCCAGGCCACAGGTGCTGTTAGTAGTTTGAGGACAGCCATTATTAGACGTCGTCACGTTGAGAGAGGTCATGGGCTTTCCCCACAGACAGACGCTGGACAACGTTCCCTGAGAGGCACTTGTGTCCACTTTCCAAATGAGCACGATTTGCTTAAAAGGAATTTGAGTTTTAGCAGGAGTTTACAGAAATCATGGTTTAGGGAAAGCCATACGTCTTCATCCCCATCTAAGACAAGAGGATGATGGAAGCAACTATAGTAGGCCAAGCACCAGAAAAAAAAAAATTAAAAAAATTAAATCAGGGATCCCTGGGTGGCGCAGCGGTTTGGCGCCTGCCTTTGGCCCAGGGCGCGATCCTGAAGACCCGGGATCAAATCCCACGTCGGGCTCCCGGTGCATGGAGCCTGCTTCTCCCTCTGCCTGTGTCTCTGCCTCTCTCTCTCTCTCTCTCTCTGTGACTATCATAAATAAAATAAATAAATAAATAAATAAATAAACTGCTACGTGTATTCTGCAATATGCAGTATCACAATTAAAAAAAAATTAAATCATCTTTAAAAATGTCTGATTGGTTATATTTTCTTAGGATACATCGCTTAGGAAGTTTAGAAGAAAAGTCACTGGAAAACACAGGGGCATGTGGTCCCTTTGGGTTTAAAAGAAAAACACCATTTTTTAAAAGATTTTATTTATTTATTCATGAGAGACACAGAGAGAGAGAGAGGCAGAGACACAGGCAGAGGGAGAAGCAGGCTCCATGCAGGGAGTCCGATGCGGGACCTGATCCCGGATTTCCAGGATCGCGCCCTGGGCCGAAGGCAGATGCTCAACCACAGAGCCACCCAGGTGGCCCCAAACACCACGTTTCAAAAGGTTGTGCCAACAAACTAAAACCCCCTCCGTGTGTTTCTTGGACGGTATAAACTTCCCCAGCGGGACAACCTCAGCTGAAGTCAACCTTTTCCAGAGGAAATTCTCATGTTCCTTGTCCATCCTCACTTTGGAGCTCCACGTCTGCACAAAACACAACCTGTCTCGTGCAGGGGGCAGATGCACGAAGTCCCCCGTCTGAAGACGAGCGCTCTCTTGACCATTATTGCTGCTGTGAGTCGCATTTCTTGCCATTCTTCTTGCCTTTCCCCCACCCCGCTTCCTGGAGAACCGTCACATCTGTAGGAAAAACCATGTAGAAATCTATGATTGAAGGAAGCAGCGGTAAATGGCAGCAAAACAATGCCTTCATGCGCGCAGAATGTCCCGGGGTCCCCGGAGATGCATGTGCAGGGCTGGTGCAGATCCACGCAGGGACGAGCCCGTTAGGGAGCGAGTGACAAGCACTGTTGGTGACGATGCACCAGGGGAAAACCATCACCCCCTGCCCATGTAGACACGGGTGTGCTGAAGGTGCTACACAGGGTCCTCCAGATTCAGGCTAATGCATCTCCCTACCGCTCCCTGCCCTGAAGTCTTGACACCCACCTGGCCCTATGACAGATGACTTCCGGGCGAGCTCAGTCAATGGGAGGCAGTGGCAGGAGACAAGGCGGCGGGAGCAGAGAGAGGAGCCCAGGTAACTCTTCCTCAGGTCTGGGCTGCTCCTGACTGCTCAGGATTTGCAGGTGCCTGAGCCGACCCTCTGGGACCTGTCGCCTCCCTTGCTCCCTGAGACCTGGGGGGGGGGTGCATCACACTCCCTTGGGGATCCCCATTCGCTGGGCCCACCCCGCTGGAGTGTCCCATGTGCGATGTCTAAGCCGCTGTGACCCACACGGGACAGAAGCAAGTAGCTCCCCAAGCGCCAAGCTGTGCAAACAGATACTACTTTGTCCTTATCAGAACTTGACGTCTCCAGCTGAGCAATATCTTGACAGAGTTTCTTTCTTTTTAAAAAAATTTTAGGGGTGCCTGGGTGGCTGAGTCAGTTAAACGTGCAGCTCTTGGCTCAGGTCATGATCTCAGGGTCCTGGGGTTGGGCTTCACGCGTCACGACCGACTCTGCTTCCCTGTCCCTCTGCTCCTCTCCCCTCTAGCCTTCTCTCTTTCAAATAAAAAATAATTTTTTTTAAAAAAAAGCCCTTCTTTTAAACATTTTTATTATTAAGTAATTTATACACTAAGTTCGGGGCTCAAACTCACAACCCAGAGATCAAGAGTCACACGCTCCTCTGACTGAGCCTGTGGGGCGCTCCACATGATTCCCTTTTTACCTTCTGCCGCGATTCCTTAACAAATACAAAGTCACAGTAGGGTTTGCTGCTGCTGCTGCTGTTGTTTTATTTTATTTTATTTTGTTTTTTATGTTTTATTTTTATTTATTTATGATAGTCACAGAGAGAGAGAGAGAGACAGAGACACAGGCAGAGGGAGAAGCAGGCTCCATGCAGGGAGCCCGACGTGGGATTCAATCCCGGGTCTCCAGGATCGCGCCCTGGGCCAAAGGCAGGCGCTAAACCGCTGCGCCACCCAGGGATCCCTGTTGTTTTAATAATAAGACGTTTGGAGATTCAAATGCCCACAAAGGGATCCCTGGGTGGCGCAGCGGTTTGGCGCCTGCCTTTGGCCCAGGGCGCGATCCTGGAGACCCGGGATCGAATCCCACATCGGGCTCCCGGTGCTTGGAGCCTGCTTCTCCCTCTGCCTGTGTCTCTGCCTCTCTCTCTCTCTCCGTGTGACTATCATGAATAAATAAATTTAAAAAGAAAAAAAATGTTTAAAAAAAAAAAAAAAACAAATGCCCACAAAAATAGCCAGGTTTGGAGAAGTAGAAACTCAAATTGGTTTTTAAAAATGCATCATCCATTGTCGAATTGTTCCCCCGATACCTGACCCACCCACCCCCGCCCCCCCCAGCCCCCAGCTGGACTCTGACCTGAGCAGGTGGGATGACGAGGCTGTGGGACGTTTCCAGGAAGCCGCCTCCCCGCTGGAAGGATGGGGGACCAGGTGTGAACGAGCAGTTGTCACAATGCACAGCAGGGGGCACCCATGACTCGTCAGCTTTTCAACCGGCTGGTCAACCAGACGTCTCTTCATAAAATTCATCCTGGGAAGAGAACACTAGATTATCTGTTTGTAAACAGATGTTGCCTTAATGAGACCAGCCTCCATGGCGGCCTCCCTCCTCCTGGAAGACGTCTATGCTAGGAATTTACAACCCACATTAGCCAAGATGACACTGGTGTTTCCCCCCCCCCCCGCCCTTCGTCTTCTTATCCCACAGCTTCCTGTTTGTCTTGGATTTTCGTGAATGGCGATTTCCAGAGAATCTGTTAGGCAGAGTGGGGACTCTGCCTACCGAGCCACGACACGGGAGGTCCAGTAGCGGTTGGGAAAGGGGCTCGTGTGGTACCTTGGTTCACTTCCGGGAGTTTGTTGGAAATCTGTCGTCCCCGTCTTGGCCCTACTGGCCATTGGTGTTGCGAAGCTGAGACTGCCCATCGCAATGGGTGACGTGAGGGCCATTGGGAGTGACGTGTTGATCACTCTGAAACACAGAGTGGGTTCATAACATGGATGGCGAGGGCTGGACGGCGGATGTGTCATCGTTGTACACGGGAGGAGGTGGCCCTGTGGGGCATTGCTTGGGGGATACCCAAGCGTCTCTCCAAGGATGAGGATGGGGCACCTCAAAGCATCTTGATGTGTGAGACACAGCGTGCGGGGTAGGAGGCACCAGGTGGTGGCTCTGCAGCCAGGGCTCACTAAACTGAGGACTCTGGTGACAGAGCTGGCCTATGGAAGGTGCCATTTGGACCATAGGGACCGCCATTCCCTACTCGGGAGAGAACGCAGATCCAGCACGTCAGCCATGCGGAGGAGCATTCGTTACAGGTCTCACGTCCTCGGGCATTCCCGGCACCTTCACGCAGGTGCAATTTAATGTCACCCTGACACGGTCACGTGACAGAGATGATGACAGAAGCACGTGGGGGGGACACACGCTGGTCCAGGGATTCCGGGCAGACACGGGCTCTCTGTCCACCCATGCTTGACTGATGAATTCTAATCCTTCGCGTGCGGTTTCCCGCGGAGACAGGACCCGCGTATTCACATTGCATCGCGCGTGTGATTTTTCACGTCTGCGTCAAGATATGCGGGCGTTTCTCCTTTTGTAGGACGTTCAGGTGATTTCTCCTGGTTTGCTAATATAAACGACCCACCGACGTCCTCACGCACCCGTGTGTTGTTTTGTATTTCTCCATGATTAGTGAAGTGCGTGTTTTATTGCTTTATTTCCTTGGATGAATATCCAGGTCACAGCCTTTGCTCTGCCCAGTGCCGGTTAATTTGTATCATTAAAGTAACTGACGCCGCCCTCCGCTTTCAATGCTTTCTGGCTTTTGCTGGTTTACAATGGCTTATGCTTTAGAAATACAAGTTGATATTATTTTCCTGTTTACAAAGGAGGGTAGTCCTCATTCTATGATATTTGGGGACACTGGGAAGTATTCTTGGAAATAATAGCATTTGCATGTTCCCCCCGCCACCCCCACCCCAGGACTTTAGTGGTGCCTGTTTCCTGGGATTCTATTATGACCCGTGAGTGGCTCTGCTCATGCTGACCTTTGGGTTTGAGTTTCAGTGTTGCCTCCCACTGTGGCCTGTGTTGAGGACAGAAGGATTTTTCTCACCACGTCCCCTCAGGGATATCTGGGCTGATTTAGGAATTTTTTAAAAATATTTTATTTATTTATTCATGAGAGACAGAGAGAGGCAGAGACACAGGCAGAGGGAAAAGCAGGCTCCATGCAGAGAGCCTGACGTGGGACTTGATCCCGGGACACTAGGATCATGCCCTGGGCTGAAGGCAGGCACCAAACTGGTGAGCCACTCAGGCATCCCTGATTTAGGAATTAAATGAGTACGAGACAGTCTAACATGACAGAAAAAGAGAAAATTTTAATACCTGTACAGAAGCCCAAGAATGAAATGGAGACTGAGAGAAATGACCGAGATGGGTAGTTTTTATAGATTTTGAATGAAGATGCAGCATATTTCTGGGGAACAGATGGGATCAGGGAAACAGGTGTTTGGGAGCTGAAATGAGTAAGGAATTCTGAGCAGAACTGGGGCACAGGTATTTGGGAAAAAAATGAAGGTTTGTTTCTTTTGCTTTGTCGACGTTTACGCCCTCACGTCTGGTGATAACGGTGCCTTTTTGGTTCTGAGCACGGGGAGGGCGCGCTTCAGATGGCAGATCTGTTTCCTGCCTTCACGGGGACAGAGGAGGGTCCGAGTGTCCTTCTTGCATGGGTTGTGTATTAGGCAACTTCCACTGAACATAATTGATATGCCATTACGGATATTCGGGGGGCGACCCACCCTGAGCCCCTCTGCCTTCCGTCTATGCGCCTGCCCTGGCCCTCAGGCCACCTGCATCCCCCATTCATGTCCATCATTTGTTAGCTGGCCTGGAGGCTGCCTCAGTGGGCTTTCCCATGTCCTTTTTTTTTATTTTTTTATTTTTTTTTATTTTGGGCTTTCCCATGTCCTATACCTCGAAGCAGATTGCACCAAGAGAAAACACAGGTCTCCGCAAACCAGAAGCAAACAGTGCTCCTGGGGGGAGATGCGGGCTCCTCCGTGCAGGGCTGGCGCCGCTTTGCTCTGTGACACACATGTGGACGACCTGGTAGGGAAGGTGTTTGGTTTCCTTGGGGCAGACTGCCTGTGTGTCCTGAGGCCGTCTCTGGGCGAGGTTGCATTTCTAGCGGCTGTTCTCAAGGGCGTCCCTGGACTTCAGCGTGTATTCTGAGCATGTGGCGGCCGCGGGTGGAAGGTCCTGGTGTTTGGGGAGCGTGGGCGGCCTTGCTCTTGTGTCCCGAAGCCTGGTTCCAGGTGTTGCAGTGATCAGAGGAGAGATGAGCGGGTTTTTGTGGGAACCAAGGGCAGCCTCTGCAGGCCTCCCACTCGGGAGCAATGGGGGCGGGGTCTGTCCGTTCCAGGTCTTTGGGAGGGTGGTGCTATCCTCTCCACGTCCCCATTTGTGACATGTCTTTGCCATTCTTCCGAAGGGATGCTCACGCCCTTGGCTTTTGTTGTGGACACCCGGGGAGACGCTAATGCCAAGCAGATGGTGGAATCACCTGTGTCGTGCGCTGTCCCATTGCTCCCGAAGCACGGTTTTCAACCTGCCGCTGGCGTCCAAGTGGTGGAAGACGCCTTCCTTACGTCCACGGGTGTACATGTCTCGTCCTCTTTTGGTGGCTCCCATTCCTGCACTACCCAGCCTGACTGGGAGGGATGCATGTGTCGCTAGCCCCTTGTCCTTGTGGACATTATACGTAGACACGGTGGCAGGGAGCCCCCCGCGTGTGGACGTGTGTTTGGTGCCACAAAACCGAATCACTGGGGGCTTTGTGCATCTACTGTGCCTCAAACCAAATGTTGAAGACAGAAAAGCAAACATGAAGGGGCATGGCCACGCGTCGGGTTTGCAAAAACAGAGACCCAGCTGTGGGATGCCTCTGCCACCTGCTCCCGAGCTTGGACACGGAGGCCCCCGGGTCACGACCCAGGGCGGGCACAAGCACCCTGCACAACTGGAGCCTGTTTGTTTGTCAGGTCCCAGTGCATGTTCTCCCCTAGGCTTCAGCCACCAAGGGTCTTAGCCATCTGCGAACACCCAATATCTGTTCTCCTTAGCGCCACAAACACCCACCTGCATGCTGTGCGTCAACTGTCATGAATTGAGCAATGCACTGGGTGTAGACACTGTGCTGCACGACCCGTGTCTGCTGCCTCTGCTACCCAGGAGCCTAACTGTGCTCATTCAGCGGCGTCTATACAGCACTCGATTCCCATAAAACCCTGGAACATAGGTCCCATTTATTTAAAGGAAATTGCCTTGCGGGCTTTGGGTATAAAATGCAATATTCAAAATTTTTCAAAATGCATTTTCTCGTATACAAAAATATCCTTTTTATATATACATATACGTAGCCTCATATTTATAATGTGTATTATATACATATAATAATTATATAATATTTAATATATTTCTCCAATATATTTCCCCGCATCCCTCCTATCTGCGTCTCCATCCTCACGTGGCTCCTCCTCCATGTCTGCGTCTCCTCTTCTGTCTCTGTCATTGGATATAGGGCCTCCCTTATCCAAGATGAAGTCATCTCCAGACACTTCCCCTAATTACATTTGCAGAGACCCTATTTCCTAGTAGGGTCCTATTGCAAGGTTCTGGGTGGATGCGAATTTGCAGGCGACGCGGTTCCAACCCCGCTCGAGAAGACCCCCTACAAGCATGCAGATTCAGGATCATGCAAGAAGGTGTCCGCACCATGTCCTGCGCTTTGGAAAGCCGAGGTCGTGACCCTCGGCGACCGTGAAAGAGCAAGATGAAGGAGCCGCAGGAGGTCCTGGTGTGTAATGGAGCATCTGTGAGCGGGTGGGCTGCGGAGGCTGCTCGGACCCCTTGGGGAGGTGGTTTGCACGAGAGGTCCCCACGTTGCCTCCACCACAGTGTGGGCGGCTCCTCCTTGCACGGTGCTTCCCTTTCACGAGGGTGCAACTCCCCATGATGGTTTCTGGCAAAGTTAATGAGGCTTTGAGAGCCTGCGAGGCTGCAGCAGATGCTTCCCTGCCCATCGGGTCCACCACCACCTGTTTCCTCGACCTGGGCCACCTCCTCGCCATTGCCTTTGTATCCCTTCCTATTATTCCCGGGCCTCAGCGTGCCTCAGCGTGGTGGGCAGGCCTCCACCATGAGGTCTGCACCAACTTCCGCTGACACGTCCACACCTGCGTCCAACCCGCGTTCACTGTGGGTCTGCTGGGCCCTCAAAGACCTCACTCTGCAAATGATTCAGACACAATAGTTTTTGCAAACTCGTGGTGGTGGGATCCCTTTGGAGCCTGTGTAGCTGTTGACCTTCGATGTAGGTAGGTCGTGGGCTGAATCATGTTCTCTGTGCCCTCGACGTTCATAGGTGCAATTCCGCAGGATGTCAGAATGGGGGTGTAGTGGGAGATGCAGTCTTTGAATATGGGATTGAGCTAGAATGAGGATGGCAGGGTGGGCACTGACCTCATAGGACTGGGGGCCCTATAGGAAGAAGAGATGAAGTCACAGATGTGCGCTATGGGAAGAGGAGATGAAGTCACAGATGCGCGCTATGGGAAGAGGAGATGAAGTCATAGACGCATGCTATGGGAAGAGGAGATGAAGTCATAGACGCGCGCTATGGGAAGAGGAGATGAAGTCATAGACGCGCGCTATGGGAAGAGGAGATGAAGTCATAGACGCGCGCTATGGGAAGAGGAGATAAAGTCATAGACACCCACAGAGGGACAACCACCTGCCGATATGGGGAGAACACAACGTCTACACCCCAGGAGACAGGCCTCAGGGGGAACCAGCCTCAGCCCCCCCTGGATCTCCAGGACTAGGAGGAACCCATCCATGCATGTTGTCTAGGGCACCCTGTCTATGGGATTGTGTGACGGCGGCCGCAGCATATTAATATCTTCCTGGATGCGGCCACTAGCTTCTCCGTGGGCACAGCCGGTGTGGCCGGTGCTGTGCAAGCACTTTGCAATGGGGGACCTTCCAGGGATGGAATAGGACTCGGCTGTGAACAGGAGCAGGGCTCTGACACCAGGAGGACATGATGCTCATGAGAGACGCAGCCCCACGAGGGTCACCACGTGTCACCCCCGTGCTATGAAACGTGAGAGGCAGGCACATCTCCAGAAACAATGTGCACGCGGGCTTCTATAGGGTGGGAGGTGGAAGGACGATAACGGGTCTTTGTGGAGCGTGAGGGCTTCTTTATCAGGCCACAAAAATGTCCCAAAATTCTCACGGTAGCGTCAAAACCTGCCAATTTGGACAAATTAAATTGGATGGAGTCAGATGGCTTGTGAACTGTATCTTAATCGCGCTGTTTTTTTTTGTTTGTTTGTTTGTTTGTTTCTTTGTTTTTTGTTTTTTTAAGGAAAAGTGAAACAGCTGCTCACACAGGCCGGCCGATGGCTGGCATCTGGAAACTTGGATTCAGGGACTCTGCTTGCAGGATCCGAACCCACGTCCACTTCCCAGTTTACGCAGCAGCTGGGAGGGGACCGCAGATCACACAGATGACCTGCCCCAGGTCGGGTCACGGAGGCGGTCGGGGTGTCCGGGGACCCTGCTTCTACCTTCCCTGCGTTATAGAAGCCTCTCGCTGCACCTGCCTCCTTCCTATTTGCCGTGTGCATTTCAACACCCTGCAGACACGGCGTGAGGAGTGTATAAAAATAAGCAAGAAATGAAGAGCTTTGCTTGACCAAAACGGAGCTCAGGATTCCAGGAATATTCAAATTCACATGCAGGCGCGACGGTCAGATCCATTCGTGCCCTGAGCCACTGGGGGACACGATCCCGGCTTGTGCGCCGACCCTCGGGGTTGCTGCTTCTTTAGGGGAAATACGGCCAACGCACGTGTACCTGGTTAAATGATGCTCTGTATCCCCCCGAAATAGGTGTGTTCACATTGAAACCTACAGAACCTACAAACAGGACCTGGTTTATTTATTATATATTATGATATAAGACAATTGTAAACAATTGTATGACATATACTATGTGGAACATGATGTAATATCTATAATCATATATAACATCGTATGTGATTATATAGCCCTATAATATTGACTACTATCAATTAAAATATATGTTATAGATCACAATTTTCTATGATTCTATGGTCATACAACGGATCATATTCTATATCTATTATAAACACATCGCAAAATGTGTATTATATATTTATATGATAATATATGAAATACATAATGATGCATATTTCTATGATAGTATATAAAATACGTAATGATGGTATATAAGCAGACCATTATATCACATCATCATGCTTATGGTCATCACCATAGAATCCTAATTAGTGATGATTACATGTCCGTATGTCATCGTAAGTTTAATCCTAAAATATCAACAACGTATATATTTTGTGTCACATTTTCAGATACAATATGTATCACATAGGGTGCGGGGTTCCCCAGCCTGCTTCCAGCCAGCGCCTTGAGTGCTCGGGGCTGGGAGGTTCACCCCCCGTCCCCCCTTGGAGCACAAGGATGGCCCCGGATGCCGCCCCCCCCCCCCCCCCCCCCCCGTGCAGGAGCCCAGCCGGTTCTGTGCTAGTTCTTTGTCTGGGACCCTATGCCAACAGGGAGAAGGCGCGTCTTCATTTCTACATATCCGTGTCCTCGCCACACCTCACAGGGACCAACGTGACACCCCCAAGTCAGCACACAGTCACCCTGAACCCCCAGCTGCTGTCTGACGACTAGAGCGGGTGGTCGCCGTGGCTCCCTGTGTGGTGTTTAGTGACCGGGCCTGCTGAGCTGTGCCTGCAGATAGGCCGGGTGCCCTGGGGTGGGCTGGCCTCACAGGGGGCGGCCGCGGCTCCACGGACACGCGGGGCGGCGGGCGTCTCTGCAGAATGCTGAGCGAGGGGAACAACGAGTTGCGGGTCTGTCCTCACCAGCTGGGGGGGCCCACGGGGACCGCTGAGGGCTGATGGCGCCGCAGCTCCAACAGCGGACCCACCGGGCGGCTGCAACAGCAAGCAAGCCCCTCGCAACGCTGCGGTGACTTCCTGCCTGGGGCTGCGGCCATCTCCAGTCAGAACCCGTCTGTTGGCTTATTTTTAAAATAAATTCTTATCATTTGACTCGGAGAATGCTGTGTTCACTAGTTGCGATGTTTGGGGCCGTGAGATTGGCTCTGTGTACGCAGAGGTCGCCGTGGGCTGCTGAGTAACCCTTATCTGCCATTGCTTTTTCTCCCGAATACCTGTCTCTCCACAACTGGAAGCCCGTAAAGCCCGTTTCCTTGCTGTCCTGGCTCCTGCACCACTTTATGGCCACTTGACTAAGGCGCACACTAGCCCCTGGGCCTAATCACTCCTCTGAGGCTTTTACCTCTTTTCCTGGTGGTTGGTCCCATGTGCATCTGAAATAAGGGTTTTTCTCCGGTAAATCTGTCTTTTCTCAGTTTAATTGACAGACCACAGTGACAGAACCTAACAGGGTAGATGAAAGCTGTTTTTTTTTTTTTTTTTTTTCTGTTGTTGTTCCCCGGCCTTTACTTCGTAGGGCCTGTGAGTGAGGCATCTGTTAGCTCAACGTCTTTTAATAAAGTGCTTTCCAGGCCATGTATTTTTCATTGAAAGGGCACATCCTTGTGTCTGTGTGTGTGTATTTATATGTGCCAGTGTGTGCGTGTGCACAGATGCAACAGCATGAGCACGCACGTCCCTAAGGGGGCGCAGAGGTGGTGGACATTGCTTACCACTGTGTTTGCAAGATGGTCTCACCTTCCGAGAGCAAAAACAGTCGATGCGCAGCTGAACCGACAGCGGGGAAGCCTGAGCAACAGCCGTCGGCGGCAGGAGGTCACACAGCACCCCTGGCCTCGATGTGGCCCACGGCCCGACACCACATCCCCTTTACGGCACTGCAGCCATTCCCGGGTGCCCGAAGGATTCACATGCGGAGCGGCCACGCCACCGCCAAGTGCCGTCCACCAAAGACGCAGCCACATCACAGAAGCTTTCTTCCCTGAGCTCACAGACCCCAGAACGGGCGTGTTGCGATCCCGAGTTCCGACGTGATGGGACTCACCCCACGCAAAACCTGAGTTCAGGGTTTTTTTTTTTTTTTTTTTTTTTTTGAGTTCAGGGGTTTTCGGGGGAAATGTCACTCGCTGAATTGGATGCTTTTGCAGGGATGGAAAGAACAGCTGCCGACAGGTGCCTGTAAGACGCAGTGGAGGGTTCCGGGCGTCCATCCCAGGGCGGAGTCCGTGGCTCCCTCGGCGACCTGCTGTGGTTACGGATGACAGCTCATGGCTGAGGACTTGCGTGTCCGGGTGTCGCATGCTGCGGGTCGCTGACGGGCACCGTTAATCAGCGACTATTGCGGTCAGCCCGCAGCTCAGTCCCGGAGGCTCCTCATGTCAGCGTTAACACGGCTTCGCTCCGCGAACTCGATGAACATGTAGTTGTGTATAAATAATACATATACGGTATATATCATTATGTATTATACGTGGGAGGTACACAATATAGATTATGTGTATACAGCACACATTCTTCATTATTACATTTAGTACATACAATGTAGATATTACATGCACACGTCTATGGTACTATGTGTTATTAATAGAGCATAGGGACAATATATTACATATATGCACCTATGGGATTATGTCTTATATATATTATATTATAATATATTAATATATAAATATTAATATACAATATTAATATATTAATATAATGTTATATTATATTGTTATATGTACAATAAATAATTGTATATTATATAATATATACAATATATAATCGTATATTATATATACAATGTATATTAATATATTATATTAATATATATTATTATATTAATTATATTAATATTAAATATTATATTATATATAATATACTATATATAATTGTATATTATATATATACAATGTATATTATTATGTCTTATAAATACTATATATCAAATATATATTATTATGTCTTATATATAGTATATGTACAATATATATTATTATGTCACATGTAGTATATATGGAATATATACTTAATATATACATATAGCACTATGTGTTATTATATAGAGAATATATATTGTCATATATAGTATATATACAATATATATTATTATGTCTTTTTTTTAAGATTTTATTTATTTATTCATGAGAGACAAAGAGAGAAAAAGAGAGGCAGAGACACAGGCAGAGGGAGAAGCAGGCTCCAGGCAGGGAGCCTGAGAGGGGCCTCGATCCTGGGACCACAGGATCATGCGCTGGGCTGAAAGGCTGAGAAATAGAAATCAAATATCTGGGTTTTATTTTTTTTTAATTTTTTAATTTTTAAAAGATTTTATCTATTTATTCATGAGAGATGCAGACACACAGGCAGAGGGAGAAGCAGGCTCCATGCAGGAAGCCCGACATGGGACTCGATCCGGGGACCCTGGGATCACGCCCTGAGCCAAAGGCAGATGTTCAACCACTGAGCCACTCAGGCGTCCCCAAATATCTGGGTTTTAGAAACAAACGAAAAAGTCAACCCAAAGCAGCCCTTGTTACGGAAGACCTGCTTTCTGCTAAGTTCTCGGGTCAGCCTTGGCTTGGGCTGTTGAAGTGTGGACCCACCGAAGGCACCTGCTCCACGGTTCCCAGTTCCAGCCTTGACGTTCTTGGACGGGGCTCCCGCCTGGGATCAATGGAGGCACAAGGAGTGGGAGGGAATGCCCTTCCTCAAGGTTAAGTCAAGGTCACGGAGCTTGCATGCATGCAGGGAAGCTGACCCATCGCCGGCCCGGAGCCAACGCGTTGTTCCAACGCATCAGCAAATCCTTGTCCAGCTCAGCCTCCAGTCGTGGCTGCACAAGCGGAGGACCTCGCACCTTCCTAGACATGCTTCTGGAGCTCGTTGGAGGGATTGTTTATGGGGAAACACCTGGGCAGGGCAGCACCTCCTTCATCCTGGACACAGGGGACGCCTGCGTGCAAACCCACCGAACAACCAGCGCGTCATCTTCGTCTCGGACAGGAAGACAGACAGGAAGCTGTACTAGCAGCTCCGTTCTCTTTCACATGGAAATTCTTCTCGGACCGGGTGCTCTTTCTCCTCCTTTCCAGATACCTCCGTGAATATGCTTATTTCGAAGAAGCAGTGTAAATAGTCTTTGGGGACGCTTGTTCAAAACAGCTCCAGAAATCTCAAAAAGGCAAAAAATACCCAATATCTTTAAGAATTACAAAAAAAGAGGCATATATTGTTTTTGAATTATTTGCAATTATTATATAGATTTTTTTATTTTTTAATTTTTTTTTACAAATTTCATGGTGTTTTTCATACAAAGACAAATGCAAAGCTCTAATAGTGGAGGAATCGGGCGTATAACATATAACCAGGTTAAATGCAAATGCAGTAAAACAGGGAAACGATTTTGAATGCCTTCCCTCTTCTCACTGCTAAATGTACTGTACCCATCATATTGTAGAAAGGGTGATGTTTTAAGGAACGTACTATGAAATGCTTGGCTGCCTCAGTGGTTGAGCATCTGCCTTCGGCCCAGGGTGTGATCCCAGGGTCCTGCAATCGAGTCCCGCATCGGGCTCCCCGGAGGAAGCCTGCTTCTCCCTCTGCCCGTGTCCCTGCCTCTCTCTCTGTGTCTCTCATGAATAAATAAATAAAATCTTTAAAAACATAAAAAAAAGGAAACATGCTCTATCTAGTTAAGCGATCCTGTAGCTCGATATTGTTATAATGATGACCAGGGATTAGTTGGTTGCAGGAAATTATTTAAAGATGTTATTTTAGAGAAAATGATGCATGGACATCCCAATGTGTGAAACACACAAATATGTTACCTTCTAAGGAAAAAGGAAATGTCGCAGGTGCGATCAAGTTAAGGGTCTGGAGATGGAGAGATGATCTTGCAGGACCCCGGTGGCCCAATGTCATCACAAGGGTCCTTATAAGAGGGAGGCTGGGGGAGTCAGTGTTGGAGAAGCAGAGGTGAGGTCGGAAGCTGAGACCAGACTCATGTGTCCCCAAGTCAAGGAACTCCAGATGACCTCTACGCTGGAAGAGGCAAGGAATTGATCTTTCCTTCCCCCACACCTCCAGGGCTGCCCTTTGGTTTTTTTGTCTTTTGGTTGGTCTTTTTTTTTTTTTTTAGATTTTTAAAAATAATTTAATTGATTTATTATTTATTTGCTTGTTTGCTTATAGTTGACATACAATATTAGTTTCATGCGTACACCATAATGATTAGACATTTATATACGCCATGAAATGCCTACCGTGATAAGTGCAGTGACCATCTGTCATCATTTGTCACCATATAAAGTTATTCGAATATTATTGGTTGTATTTCCTAGGCTATACTTTTGCATACTTGTGACTTATTTCTTTCCTTTCTTTTCTTTTTTTTTTTGCTCTTCATCTTTAAAAAATTTTAAAATTTGTTTTTATTTATTTTTTTTAGATTTTATTTATTTATTCATGAGAGACACACACACACACAGAGGCAGAGACACAGGCAGTGGGAGAAGCAGGCTCCGTGTGGGGAGCCCAATGAGGGACTCGATCCCAGGACCCTGGGATCACTCCCTGAGCCAAAGGTAGACCCTCAACCTCTGAGCCGCCCAGGTGCCCCCTTCTTTCTTTTTTAAATTTAAATTGATTCAGGTAAAATGAGGTCAGTAGGGTGGGCCATGATGCCATAGGACTGGGGTCCTTAGAAGAAGAAGGACAAGCACAGACAAGCACGGAGGGATGACCACATGAAGACGTGGGGCAAACGCGGCGTCTACACTGCAAGGAGAAAGGCCTGTGGAGGAACCAGCCTCAACCCCACTTGGATCGCAGACTCCCAGCCTCCAGGGCTGGGAGAGATGGTGTGTCTACTGAAGCCAGGGCCATCTGTGGTGCCGTGTCATGACCGCCATGCGAAAGTAATACTGTCCTTTACAGCCCTGTGCCTTTGCTCAGCTGGAGAGTCTCAGGGTGCACTCACACATCAGGACCCCAATTCCTTTTTATTTCCACTTAAAGGACGACGGGGACTGCACTAGTTTGCAGGGAACCTACCTTCTCTTAAATGAATGCTATCATTCTCCAGCGTGTGTCTGCGCTGGGATCCATTTCGCGACCGTGGATGTACGATGTGCTAGGCATTTTTATGAGGCTGGTTTAATTAAACATTCACATCCCCTTGACATTTTTAGGATACGAATTAAAATATGGGGCATTACAGTTTTTAACGGCTTGGCATTTTGAGGAAGAGTGTTCCGTTGTACTATTGACATCTGTTCGGTTCAGCTATGGTGGGTTTATTTTATTGCAGAAATGTGATGGGGAATTCGTTGGGAATACATTTATTACCTTGGATTTTATGTCATGTGCAGACTGGAATGTTTTTATTCCCCCAAGCCCCATAAAAGCCAGAGATTGAATGTTTACAGTCCTCTCCTGGCACAAAGTTGCCCATGAAAATTCTGGGTCAAGAGCCCATTACTTTCACATGGCATTCTTCCTGTGTTTGTGCCTTCCTCCCAAGAGGTCCCGTCTTTTCTTTCTGCTAGTAGGATTCAAGGAGTAGTGGACTCTTCCTCATGTTTTAGGCTTTTTTCTTAATCACGTAGAAAAATAGCTGCCCTGGCCGAGGAAGATCTCACCTTCCCAGTGCCCTGACCTCACCCTTTTGAAGAATGGTGTGTTACTTCCTGCCTGATAGCCGGCATCCGATTCCCTCCATGTCTTGTTCCCTCTCCTTGGAGACTCACAGCGTCCCCCCATCCCTTGGGGCCTGGTCCTAAGATGCAGCAGAGTGGAGCGCCCATTGGTGATGGGCAGGTGCATGCATCAGAAACAGATTTTGGTCATAGGTGGGCCACTGGGATTTGAGAGCTTCTTGTTACAGCAGCAGCGCCTGGTCTATGCTGACTGATACACTCATGGATGGCTCACTTCCCACGGGGCTGCTTTGCTCAGCTGTGCATTCACGGGACGGAAGTGCCCCCTTTGTGCAGAAATGCCAGCCAAGTGGACGGAAACCCTGAGGTCTCAGTGTTCTTTGGACTGTGCACTCTTTGATGCATTGATTTCCTGAATCATCCGCTGCTTGCAGCAAGGATATTTGTATAAGGAAGCAGGAGCTTCCTGAACACTCTGCACAGGGCGTCCAGAAGGCCGTACGCCCCACTGAGGCCCTTCTCAAAGACGTGTTTCCTGCGCGTGCTGCGAGGAGCTGAGCACATTCAAGTCTAGCAAGGAGACACAGAGGGGCCAGAGCTGAAAACCACCAGGACCTGAGGGTCCCCCGAAGGATTCCAGCTTGAAAACATCCCACTAAGGGACCCAGGGTCCTACCAGGCGACCTAAAACGGATCTTCTCTGAAGGGCGCTGGATGAAGCAGCTCACTCTAAGATGCTTCCTTGTCGGGGAGCTGTTTGTATGGAAGATGTGCAGATGGAAGGTTGAGTGCCCCTGGTGGCAAAAGGGAAGAAGTTCCCAGGGTTGGTCACCAGGGGGCAAGCCTCGGTGGGCGCCATGGCAACAGACCTGGTGGCCGGGACCCCGACGTTTCTAGAACCAGAGACAAGAGACCCCGTGGAATACAGAGTGGGGTGAGGCCAGGGCAGTCCCAATTGCTGTCTGCCCCACGGTGTGCTCAATGATCAGCCTGAGGAGCCGGTGACCTTTGTGGTGAGACCCGCTGCAGAGGGCGGAGGCCCCCGGATTTTGCAGGTCACAGTGGCTCGGGGAGCTGGCGACAGAGCCCGTTCTCATTAATAGCTAGGAGAATAAAAGGCCGGCGGCTGCCCTTTACCGAGCTCTGGCTGTGCCTGCGGGGCCATTCAACAGTTTAATTTCAGTGCAGTGCCCGGTTTAATGTTACAACCACCCGGCAATGGCGACACAAGCATGCACACGGGCCCGGAGAGCTTCATCGGGAAACTGCGCGGCCCTGGAAAAGTCAACAGCGCGGCTCGAATTGAGCTTCGGTCCACTTGGCTGGGAGCTTGTAACCACCTGGGGCTCTGCCCATGCAGAGGACGCACGGAGCTTTCCAGAATAAGCCTGCCTTCGTGATCATCTCGATTCCGCATCTTCAGGGGCTGCTACACACACCCCGGGCAAGCCGTTGAGTTAGAACCCTTCGTAGGGTCAGCTTTACGGCCGTGTCTTTGCCGCCCTTGGCGTGGTTAGTTGTGTTGTGCAAAGCACCGAGTCACCGCCTCCGTCCGAGGCCGTCAGCAAAGACCTCCAGAGCTGTCCTGGGGGTGCAGACGGCACGGCGGACTTGGAAATGTCAGATCTGGGGGTTCAGCTCCTTGGTCGGGGGCAGCCACGCGGCTGTTCTAGTGTCTCGCATCGGCCCAGCGCTGTGCTTGTCTTCTCCATTCTCGAAGGTCTTGGAGGGCCCGGCCCTGGTGCAAGTGCCACCCGTTTGTTTCAGCACAGGTGGCCTCCCCGTCTTAGGGAAGCACCATGTGTGAACTCTGCGCTGCCCACAAAGTATTTGGGCTTTGCCACATTTTAAGGTCCCGGCAGATGGAAACCTCCGGTTTCATTCTAAACCGTGTGTTAATTTAGGACGTCAAGGCAACAGCCGCGCATTGACGGGTGACAGGTGGGAACGTCTATACCGGAGGGGCAAGCTGTAAACCTGCACCAGGTGTGTGCGTGCTCGGGCGCATGCCTTGGCGAGCAGCGCTACTGTTGGCCTTCTGGGAGAGAAGACCAGGTCAGGGTGCGCAGACCAGGATTGGCATTCAGTGCGGTGGGTGTGGGGGGCAGAGAATGAACCTCCATCCCTTCCTGTCTTCACTGCCTGCAAGGCCAGCTCATGCTGTATTCCCCACACGGATCCAGCTCAAATGCAAAGTCCACCCCAGCGGCGTGGGTGGGCTTTCTTGTCGGGCTCACGTGGATACCTCATGGGCTCTCACTGGGTGTGCGGATGTAGAAGGATTTAGAAGGCAGGGCGGAGGGCCAGGGAGGCAAGCCCCCTTGTTTGGAAGATCACACAGGACCCAGTTTGGTTTATTCAATGGCACAGTAGAGTCGCGTCGTATCCTGGCTGTGGGAGCTGTCCTTTATTTTGTGCAAATCCACGGTAGGCCATTGGCAGCGGTGCACGGAGAGCTCTTCCATGGTATCACCAGCGCGCCGCACATGCAGGAAAAGTTCTTCGGTCCCAAGAGCACGTAAGATTATTTGTATGGGAGTCACCTTGAACAAGGGAGACATGTTATCCCGTCCCGCCGTCTGCATTTTAGAGGGCTTCCACTAAGACACCCATTTTTTTCTAAGTTCTATCATGTAACTTGTTCTAATTAATATAAAATAGTGCTGGTTTGAAATGCCGTCGGATGCGCCAAGATAGGATGGTATTTCCTAGATTCTTTCTACATGCGGAGAAGCTACGCACAAACTGACCACCTCCCGGATCGACAGGAAGACCACTTGGTTCCCCGCTGTGGTTTCAATCACCCCCGGGGACGGTCACTGCCCCCACCCCACCCACCACCACTGTGACCTGTAGCATCGCTGATGGTTTTGCCCATTTTCATGCTTTATATGCACGAATCACAGAAGACGTGTTTTTTTAGGACGTGGAGGTGGGACGCTGGCTTCTTCTGAGCAACGTTGTGTTCTTGTGATTCTTGCATATCACAGTGGGTCATCGTGGGTCACTCATCCACGCGAGTGATTCGCACCCCCTCTAGGGTTTATCCGCTCTACTGTTGATGGGCCTTTGGGAAGCTTCCCAGTTGGGAATATGGTGGACAAGTGGGGACAAGCAGCCGTGAGCACATTGTAGCTCATGCCCTTTGTCGTGCTTTTGTAGACGTTTCTGTGTGTGTGGGTGTCCTTCCAGTGGTTGTGGGGTGTGTGTGTCCTCGTGGGTCCCTGTAGGACTACTATGAGAAGGTATTGTGATCCCGTGGAGCTCAGCACATGGTTAATCAAGTACACTCGCCTCGCGTTTAGTTTAGCGGTGGGCGACCCCTTCTGAGAAGCGCCCGCCCCCACTCCAGCCCCACTAAATTTCCGAGCAACGTGGGGACGAGTCCTCTTGCCCAGGGTCACGCACACGGGAACCTGAGACCCCTCCGCTCTCCCCATGCCAGCTCAGGTGAATTCACGGATTGGGGATTTGATGGGAATGCTTGGTGACATGACTGCTGAGCCGTGAAGACTTCCTGCGGTCATGTGTTGCCCTACAAGTCTATCAGGGCCGTCTTGAGAGAGCCGGTGGCTGTCTGAGGAGGAGGCGATGGCGCCAGAGCGTGTGAGGGGTGTTCACTGCGGGGTATCAGCACGCGGGGCAGCGGAGGGCCGCCGGTGGTGTGGACTTGCAGCAGGCGGTCAAGTGTACGCTGCAGGCTTGGTTCACATCTGCAACGCTCTGCAAACCTTGATGCTCGGAGGAGCACCGGGTCTCAGTGGAGCAGGCGCGTCCTGCACAAGGACGGACGGTGACGGTTTGGGGCCATGTTCGCTTAGCACCATCTCATATGCCCCACGACAAAGGGCACCATGGCCTTTTCAGAAACTGGGGTGTTCATCTGTGCGCCCCTGAAAGCACGCGTTGACCGGGGACGAACTGCGTCACAGGTGACCTTCTAGGGCCACCACACTGCGACATCTTTTTCTTTAGGAAGTAGCCTCTTTTCGTCTTTTGCTAATAAAAAGAATGTTTTCCGTCTCCGCGTGACTTTGCAACCCGCGCTCAGCAGGGCCAGGACTGGAAATGGTCACCCTGAGTGGTCAACGTGCCCCACAGTCAGAGAAACACAAGATTTCAGAAGATTTTGCTTTTACCCATAAGGTTTTGAAAACATACAAAGAAGATGGACAGGGAGGGGGTCCTCGTGCACTCGTGACCCTCCCCCCACCCCGCGGGCTTGGGGTGCAAAAAAAAAAAAAAGATGGACAGTGGTGCCAGGTTCAAGAGAATCGGGAAAGAACAGTTCTCTATTGGGGCCGTAAGGTGCTGAAACCCATTCCACACTTTTTTGGTGAAATTAAAAATGCACAAATTCATTAAACCAGCAATTCAATTTCTAGGAGTTTGGCCTATAGCTCATTCTCTCTCTCTCTCTCTTCCTCTCTCTCTTTCTCACACACACAAGAGACATCAGGGGAATTCACTGCACGAACTACTAATTTGCAAATCATTGGAAACATGTCAAAATCCCATCTACAAAGTGGTGATTAATGATCTGGTTCTTGGTTGTAAGCAACAGAAATAGAATCGAGCTAGTAAGCACCAATTATGAGGCCAAAATATGGGAATGTGGGAGGCCGTGGGGGGCCCACCTTGTCCTACACAGTGGGGGAGCATCCCTGAATCTTATGTGAGTCACACGGGAAAAGATTTTTTGCAGGAAGTCATTTCCTGGAACCGGAAAAGGTTGAAAAATCAACGTCCCACCCCTCACCGTTTGCAGGAGCGAGGGGCTCAGGACAAGTTCAACCACGTTAGGGGCGAGGTGCTACTGTCATTCACGATGAATTTGACATCCGAAACGCTGACAAATATTCCAAACATCACAGAATCCAGAAGGGTACCGCTCTTACCCATGAACTGCTTGACACTATTGTTACTTTCCCTGCAGTTTCTGGAGCCACACTCCTTCATCTGGTCTTGATGTGACAACAAATTTGTCTGATCTATAGAGGTGTTTGGTCTACACAGGTTTCTGATGTATACAGGTGTGTCATCTACACAGCTGTCTCATCTATACAGGTGTGTCATCTATACAGGTGTCCGATCTACATTCTTTCATGTTCATGTGAAAATGAATTTGGTCTACACAAGTGTCTCATCTATACAGGTGTCTGATGTATACAGGTGTCTGACATACACAGGTGTCTGATCTATAAACGTTTCTGATATCTGCAGGTGTCTCCTCTATACAGGTGTCTGATGCATACAGGTGTCTAATCTATGTAAGTGTGTCATCTATGCAGGTGTCTGATTTATACACGTGTCTTGTCTATACAGGTGTATCCTCTACACAGATGTCTGGTCTATATTCTTTCATCTCATCTTCATGTGACAATGGATTCGATCTATACAGGTGTGTGATCTACACAGATGTCTCGTCAATACAGGTGTATCATCTATGTAGGTGTCTAGTCTATATTCTTTCATTTTGTATTCTTGTGAAAATGAATGAGGTCTACACAGGTGTCCCATGTATACAGGTGTGTCATCTACACGGGTGTCTGATCTGTATTCTTTCATCTTGTCTTTATGTGGAAATGAATTTGATGTACACAGGTGTCTGATCTAAGCATGTGTCTGATCTAAACAGGTGTGTCATTATACAGGTGTCTAATCTATAATCTTTCATCTTGTTTTCATGTGAAAATTAATTTGGTCTACACAGGTGTCCCATCTATACAGGTGTGTCATCTACACTGGTGTCTTATTTATACAGGTGTCTCGTCTATACAGGTATGTCACCTATATAGCTGTCTGGTCGATACTCTTTCATCTTGTCTTCATGTGAGAATGGATCTGATCTATGCAGGTGTGTGATGTACACAGATGTTTTGTCTACACAGGTGCCAGGAGGATAATCTGTCCTCTGCCCCACAGGGTGACTGCTTTATGGCTGAGGTTTCCTCGGGTGTCATCGCGTCTTCTTGGTCACGTCACACACCTGTCTCAAGGTTGCCTTCACTGTCGGGAAAATCCCCATCCTCCTTCTCTCATGTAAGAACCATAACATTTCAGAATATTGCGGGTTTTTTTTCCCCCTCACACAATTACTTACGTCAATCCGCTTTGAACTGACAGCCCCCATTAACCGGTCTGAGAAATGCTCCGTGTGACACTAATTCATACACCTCATGTCATCGGCACCCACGGCGGTTCTTTGTGTCATGACGGCGGGAGGTGGCAGCCATTACCGGGTGCAATCCTGGGACTCTACGACTCATTTTCCATTTACCAGATTCCCAAGCAACCCGACTGACCTGCTTGTGACCCGATCCCTCCTGCAAGGGAATCACTCCTTCTAGGATGAGCGTAGCAATCCCAGCTACATGTTTCTAACTGACGTGAGAGCAATTTCTCCAGATTTCCTGGCTCATCTTTATGGCTTTATCTTTATTTGTATTTCCCTTTTTTTTTTTTTTTTTAATGAACTGATATACTCTTGATCCCTTGATAAATAGAGCTCAGGTTCCTTTTTTTTTTAAGGTTTTATTTATTTATTCATGAGACACACAGAGAGTCAGAGATACAGGTAGAGGGAGAAACAGGCTCCCTGTGGGGACCCCGATGCAGGACTCGATCCCAGGACCCCGGGATCATGACCTGAGCCAAAGGCAGACGCTTAACCACTGAGCCCCCCAGGCGCCCAAATCTCAGGTTCTTGAGAGACGGGCCATCCCCGATGCTCACATGACATGTGATTGCTCACTGGTTTTATCAAGGTGCTCCCAAATGTCATTCCAAGGTGTGACGAAACATCCTTTTTCTGATTCACCTATTCCCTTAGCGGGAACCCCGAGATGTCATGGCCACATGAGGAAATGTGACAGAGGTGGTCCTTCCCTAAAACACGTGCCTGGGTGACTCCATGGCTTGGACCCCCTTGTCTGCACCCCAGATCTTGGTGGGAGGAGGACAGCATGCAGAAGGGGACCATGCACTTCTGGAGATCACCACCTACCTGTTTTGTTGAGAGTTCCTAACTTGTAGGTCTGGCCTTAGAGTCCCTCCTGCTGAGAACCTGGAGAACTCGCCTGCATGGACCTGCTCACCACCACCCTTGGGTCAGTCTGTCTAGGGCAGGAATTCAGAAGTGAGGGTCTCTGAGGAGGAAGGAGGTGAGGGAACCCACCTGTGTCATCGTTTGGAAATCTGGAAACCAAAGGATTGGCTCCAAGTCAGGATGGTGCATCTTCAATTATGCTGATTTATGGCTTTACTATTTCCTTCCTTCTGTGTGTTTTCTGTTGACTATGCTTTTCTTCATCTACTTTCTTAAGATGAGAGCAGAAAATATTGACTCAAAACCCATCTTCTTGCCTTGTAAGGGTCGGAGGCTGCATGGAAGTCCTTTAAACACTGCCTACGGTGCATCCATCCACAAATTCTGTTGTGTTGTATTCCCATATTCATCCAGTTTGTAATATTTCCTAATTTGCTTGGTCATTCCTCTTGGTCCATGGGTCATTTTGAAGCATGATGTTTAATTGACCAATATTGGGCTTAAAAAATTTTTTTTTTATACAGATAACTTTTGATGTCTGATTTCCACTTTACTCCCATGCTGGTCCAAGAACCCACATTGAGAAATTGCTATTCTTTGAAATTTGTTGGATTTTGCTTCATAGCTCAGAATTGGGTTGATGTTGGTGAATGGTTCATGGGTGCTTGAAAAGGATGTTATTCTGCTCTTGTTGGGTGCCGTGGTTTGTATATATTCATTGGGTCACATGGGCTGCTAGGGATCTCACAGAGTAGTTGTGCCCGTAGCAATATGGCAGCTCTACAGAACGTGGTGCTTCATGAATGAGGAAGGAAAGAGTAACAGATGGAGATGAAGGACGTGATCCTGTTCCTGGACCCTAAAACCCATCCCTGGACCCTAAAGCACACACATGTGTGAATGAACACAGCTCAATTTCAAAGGATGCAAAGAAAAAATACACAGTGGAGCCATTGGAATGGCCACCCATTAGGGGAGGGTGGAGAACGGGTTTGGATGGGGAGCTTAGTGTGAGAGAATGGAGCGAGAAGATGGCCTTCTGCAAATCAGGGATGCCAACATGTTCCGCTGAAGTACATGCTCAGCTTGATCTAACAGATTCCCACACGCGTGTGATGAGGTTCCCCAGATATGGAATTCGTGGCATGAGCCTTGGGAAGGGGGCATACAGAACACGGGTCTCCCCAGACCTTTTTTGTCATTGGAAACTCCTCTTCCCCTTCCGTCATATGAGGCGGGGCTAGTTCACTAAGCGCCGATGGGAATGCTCTCCCGAAATGGGCATGAAAAGTCATTCTGGTCAAAGGGATACTGACGTGCACCTGTCACATCTGCTTGGAAATACATATAAGTGAATGACACGTGGCCCTGGTGTGTCCGTGTTGGTTGCATCTAGGAGGTAAACATGAGGATGTGTCGTGTGGCCGTCTGTGTTCCCGTTGACTGTTTAGCTCTCGCGCTCATAAAGTAAGATGGTGGACCATCATCATCATTTCAAGACTGGGTGATGCAAAAAAATAGTTTTTGCTAAACTATTCATTTCAGTAGATCACTATTTCCCATCTCATGAAAACGACATGTCCACAGTTTTTCATCCTGAGAGCATATGGTGTGTGCTGTGAAACGAGGCCCTCCCCATCTCCAAATCCATCATTTTAATCCTTTGTGTGACCGTGTGTAGACACCGGGCTTTTAGGACATAATGAAGTTCCCATGAGGTTGTAAGCCTGAGCCCCTAATCCCCTAGAACGGGTGTCCTGATAAGAAGAATTTGAAGAGCTTCCATCTCTGTCTGCACACACCCAGGAAAGCCACGTAAGGAATGCGAGCCCGGAAGGCAGTTTTTGTTTCACCCTTCCGTGTGTTTATAACAATGAGCGGGAAGGATGCCTTCAAATTCCAGGGAAATCATAAAACCTAGAGGTTTAGAGCAAGAGAGGGAAGCTTTCATTTCTCTCTTCATCTTGGAAGACAAAGGCATTTTCCATGGTCTCTACCTCAAACGTGTCTTCCCTGAAACAAAATTGCTACAAAGGGTTTTCTGGGGCTTGTGCTTATGACTCAGGTCCTTTGACCAAGTGCCTAAAACCCAATTAATATTCTCTGAGTGTGGGCAGCCCGGGTGGCTCAGCGGTTTAGTGCCGCCTTCAGCCTGGGGTGTGATCCTGGAGCCTCGGGATCGAGTCCCACATCAGGCTCCCTGCACGGAGCCTGCTTCTCCCTCTGCCTGTGTCTCTGCCTCTCTCTCTCTCTCTGCATCTCTCATGAATAAATAAATAAAATCTTAAAAAAATATTCTCTGAGTGCCTCGTGAGTTGTGGGCTGGCCACACAGCAGAGCCCTGTGTGCAAGGGTCCAGGGCCACGTGAAATACACACTGCGCTCATGTGGGGACTTCTTGATGCTCCTGAAACATGTTCCCAGGGTTTAGAGACCCAGCTGCTTCTCATTTCTGATCCAAAGCATGAAACGTGTTGCTTCCCTGGGTGAATAAATTCATTTCTGCTGCACATAGTTTGTCCTTTTGCAAGACATGGCATCAGGACGCTTTTCTTGGCGAGTCTCCCAGAGAAAGGAGCAGTTTTCGGGGGCTGGTACTACATCGTGTCTCCCTGAGATTCTTGATTCCCTGCAGGATGACCCATGAATCTGGATATCTGAGGACAATGTGATGTGTATGTTGGGCCTCAGAGTCTTGCTCCTCTAGACTCACCTTCTTGAACAGGTTAGGAGTATATGAACCGAATGGGGGCAAATCTGATGCCCGGAGCTAAGTTCAAGGGTTGGGTTGGACTGTTGGGTTGTAGCTATAGGGTTGCCCACAGCTTCTTGCACCATGTTCCTAGGATGCAATCATTTCAGAGCCTGGGGACCTTCCAATACATCAGGTACAAGTCTTTCATTTTGTCCTCCAGAGAGTGCATGTCCGCCTCCTACATCTTCCCACCCTGGCTCATCCCTACCAAAGAGGTAGGGATTCCCCCAGTGAGGCCAATGAAATCCTTGAAAAAAAAAAAAAAAACAGATGAGTCTGAGGCAGCAGTTCTTAATCTGGAGCAGCTGTGCACCCTAGGGGCCACCTGGCCACGTGTAGGGACGTCCTTCGTTGTCAGGGTGGAAAGTGGTACTGGCATTGGGTGGGTGGACACCAGGAGAGCTGGCCAATGCCCTAGAGTGCTCAGGATGGCCCCGCAGGGCATAGAATGAGCGGGTCTCAAATGTCGGTTGTGCGGAGGATGAGAAACTGGGTGAAGCTATGGACAGATGACTCAGGCTGGTTGGGTGACTTTCTGAGAGTTTTTCCTTTTTGAATTTGTATCACAGGCAGCCTGGGTGGCTCAGTGGTTTAGCACCACCTTCAGCCCAGGGCATGATCCTAGAGACCCAGGATCGAGTCCCACGTCAGGCTCCCTGCATGGATCCTGCTTCTCCCTCTGCCTGTGTCTGCCTCTCTCTCTCTCTCTCTTTCATGAATAAATAAATAAAATCTAAAAAAAAAAAAAGAATTTGGATCAGTCTGGATGCTATCAGACAAACAGAATGGATGCATATGTATATATGGTTATATTTATAGTTATGCAGTCATATATATATGGTTACATAATTACTTATATACATGGTTATATATAGTTTATATCATTATATAAATACATTTATATATGGTTATATAGTTAGTTATAGCTATATAGTCATATATTGTTATGTAGTTATACATACAGCTACATATATGTTATATTCATGGTTATATACATAGTTATATGTCTGTTACATATGCAGTTATAGACATAGTTATATAGTTACATGTATAGCTACATAGATAGCTACGTAATACAGCTATAGATAACGCTTTTATTATATAATACAGAATGTATTAATATATATGTTATATGTGACTATATATAAAGTGATTTATTTATTTTTACTCAAAATACATGTAACAAATAACGTAAATGTAATTGTGTACCTTAAATGTATTCTGTGCATTTAAGATATCCGACAAGTTGATGCGATGCATTGATATATTGTGATATGATGGCCATTGTAGCAATAGCACCAGTGCCTCATCACATAATTGTCCTTGCTTTTTTATGACGGGGATAAATAAGATCTGGTCTCTTAGGAAGTCTGAGGATTATAATACAATATTGCTGTCTATATTCACTCTACAGTGCATTCGGCCTCCAGAATTTTGTGTACTAGTTGCAGTACGAGATGAGCGAAGATATTTATTTCAAGGAGTCAGCAAGGTTGAAGGAGGAGAGATCTTGGCCTTCAGCCACCCTAGGAACACTCCATCCTCTGCCCTGCCGACACTTGGCCGCAGAAGGCAACACACGGCTTTCTTGGAGCAGAAGTCATGCTCACCCAGAACCTCAGATGGGGTCTTTTTTGGAAATAGGGTCTTTGCAGATGTGATGACGTGAAGGGTCTGAGCTGAGCTAGTCCTGGACGAGGTGGCTCTACATCCAATGACTGGGGTCCTTGTAAGACACGGAAGAGGAGACGCAGACACAGAGGAGGAGCCCCGTGAGGATGGAGGTGGGGACGGTAGGGATGCCTGAGGCCCCAGACGCTGGAAGAGGCAAGAAGGAGCATCCCTGGAGCCTCTGGATCTCAGTGGTCCTGCCCCCCCCCCCGCCCCGCCCCGGAGCTCAGACTGTGTCCAGAGCTGGTGGAGAACAATATCTGTTGCATAAACCATGGAGTTGGGGTTGTTGCTACAGCAGCTCTAGGAAACTGATACAAGCTCCAAGCCTCCCCTGAGTGGAATCAGCAGTGAGAAAGGAATCCCAGGGTCGGGCCCCTGCTGGAGCAGGTGGGAACCAGTCCCGGGCACCATCTTCCGAGGTCACCAGCCATCCTCCATGTCCTAATTGCCACAGGCGAGAATAAAGTACTTCTGCTGTACTTGCCATTTCCTGCGTTGAGGAAGAGCTCTTATCCCTCAGGCCACCCTGGATGCCGGTGCTTCAGCGGGTGAATTGTTCTGTAATTTGCAATTATCCACTTATACTTCCAGTGGCCACAATTTAAGTTTGAGTTTTCAGGGTGACGCTCCCTACGGTGACCGTGGCAGATGACTTCTTACTGACCTGAAGACTACAGTTCTGGGCCCTACGTTTCCATAGTCCTCCCGGAGCCTGAGGGTGAGAATCTCGGAGCTAATTTTGGGTTCTAGGAGCTCAGCGATGGATGAGGCTGTGGGCCCTCTCATGCATAGCGTGCTGTTCTGTTTTAAAGGGAGACGTTCAGGGACGCCTGGGTGGCTCAGTGGTTGGGCGTCTGCCTTTGGCCCAGGGCGTGGTCCTGGAGACCTGGGATCGACTACCACATCGGGCTCCTGTGGGGGATCTTCTTCTCCCTCTACCTGTGTCTCTGCCTCTCTCTGTGTGTCTCTCGTGAGTAAATAAATAAAATCTTAAAAATTAAAAAAAATAAATAAAGGGAAATGTTCTAGGTTTCAGGGTGTCTCAGCCTCGGGCACTGTGGGCATCCTGGGCTGGATGCATCTCTGGTGTGGGGCGTCCTGTGCATTGTAGGACTCTGAGCAGAATCTCTGGTCTCCACCTCCCAGAGGCCTGGAGCCTGTCTCTCTCAACTCCACGTGGTCATAAATGTCTGAGAGCGTTGCCAAATGTCCATTGGGGATTAAAGCCATGTTGCTGCAACCAGCTGCATGGTACAGCACTTACACCAGATATTCTGAATCACCTGGAAATTAGGCAAACTTCCAGGGCATGAGCCAGGGCCTTAGAAAATTCCCCGATAAGGTAACATTGTTTTGTTGCAACCAGTAACTTCACTAATTATTTTACACTTAATATACTTAAATGTAGAGATGTTATTTGCGTTAAAGACACACTCCCTGGAGCCACCTGGAGGGTTGGGGCCAGAATTAGTGATCAACCCATGGCCTAGCAGCTTAAGTGCATCCTCATCCGTTTGCAGAACTTGCTCCCTGGGTTACGATGGGGCTTCTGGCACCTGTGGCCACATCTTGGTGTCTGGTTTCTACTCTGATTACTGAATCCATACGTGTCTTGTTCTGGGACATCTTGCCTGTGCGTTCCCATCTGTAAGGACAGGAGTCCATCATGAGCACTTCATCATCATTGGACGTTGAACAAGCCACCAAGTGAACGCTTACACATGTAGACTCTCTGGTGGGCCTGGATCTGCTCGGAATGGGGAACAGCATGGCGGCTTCCATCATGCCCAATGGAGCTTCTGGGGGGCTCCAGTGCCTCTCAGAACCCACTTCCAACACCTGCTACGGAGGAGGCTGTTGTAAAAGCCATCAAGTGTCCAAAGATGCTTTGTCAGGACTTCACTGGGAGCGTCTTATGTGCAGATTAAGACAGAGGTCCCCAAAGTCCTTGAGTCATGTAGTCTTTCTGTGTTGGTTATATTTTCACGGTTGGAAACACCCCACATTTCCATCCATGGGTTTCATAGGCCCCAGATGGCATCAGAGAGCTTGACAGGGTTTGGTGTGTTTCTCTTGAAAATGTACAACCATGGTGTCGCTATGGGTTCACCTGGAAACCCAGTTTAAGATGGTGCAAGCTACGTTGGACACTGATGTTCAATGTTTGCCTTTAGGGAAATACAACAGCGCCATGAAAATGCTGAAGGATTCCCGGGTCCCAGCAGGGCAGCATTCAGCATTCAGTCTGCCTACCCCCTTTCTGCACCCAGTCCAGACATTACTAATCAATTACAGAGCCACCTTCCTGTGGAGCCCAGAGGCCCCTCCTGCCTCTTCTTCACTTGCTGATGCTGCTGGAATTCATCCTGAGCAGGAGGGCGGGCATGCCCATGGGGACCCAGGACGCGCTGGGGCTGCCCACCCCTTCCCTGCAGAGCCTGATACGTCAGGCCATAAGGATGCATACTCAGGACCTCCAGATCGGTGGGGAAATCTTCACAGATGGCATAGCCTCACCAGCAGCAATGGGACAGCCCTGGGACCTCCCCTTCCTCCTGGGTTCGGAGACTGATCATTTCATGTGAAAGCCCTTGCCACCACTACCACCTGATGGCTCCCCATTTACAAGAATTGGTGGGGTGGGTGGCATGGGGAGTGGAGGCTGCTGTCAGCACAGGGCTGTACTTGTGCAGCTTGGAGCTGCAGAGATGAGAGACAGCCCTCTTTCTGAGCAACACGGGTGATTTCCTGAGCGTGGTATTTGTGGTCAGGCTCATCTGCATTTTTTCAATTATGGGGAAACCCATCACGGAAACCCAAAGGGATTTAAATAATTAACAAACCGAGACACAGTCAGAGCCAGGCCTGGCAGGAATCATAATGCTTGGATGAACCATGCAATTAATACATTTCTCATCAGGCTGTGGTGTGCCAGGGAAGCACAATGTCAGTTGTCTGTCACGGGCTTGGCTGAAATGAGTTATTTGCATATCAGACGGTATTGCAGGAAAATTGAATTTAGGGAAGTTCACCCTGACTTTGGATTATTAAACAGCACTTGTGGATGGCCCTACATTGATAAAAACAGGTTAAAAAAAGTAAGATAGAAATAATTGAAAACAAGGAGTTGAACAGATAATTGCACACTTGCGCTCACAGCAGCCAAGTGGTGGAAGCAACCAAGTGTCCATGGATGGATGGATGGGCAGGTGGGCGAACGGACGGATGGATGGATGGGTGGATGGGTAGTTGGAGGATGGATAGATGGATGGATGCATGGATGGATAGATTGATAAGTGTATGAGTGGGTGGATGGATGGATGGATGGGTCGATGGGGGATGGTTGGGTGGCTGACTAGATGGATAGATGGATGGATGAACAGACAGACAGATAGATGGATGGTTGGGTGGATGGATGGGTAGATGAGTGGGTGGTTGGATGGGTGGATGGATAAACAGCATGTGGTCCATGCACACAGTGGAATATGACTCAACCTTGAAGAGGAAGGATGTTCTGACACCTACTTTGATGTGGATGGACCTTAAGGACATGGCACTTCATGATATAAACCAGCCACAAGGCAAATCCTGTGTGATTCCACATATATGAGGTCCCTAGAGGGGTGCCATCCTTAGAGACAGAGGGTACATGGTGGTGCCAGGCACTTTGGGTCAGGGATGGGCACAGAGCTTCAGTTTGGGAAGATGGAAAGTTCTGGAGATGATGGTGAGGATACCTGCAAAGTAATGTGAATGTTCCCGTGGAAGGATGTGACTGGCCATTTGAATAAATCCTCCATGGGCTGGCAGGAATAAGCAGACAGTCTGCCCAGGCCCCATGATAATGAGGTTACTCGGCGATGGGACCTTATCCACAGGAACAGAGTAGGGGCAACTTGAGGTTTGAGGCAACAGAGACCTCCTGATCTTACCAGGTGTCAGGAAGTATGTGATATTGGGTCTTAATTTTGTGTCTGCTGCATGAGCACCCCAGCAGCTCCAATCGCAGATGGGGGGGGATGTGATTCAGGGAAGTGGCAGGCTGTGTGGGCTGCAGGAGGGGGTCCTTGTAGGAGACTGCTCCAACAGCAGACATATGCGATTTGGTGAGCTACGGGTGCTGCAGGAAGTAGAAACTGTATGAGTGATGCGGGGTCCATCACTCACTGCTCCGGGCAGAGAGAAGCTCAATGCCCACTGCAGTGGGGACCAGACGCAGGCATAAGGATGCAGCCTCAAGACCGACGCCACTTGGCCAATCTTCAGAAGCCACCGTGGGATCTGGAGTTTGCTGTGTGTGTCCGACATCATCCCTCTTGAGGGGAAGGGGCTCAGTGTGGACTCCCCACAGCCCCTCAAGTTCTGGGTGGCGGCAGGTACACGACCATGTAATACCCCAAGTGTCACCCAATATAATGTAAACAGTATTTTTCTCATTAGTTTCTGGATGCGTGTCATTCAGGGGATTTGCTACAGTGAAATATTTATAAAATTCTCGCGTTTTGTCCCATGTATCGTCGTCCTATGTTGTAACTTAGAGAAACACATGCACAGCCATGCACTTTTTTATCTCTCTCATTCTTGCGCACACACACACACACACACACACACACACGGGCTTTCTCTCGTCGGCATCTGCTCGTCTAATTCCTTCATGGATGCGTTAGTGATGCTCTTTTCATGATTTAACTGAGCCACTTAAAATAACTTTGCATACGGAGTTGCTTATAGTTTTATGCAGAGAGCCCTTAAAATAGCTGTCAACCCTTCTTCACCACAAATGCAATAAAATCCGCACGCCTGGCGTCGGCGCCTTGTCGGGTTGGTGCAATAATATGTGGTTATTAAATGGACCGGTTGGGGAAAAAACAAAACAAAAAAACCCACCTTTTAAAAGCGCCTCCTCCCAGCGGGTGGCCACTTCGCATCCCTGCTATGTGGAGTCATTTCGTGCAGCCTCGCAGATGGGTCTACACGTTTTAATTTAATTCACGTGTTGAATTAATCAGGTGGTTTTATACACCAGACGCAAGAAGTTCCTTCTAAAGCACATCTGGGTCCTTTGCAGAAATTTCCATCCTCCCTTCTTTTTTTTTTTACAATTTTTAAAAAGATTTTATTTATTTATTTATTCATGAGAGACCCAGCGAGAGAGAGGCAGAGACACAGGCAGAGGGAGAAGCAGGCTCCACGCAGGGAGCCCGACGTGGGACTCGATTCCGGGTCTCCAGAATCATGCTCTGGGCCGAAGGCTGATGCTCAACCGCTGAGCTACCTGGCTGCACCCCCCCTTTTTTTAACATTTAAAAAAATAATTATTTTGAGAGTGAGAGCATGAGCAGGGCAAGCCGCAGAGGCGGAGGGAGAAGCAGAGCCCTTGCTGAGCAGGGAGCCCGACGTGGGGCTTGGAAACAATGCTGATGCCCCTGGCATGCACACCAAGTGTTATATATACTGCATGTTGGCAAATTGAATTCAAATAAAAAAGGAAAGATTAAAAAAAAAAAAGTGCTGATGCCGGAGCCCACCTTCGAAAACTTCGTATTTATTTGCTTTGAGGTGGGGGCTGGCCAAAGGCATCGTAAATTTTCCCCGTGGACGATGGTGAAGGACACTGGTGGGCATTGCTTGCCTTACGCGTGCTCCCCAGGAGCTGGGGTGCTACCCCCCCCCCCCCGGAATACCAGGCATTGATGCCCGGCCTCGGTGCTGAGGCCCCAGGGAGGGCCCTTCTCTGTGCGCTCTGCAAACAGATCCACACGATCCGCGATGCACAGATTTTTGGTGGTGCAGGAACATGCCGCCTTGCAGACCCACGGCTTTTACTATCGCACGACACTGGCCAGCAGGTGTGAGGTCCGGGATCAGGGCTCAGGGGAGCATCAGAGCGGCTTCCACCCCAGGAATATTTATCTCCTGGGGCTGTTGTGCGCAAACGCCAGCAACACGAGGGCTGGAAAGCGCGAATTTTTCTTTCCGCGTGCTGGAGGCTCGGCGGCCAATGCAAGGTGTGAGCAGCGCTGGTCCCTCCCGCAGGGTCCGTGGGGCGACCGGGGGCAGCCAGCCATCCCGGGTGAGCCCCGGCTTGTGGACGCCTTTTGCGTTGTGGGGTGTGCATCCCGCGTCCGCCGGGGCGTCTCCCCCTTCTCGAAAGGACACCTGTCGTGTATGTGATGTGGTGCCCACCGTGACCCGATAGGACCTGGTGCTCATGAATCACCTGTTACAACCCCCGCCCCCCGTGATGCAAATCAGGTCCTCACCCGGAGCGCGTTCGCAGGGATACGGATTCTGCGCGGGGGTGGGACACACATCCTTCATTCGTCAGTATCTGCACCGTGTAAAAACAAAACAAAACACGTTTCTTTTTTCTTTTTTTTTTTTTTCAGTTTTTTGCAAATTGTGGGGCATTTAAGCAGGCTAGTACCTGGCAGGTGGTACGTTGCAGGCAGGCAGAGACGCGTTGGTAGCGCGTGCCGCCCAAACAGGCCTGGAGTAGCCGCTCCGGGAGCTGTAAATGGAAACGGCCCTGTGGACGGGGGGTGCCCTCCGTTTTAATGACGTCTGTGAAGATAGAGACACGCCCTAAGGAGCCCCCCAGCCCCTCCCAGGGGGTCAGTTCACCGCAGACCAGTGGGTTCTGAGCCCCCCACACCCACCCCCCGGGTGCGCGCACGCATGCGCCCCTGAGGACTGCGCTCTCCCGCCCGGAGTCCGGGGAGGGGTGAGGCCTCCACCCCCAGGTCTCTGGGAAGTTCTTATCCACCCCAGGAACTTAATGCACACGATTCAAACGGCTTGGCGGGGTGTATGTCCACGACGGGGGCCCGGGGGACGCGCACCTGTGCCTCGGTTGTCCTCCCTGCCCCGTCGGGGTCCTGTATCTGTCGGCCACGCCGGTGCCTCTCTGGAAGCTTCTCACGATTTTACAGCTGTGCTCCGCAGAACGGAATTAGAACAGGATCCTCAAGAAAAAGAAAGAAGTGGGGGCATCTGGGGAGGGGCCCAGTCAGTGAAGTGTGTGCCTTCATGTTGGGTTGTGACCCCAGGGTCCAGGAATCCAGTCCCACATTGGGCTCCCCACAGGGACCCTGCTTCTCCCTCTGCCTGTGTCTCTGCCTCCCTCTGTGTGTGTGTGTTTCATGAATAAAGAAGCAAAATCTTTTTAAAAAACATAAAAAAAAAATAAACACAAAGGCCCAGAAAAGAAACGAAGAGCACGCGAACTGAAGACGAGACCTGTTTTCTCACGCACCCTATGCCCTACGATAAGGCTTGGTCATCCTACATGCCTCTGTGTCTTTCTTCTTGTGCAACTGCGTCAGGATCAGGGTCTTATTTCTCGTGCAAATGCACGTGTAGACCGCATTTGGAAATACTTGGACCTTATTTCCAAAGGACATTATTATTATTATTTGCAGATGTAGCTGCTGTGACTTAGGGAGGAATAAAGACTCACTGAATTAACCAGGCCCCCTCCCACATGGCTTCTCCCAGCTGGGTCGTGGAGAGGGCAGGATGGCACGGGATGGCTTGCTGAGCCCTCGAGGGATAGAACCCGTGGTAGGTCCACTCGCAGCCCCCAGCTGGTGATGAACTACTTGGCCACCATCAGGGTCCTAAGGAAGGTGAAAACAACTGGGATGGGACGGGATCCACGTTCAAAGTCAACGTGGCAGAAATGCACAAAGGACCAGTGAGGGCGATGCATGGCGTCCAGATGCAGATGGAGCGAGGAAGCCTGTGCTGGACCATGGAGCTCAGGCCCCTTGTGGTCCCCTTGTGGTTCCCATGGGCAGGAGAGCCTCTCAGGGACCTCAGGTGTTTGCACCCAGGCTTCGAGGAAGCACACAGGACTTTGGGGGTGCAGACGTGGAGAAGGAATTGCATGGCTGACGTCTGCAGACATCACAAGGGAAGGATGTGTGGCAACTGTCCTCCTTTCTAAGATGTTCTTCTCAGACTCGTCCCCTGTCCTGGTCACAAAGCCCGTCTCCAAATGGACCATCCGTGAGCATCCAACGCACTCCCCGGGGCCAGGGAAGGAATTGAAGCTCTGCACACTTTATGAAACACATTATCACGGGCCACGTTATCATGCGGCACGCCCTGGGCTGTCACGGCTTGGAGGGGAGTTGGGGAGGCGGCATTCGAGGATCGCATTGAACCGTGCCAACTGGAGACAATAAATCTTAAATGGTTATGCATGTCGTTGTCGTCCTGAGGCAACAGATCCTGGACGTGTTGATGCCTGTGTCTCCCAGTTTAATTTCAAGGTCGCTGGGTGTGTGTGGAGGCTGTTCTCAGAATCTCTTCCCCCTCGCAAAGGCTTCAAGAAAATGGGAGAGAAGCCATCCGAGTGCATCACGTAGGTGCTAATAAGACAATGCAATCCAAAAAAAAAAAAAAAAGACAATGCAATCCATCTTCTGCTTTGCAAACCAGGTGGGAACACGTGGGTTTTCTCTTGCGGTCCGAACGGAGGGTAAGGACAAAGAAATTCACCAAAAGATGGATTTTTAAAGCATTTTTGGTATCGTTTCAAACTCGGCTATGAACTATCTTCATATACGGATCTTTTTTTTTTTTTTTCAATTACAACCATTCCTGGGAGAGGCTGCACGAGACAGATAAGAGCTCAGCAGGGCACTCCTGAAAATAAAACTGAGCGTATGGAGATCATAATGGAAGGCGTCTACACATGTTCCGCCTACGCAGGACAGGGTTTATCTTGTCCACTTGACGATAAGGCCACGGGACAGAAGAGCAGTTTTAATTCCGCCGCGCTCCATTGACAAAGATGATACCGGTCAGCGTAAAAGCGTGTCGGCGTGGATATGGATTACAGGCACCGGGATATAGGACGTGATTAAAAGGCACACGGGGGGGGGGGGGGGGATCCCTGGGCGGCTCAGCGGTTCAGCGCCTGCCTGTGGCCCAGGACGTGACCCTGGAGACAAGGGATCGAGTCCCACGTCGGGCTCCCTGCATGGAGCCTGCTTCTCCCTCTGCCTGTGTCTCTGCCTCTCTATGTCTATCATGAATGAATAAATAAGTAAAATCTTAAAAAAAAAAAAAAGGCACACGAGGGGAGGGAAAATGCGAAAATGGTAACTTAACCCGTATCTGATTCCTCCACGCGAAAGTGAGGCGGTTGACCACGTAGGCGCTAGCAAAGGCAAGACCATGGAGGCGATGAGCATCCTGTTCTGCCTCCTCCTCCCTCCCTCCCTGAAACCAGCACCAACCAAACGGAGACGGTTGTTCCAAGGAAGAAATATCCTACAGTTGCTCTCCCCCAGCCTCCCACCTCCTGGCAGGTTCTTCCGTCATTGGACGTCACCTGGAACCCCAAGAGGGAAAAGGTGCATGATGCAGACCACACCAATGGCCCTTGGTGGCACAGGGTAGGGAAGGAAATGATGGGCTTTGCACATGAAGAGGGACTCCTACAAGTCCACTCCCACCAGGCTTCGGTTACCAGGTGTCCTGGGCTGCATTAGCTGCTCACGATATTTTCCCTCTTTGCGTGACTTCGCGCTGGCTAGTCCTTCCTGCAAGGACCCCGCCTCCCAATTCCATTGACTTTGGACTTTGCATGCGGATCCTTCACGCGTGTCAAATGCCGGAAGCGGTGCTCCAAGCGGAGGTGTGCTCGTCTGGTTTGGTTTGCCCTCCGCACGTCTCCTCTCCAACATGGCAGGGGTACCCCTGGGTTCCAAAATAATGAGATGAAGGGGAGCAGACATGAATCTAAGCGGGAGCATCGGGTTCAGCTCAGCCTAGATCAGCCCCAAACACCCACAGGCCTGCAGGTGTGAAAAATAACTGATTGCAGGGAATTGAGGTTGAGGGTTGTTCGTCGTGCAGCAGAATTCAACGTAGAGCTGATGGTTGCAGAAAACAAACATGTCCTAGTGGGCGGGACGGTTCCTGGCACAATAAGACGATTTCCAAAACTCTGTGTCGGTTCTTTCATATGTTGGAAGGAGGGTGTGTGAATATGTGAAAAATCGCCGGACTGGTCCTATCTTTTAATTTTCTTTGTGTGTTTGCAAATGATGCTGTGTTACTTCACCTTGGAGTTTCAAATCTGCTGTATCGTGGTGCCCACCAAACAATTGAATTTTATTTCTGTGTCGAAAGATATTTTGAGGGATGGGACGGGAATGGGGGTGTGTGTATTTAGAGCTCCAAATTACCCTTGAGCCCTCTTGTCACCACACATCATTACGATTGTGAAGTTGGGGGGTACCCTTCATATTCACATATTGCTCTTTTTTTCTTTTCTTTTTTTTAAGATTTTATTAATTTATTCATGAGAGACACACAGAAAGAGGCAGAGACACAGGCAGAGGGAGAAGCAGGCTCCATGCAGGGAGCCCGATGTAGGACCCTATCCCAGGACCCCGGGTTCATGCCCTGAGCCAAAGGAAGATGCTCAACCACTGAGCCAATCAAGTGCCCCTGGCTCTTTTTTTTTTTTTTTTAAATAAAGGTACATACTGATAAAAAAATATAATCTAAAATATATTTCACAGAGAATCCAACCAATATGGCAATCCATTCTTGTATCTATTGACTTGATGTCACAAATAATAACTCAAAATCTTCTTGTCTTCCCTGAAACTGTTGCTACGATTCCCACGCTTTCTAAATGCCTACTTGATAAATTACATTTTTATCTGCTGGGGGGAAAAAAGTAGGCTAAATTTACCAGAACATCCATTTTCATGTGGCACATTTGAGGCTTTTATTTCTCCTCAACTGATGACAATTTTCCAACCCCAGAACTAAGTTCTTTCCCAAAATGATGTTTTTCCTACTAAAGCCAAACTTCCACTAATTAAAACCAAACAAGCGGCTTGATTTAGACGCTGTGTTGACACAGTCAAAACCGCGCTTACAGCTCTGTTTGTTTATTTTCGACTGGCTGGATATCTGGATGGGGGATGAAATGAGGAGCTTCAAGTGTAAATCCTGTTGCGTACACTTGTAATTAAGCTCTGAAGAAATGCTTTTGTAAATCAGATTGATACCTAAATGCGTTGAAAGAATCCAATTAGATGGGCATTTGGAAACAGTTTAGTGAATAGCGACGTCCCTATTTCACGTCGGCTCTCTCGGGAAGGGGAAAGAGGCTTCCCCACGGGGCGTTATTATGGTATCGCCGTTTGTTTTATGCGTGAAGAAGTATGATGAAGCTGTCTGTGTCTGTCGAGGGGCCATGGCTGGTTGTCTTTGGAATCTACCCTGCTCTTAACAGACCCACCCCCAGAACGCCTCATGCTTTCAATCTTTGACTTCCTCTTGCAACGTCGGTAAGCAGAAAGCTCTGGTTTTCAGAGCTTGGGTGTTTGCATGGGCTCAGCCTGGATAATCCAGGGGTCATCTCCCTCGTGGAGGTGAGCAAGCAGGAACTTTAATTACATCTGCAGAGTAGCCTGTGCCATATCACATGATGTGTTTGTAGGTAGGAGTCCAGGGGGAAAGGGAGGTTGGGGAGGGCCCACGTGCTGCAGATCATGTAAGGAAATGGATGCATGAAGGAATAAGTGGGTAGCAGGGCCATGGAGATAGTTGAGAAGGAAAGACGTGGAGATGGATGAATGGGTGGATAGATGGCTGCCTGGATGGATGGGTGGATGGATGGATGGATGGATGGATGGATGGATGGATGGGTCGGTGGATGGGTGGATGGATGGATGGACAAATGGATGTATGGATGAGTGGGTGGATGGATGAATGGACAGGTGACAGGTGGACGTGTGGGTGGGTGGGTGGATGGAGAGATGGACAGATGGATGTGTGGGTGGGTGGATGGGTGGGTGGGCGGATGGATGGGTGAGTGGATGGGTGGGTAGATGGCTAGCTGGCTGGCTGGATGGGTTGGGGGATATGTAGGTGGATGGGAGGGTGGGTGGATGGGTGAGTGGATGAGTGGGTGGATGGGTAGATGGGTGGGTAGATGGGTGGATGGGTAGGTTTTGTGTTGGTGTTGGTGTCGGTCTTCCTTCTGGCTCAAACCAAGACGAATGCACATCCCGATCCAAGCTGATGGCGGCCAACAAAGTATAGCAGCTGATGAGTACGTCCTCTTGAGAGAGGAAGCACGGGGTGACGGGTAGTAGAACCACTGTGGGCAGAACCTGCCTGGGGTGTAGCCAGGCTCCACCACCTCCCAGCTGGGGGGCCTGGGGAGAGGTATGGACCTCTCTGTGCCCCAGTGTCTTAGTGCAAATGAGCATGAAGGTAGGGTATGCCTTTCTGGGCTCTGAGGGCCTGAAGTGAGTTATTACTCATAAAACATCTACACCTACCGGGGCATCTGGTGCAGTGTATGCAAGTGTCCAGGCAGTGTCAGCCGCTGTTGCCATGACAGTAACATAGCACTGCTACCATGATATTGTAATAATAGTGCTCCTGTCTCAGGAGGGGGAGCGGGATGAGACTAATACTGCTACCACATGAGTAATACTGCTAACATGATAGTAAAGCTGCTGCCTCTATGACGATGATGGTGATGTGATGGTTCTGCTGCCATTGTAGTAATAATAATGACATTGCTACCATGAGAGGAAGATGAATAATAATAATAGCAATACTGTTCCCATGTGAGTAAAGTAATACTGCTACCGTGATAGTACTAATGCTGCCTCCATGGCGATGATGGCGGTACAATAATACTTCTACTGTGCTAGTAAGAATAATGATACTGCTGCCATGAGAGGAGGAGTGATAATATTGCTACAGTGTGAGTACAGTAATCCTGCTGCCATGACCCTGATAATAATACAGCTATAGAGAGAGTAGTAGTAATAATAGTGCTGCTACCATATGAGTAGAGTCATACCACTACCATGATAGTAGTAGTACTGCCTCCATGATCATGATGTGTGATCTGATGCTTCTGCTACCATGGTAGTCATAATAATACTGCTATCGTGAGAGGAGTAGGAGTAATAATAATGATGCTGTACCATGTGAGTAAAGCCATGCCCCTACCATGGTAGTAGAAATACTAGCTCCATGATGATAACGGTACTGCCACCATGATAATAACAAATAATACTGCTACCATGAGAGTAATAGTGATCATACCACCTCCATGATGATGATGATATTGCTACCATAGTAATAGTAGTAACAATCATAATAACAGCATTGCTGCCACGAAAATAATAATATATTATTGAAAATAATAATATACTGGTACCACAAGGATAATATGTAGTATTTAATTTTAATTATATAATTGACTATGAGGTAATTTTATTTATTATTTAATTTCATATTATTATATGTCACATGTTATTATGTAATGATGAATATAGTTTATGTCAAATAAGTGTGATTTGTTTCTAGCAAGTAAAATAAACACAATTTCATTAATAGCGTGCGTGAATCTAATTAATAATTACATCACGTTACCAACAAGGCATGTAGTCAAAGCAGAAAATGGAGCCCTTCAGAGATGGTGGTGGCTACAAGGGAACCTGGTAGTTATAAGGTTAGGGGGTGGGCGGCGTGTGTGAGCACGTGTACGTGTGCGTAATGTGAGAGAGGGTGTGGATGCACACATCCATGTGGGAGGTATGTATAGTGTGTGAACATGTGTAACGTGTGTGCAGGATTGGGGTGAGGGATGAAGTAGACCTGGGGACCCGGGTCCCCTACCAGTGCATTCACCACGTCCGCCATGCCTGCCCGTCATGAGGAGGAGTGATCCCTCAGCTGAAGTCTTGAGGGCTCACACATGAGGGTGATGTGACGTCCTCACCGCTGTGCTACATGGAGGCGTGATCTGGGCAGGTTCCAAGTGTTTTCTCCGTAGCACCAATTGCTCCCTCTCATCCTTTCCGAGCTCAGGAAGGGCGAGCCAGTTCGTGCTGGCCGGCCAGCTGCTGCTGCCAACACCTGGCATTACCACATGTCTCAGGTGAGTCAAGACCCAGTTAAGACCCAGAGGAGACTGGGATGTGATCCCTACAGCAGGACATTGGACATGGGGCCTGAATATGGAGGAGTAGTGGACAGAGGTGTGGTGAGCTAGCTGTGAATGTCTGGCACTTTCCAGAACCAGGGAGCTTATTGCAAGCTGAGGGAGCTTGGCCATGCTGGTCTACACTGGAGGGCCCATCACCTGGTTCAGTGACACTCTCTGTTTACTGTTGGCCCTGCTGGTGACTGCATGGATGCCGCCTGAGAAATCACCCAGCACCGGGACTGCATGCATGTTCCCTGCGCATCACCCAGCACCAGGACGCCCAGGCTGTGGTCCGAGGGTGAGTTAAGTCTCATCCAAACTGCCCTGTATGCTCTACCTGCCGACACCTTCATTTTCTGACTTGCGTCCTGCAGAGCTGAGAGAGGACACGCTTTCACTGTTGAAGCCTCACAGTGCGAGGTGCGTTGTCATGGCAGCCCTCGCGACCTAACACAATGGCTGGTATGGTGGAAGTGGATTTCTTACATTTCTTTTCTCTGTTCTCTCCTCGCATCCACCCAAACAGGTGGAACTCAGGAATTGGGCAGAAGGCATGGGCAGCAGAAGCTCCAAGGGAAACCTACCCATCTGAACTGACGACTGACAGAGGGAATCCCATGAACCAACAGTAACAGTACCATGGGCAGATTCTCGTGTTTTCATCACTTTGGCCTGCTCTGGCTCAGTCCCAAGGCCAGTGCCAGCTGGGGCATCACAAGGTGAAGATGGTGGTATTGTGGGCACCCAAAATCCCCAGTGGATCCCAGTTCTGGATTAAAAAAAGCCAGGATAGAGGGGGGCCTCTCATGGTGTGAAGAGTATGGGAGGCGCCACTGTATATCTTTCTGTTTTCTTTAGCCACTTCATCCCAACATTTCATGCCAACAGTGTACACATGCCAATTAAAGGATACAGTTTGTCACCTGGATAAAAACCAAGACCCAGGTGCTATCTTAGCAGAAGGGAAGTACCCAGGATAGAGAAGAAATGACACAGCGTGGAATACATCAGTTGCCAAGAAAGTCATAAGGTGTTAGAGAATTCAGATCTCACAAAACACATTCTCTGGCCCAAACAGGGTTGACTTTGCAATTGGTTAACTGAAAGGTACCTAGAAAATGACTAGATATTTGGAGATACAATATGACACTCCTAAATAACTATGGGTCCATATATTCTCAAGGGAAATTAGAAAATATTTTTGAACTCACTGGAAAAAAAAATAAACATTTTTGGGAGGGGGGAGTACTTGAGAGAAATTTGCAGCACTAAATGCGTCTATTTGAAGAAAACCAGAGGTCTCAAGATTCTCCCTTCCTTAAGAAATTAGAAAAAGGACAGCTAATGAGACTCAAAGAATTGGGAAAAAGGAAATAATGAAAACAAGAGAAATCATGGAAATCAAAAGAGAAAAACAATCATGAAAATGAATAAAGTCCAAAACTAGTTCTTTGAGAGTTTTTTCTTAAGATTATTTATTGATTGATTCATGATAGACACAGAGAGAGGCAGAGACACAGGCAGGGGAGAAGCAGGCTCCTCATGGGGAGCCCTACATGGGACTTGATCCCAGGACCCTGGGATCACAACCTGAGCTGAAGGCAGATGTGCAAACACTGAGCCACCCAGGTGACCCCAAAACTAGTTCTTTGAAAGCATCAATAAAATTGATGGACTTCTGGGCAAGGTTTACCAAGAAAAACAAGACAGAGAGGCAGACAGAGATGGCTGGAAAGAAAGCTGGATGGATAGAAGATGGATGGAGGGAGGGGGGATGAATGGATGGATGGTGGATGGAGGGGTGGATGGATGGACTGATGATGGATGATGGATGGGTAGATGGGTGGGTGGATGGATAGATGGATATGATGGGTGGATGGATGTGTATGATGGATGATGGATGGATGGATCGATGGAGAGATAGAGAGATGATAGATTAAAAATAGAAATATCAGTAATGAAAGAAGGGACATCATCACAGAGCTTGCAGAAATTAATAGGATAGTAAGAAAATAGTAACAAAAAATCCATGTCTATCTGTCAAACAGTTTACATGAAATAGAGCAATTCCTCACATACTAGCAAAACCCATGCAAGAGGAAATAGATAATTTGAAATTGTCCTACATTTATTAAATAAACGTGTGTGTGTGTGTGTGTGTGTGTGTGTGTGTGTGTGTTGGGGGCAGGGGTCAGGTACCTGCTCATCCCTCACCTGGACGAGGTCACTGCCTTCCACTGAGCTTCAAGCTCTCAGCACCTGCAAGGAAGCCTCTCATTAAAAGACCTGCGGGGACTTGTCCCTCCTGCGATGGTATGACTTGAAGTAATAGATCTTTGAATCAAAGAGCAGTAGCTACGCAGGAGAAGGCATCCGGCTTTAAAATCAGGTTGACAACTGGCGGCAATGACACATCGATGCCGAGCTCTTTTCCTGGACTGAATTCCTTTATTTTTCCCCTAAATTGGAACCTTCTGGGGACCTAACTGCTCTGTTAAGGTTTTCCACACAAAAACAATTAAGAGTGTTTCTAAACATAAACTGAATCCCGATGGTGAGGAACTGGTTTTCTATACGTGGTCTTAAATGCCGGTCATCTAAAAAACAAACAGAAAAAGTAGGAAAACTTCAGATATTAGTTCTCAGATACTAGAATTTTCCGTTTGACATCCTACTACCCCCGGCAAGGAGCAGCTATAAGTGGAATATTTAGGAAGAATACAGTGTCTTGGAAATCTACAGCAACATGACACGTTCCCAATTCAATAGTGCTCATCTTAAGGAAAGGAAAGGAAAGAAAGAAAGAAAGAAAGAAAGAAAGAAAGAAAGAAAGAAGAAAGAAAAAAAGAAAGAAAAAAAGAAAGAAAGAAAAAGAAAGAAAGAAAGAAAGGAAGAAAAAAGAAAGAAAGAAAGAAAGAAAGAGCGAGCTCTTTTAGGATTGGAAGTTGACTTTCTGCCTTTGGAGAGGGTGGTGGTTTTTCAGGTGCTGGTGGGAATCCTTTGCAAGGGAGGGAGGGGGCAAATTTTGGAAGAGCCAAAGTCCAAAGGATCCATCACATTCTCGGTGCCAGAAAGCGGACTTCCTCATGGGAGGGAAGAGATGAGTGGCAAAGTGCCCACACCGGTGTGGCTTTTCTGCCCAAAGACAAGCAGATCATCCCAAAGGCATTGCCGTGCGTAGATCCTGGCGCTGCCAAGCACCATGGGAGAAATATCTACACACATGGTAGCAGGTATTTAAAAATTCTCCCATATGATTTGCTTGTAGCAGCTCCCGCCAGGGTATCAGCCACCTGAACCCGCCATCCAGTCCCTGGTTATCATGATTGGTTCCAGTTGGATACCAGGTTGGCCAATTCACCGGTCGACTGCGCACAACCCGGTCAAGACAAAATGCGGTCTGCCTGGCGGGTTTCCCCATGGGTAATGCCCCAGGGCGGCTCCTCAGACACGTCTTCCAGGGCAGATGCGCCGGAAACTTCCATGATTATCCAAGAGTCCCTGGAAACCCATTGTGCTCTGAACCCATACATGCACCAGGAACACGGGCGGCCCTATAAGGGGGTCAACGAGCTCATCGGGCATAGTCCCTGCCCCGAGCAAACGTTTTGAAAATGACATATCTGATGCTTGAATATCTATCGTAATAGAAAAATATTGATCAGGGACAGGAGCTTTCTCTTTGATGATGAGCCTAGGGATGCAATTAATAGATTTTATGGACCTAACATGCTTTTGGCAGATTCAAGAGGACTTTCAAAAGGCTTGGAAATGCAGATTGAATGCCTCAAGAAGCAATAAAAAAGAAACAATGATTTTTTAAATTTCCATATCCAAAATATTTTACTGAGACAGTCAGCATCGATTTCTGTTTACAGCAATAAAAAATCAGGTTATGTGGAGCATGCACTCAAAAATACAAACCTGTGGAAATTTGTGAATGGCAGGAATAGCCAAAGGAGATTCAGGATCTGAGGATAAATTATCTTTATCTCGTACCGCTTTGCCCCTCGCACCAAGGGATTTTTCACTTTCCCTTCAAAGTAGTAAATTCTCCTTCCTGTTTTCTCATGTTAACATTCCCAGAAGGTTAAAAACAAAACAAAACAAATTTTAAAAAAATTTCCCCAGGCAACATGGTCAAGATTTTTTTTTTTAAATAAAGCATTTTTTTTTTCTTGGAAGAATGTATGTGACCCAGGACATGCATCTAGAACATATAAAGAGCTCTTGTGAGTCCATAAGAAAGCAATAAATAATCCCAGTTTTTTAAAAAGATGGGTAGAAGATATGAGGAGACATTGCCCCAAAGTAGATCTCTAAGCAGCAAACAAGCACAGAAGATGCTCCACAGCATCTGCCACCAGAGAAATGCTTATTTGGGCATGGACTTTTTTATTTTTAAAACATTTTATTTTTATTTATTCCTGAGAGACACAGAGACAGGCAGAGACACAGGCAGAGGGAGTAGCAGGCTCCCTACAGGGATCCCGATGTGGGACTAGATCCCTGGACCCCGGGGTCACTCCCTGAGCCAAAGGCATACACTCAACAACTGAGCCACCTGGGAGCCCCTTCAGCAAGGGCTTTTAAAACCCTTTACTATATGTGGGGAAATTGAATTTAAATAAAACAAAACAAAAACAAAAACAAACACAAACTCAAACAAAAACCAAAAAGCAGCTTAGAACCCTTTGCCCTCCACTCCCCCCTAGGGCTGATGGACTTGGGCATCTGTTGTGCATCCAAAATAGAAGGGCTTTTGCCTCATTAGAAATCCCCACAAGCCCTCCTTCCGCCCTTGGAAGTCCCGACAAGCCGGAGACTGCTTTAGGGGAAATCGGAACCACCCACCATTGGTTGGCAAATGGCCCCCGAACCAATTAGACTATCTCAGAGCTGGCTTGTACGTTGTATCTTCTGAAGCACGGATGTTACCAGCAAGGTACCAGTGTTCCCATTCTCCTCTTTAAAATTCATGCCGTACACAGATGTCGATTCGTTGAATGTAAATGGGAAAAAATATCAATAAAAAGAATGCATAGATCCATGCCGTGTGGGCGTATTTCTTCACCTGATGCACAGACTTCCACATGCAGGTGTGTGCTCTGGGTGTCAGCGGGAGCAGCAGCACACTCAAGATGCGGTCCCTGCTGGGATTGATGTTGTCCAGCATTGCTCTGTCTTCTCTGCAGTGTGAGCACTGACTGGCCAGCCGGCGGGTCGTTCCCGTAACATGGAGCACTTACCCTTCAAAACGAGATAGCACCAAAAAGGAGGCTCTCTGCTGTTGCAACCGGGCAAGGGGAGAGATCCAGGTGTATGTGGTGGCTCCCAACCTGAATTCTGAACCGCAGGAAGGTCACCGACTTGTGTGCTCACCATGAGCTTTTCTGCACAATGTTGGAGCCTTGAAAAAAACGAGAAATCAGAGCCCCGGGGTATTGCAGGAAAGCGGGATCTGATTGTGAAGTCTCTGGGCTCCAAGTGTAATGAATGGGGGAAGGTCGGGGGAGGTAGAGGCAGAGGTGGAAGTGCGGTGTGCACAGGCCAGGGGACGCAGAGGAGCACCAGCAGCCCCCCGGAGGCTGGGACACAAGCCTGGCAGAGATTTGCCCTTGGGGCCTGCAGGAGGAGCCAGCCCTGGCCACTCCTCACGTTTGGGATTCCAGGCTCCAAAGCTGATAGAGAGCACACTTACATCGTTCTAAGCCACCCGAGCGGCTCAGGGTCATCCGTGCTGGCCGCCCCAGGGCACCGAGGCAGCAGGTGCCATGAGCTCAGGTGCTGCTGGCTACAGGGCAGCCTGGCCACAGCGGCCCCATTTCCATGGAGGAATGCCATGCAATCGCCCCTTCATTGCTTCGTCCAGCTCCTCGCTGGAGCCTTATGGAATGGAATCTGGGATGGTTTATGCCCAGATTCTCAGCTCTCTTTCACCAACATGTGTTTCCTGCACCTGCTTTTGTGCCACCTCCACTGCAAACAGGTGTGAATTCCTCAAAGAGTGGGATCCACATAGATGTCGGGCACGTAGGGCTTGTGACCAGGTCTCATGGTGGCCCCACTGAGCCACGCAGGGACAACACTGCTCCGATTCTTCACAGGGAGTGTTTGTCATTTTGCCATCACCTGTCTGGGTTGATGAGAGTCTCCCGGCCATGGTCCCATTCATGCCAGAAAGATTTTAAGGGCCCACTGTCCCTGCATGTGCACAGCGCCCAAGATACAGGCCCAACCTTGCAATGAGTAGAGCTCACAGCTCATGTGTGCATCATGTGGTGCATCAGCTGTGATGACAGGACTTGACCTTGTGGTTGCCGAGTCGCCCGAGAATGATGCATGGCCACCAGTATGCACACCCTGAGCCTGCCCATATGGCCGGACAGAGAGAGATCAGAAGATGACAAGACAGCGGCACGACTTTGCACCACGTGGTTGCACAAGCTCCATGGTCATCAGTGGGATGTGAGGCCAAGAATGTGTCAAGGTTCCTATGCAGAGCTGGGATTTCCACGCACGTTCCTGCACGGCCACCCTGCATCCCGCTCAGCCTGTTGGGGGAAACAGAGGCATTCACCCTCCGTGGTTCAAATACGGTCGCCTGGGGAATAAGAAAGAGCCTGAAGACCCCATGACAGCCACACCCCAATTCTTGACTAAACTGTAAATAATGTGGGCCCAGCTGCCCCGTCCTTTCATGCACGTCCAGGCTGCTGTCCCGCACGGACTTGGTTACAAAGCTGTGGAATAAATGGGGACGGATTCCTAAGTGATTGGACAATTGGCCAAGCGATGTGGGGAATTCATGCGAGGGACCATCTGGATATTAACATACACTGTCTCATCACTAGAATCACATGTGCTCCGACATCTCGATTCGAGGGGAGTCCATGACTTTTTAGCTTAGTCGGTTGGCCACTTCTGCTGTTTTGGAAATAAATTAATTAAAGAAAATGCACAGGGGATGGGCTGGGTGGGTGGCGGGTGTTGAGGATGGTGCTTGTTGTGATGAGCACTGTGTGTTGTATGAAAATGATGCCTTGCTGGGTTCTACACCTGAAACCAATTTTACCATATATGTTAACTCACTAGAATTTAAATAAAAACTTGAAAAAGAAATGTCCGTTTCTGATGGAGTAGCTTGGATTAATATTCTGTGCATGTGACACATTTCCCAGCTGATGGGTCCCATCTGCCCCATTGGCTTCCCCGTTGGAAAACCATTCATATGGTTTCACTCATATGAGGAATAAAAGATACTGACAGAGATCTGCTTGGAAGTATTACTCCGGGCTTTTCACCTCCAGGGATCAAGTTGCTTTTTGGTCCTTCCAGGTTACAAAGTATCTGTGGATGATGCCTGCTTGTCTTGCCACAATGTTGGATCTCAGCTGTGCACTGGGAGAGCTCCCAGTTCCAGAAAGACAGACATAAAAAAAAATAATAATACACGATTTCATTCTGCAATATTGAGCCCATGAAAAGGACTGAAAAAAATCTCAGAAGATCTCAAAAAACTCAAAAATTGGGTGCAAACTCTGCCCCTGTGGGCGTGTATGCATCGTTTTGAGTTTTTAGAAGGGCAGTGGGGGATGGGTGGTGCGGAGGTATTTTTGATACTTTGTAAAACAGTCAGCGGTTTGGGAGGGAGGCCGATCCTTGAATCCTGGGATCATGTGAGAATGTAGCCCCACCTCCGATTCATACAGGAAAATAATGGTGGCCCCTCAGGCTCTGGGTTGTTTTTTTTTGTTTGTTTTTTGTTTTTTGTTTTTTTTGGCTCTGGGTTTTAACAGGAACAAAGGCTGTTTGCCTTGAATCTGTATGGAAAATACACAAAACCTAAATGAGCATATTCCTAGAGTCTGACTAAAGATTCTGATTCATCCCTTTCCTTGCCAGTAGGGTGGCAAAGAGGAGCGGGCGATGCGCTTGAGCAGCAGGTCAATGCAATCTCCACGATTTTGGGACGGTGGCTTTGTTACCAGGGCATCATGGGTATTGTATGCAGTCGGTTCCGAGGGCCATTGCGGTTCCTCTCACCTTCTGGTTATGGATCGCGGCTGGCTGCTTCACCATTACCCACTTGGTTTGCTGTGTGGTGTTTGGTTAGCAATACTGAAAGCCGTGAATATTTGCATTGACATTTTGGGGCCAACGGATATAAACGCATTTCAACTCAAATACATCTCACAAAAATGTGACCTTCCCTTAGAATTGCTTGCGGGGCCGGGTGTGTGTGTGTGTGGATACTTGTGCAAATATAGTGTGCCTGAGGATGCATTCAACTTCTTTGTCACAGAATTCAATTTTTCTTTCTTTTTTTTTTTTCAGAATTCAGTTTTTTCAATCTTCAATGTCGTTCCGATATTGACTGGCCATACACTGGAATTTACTGGTATATCCCACAAATTGCTAAATGGGACCGGCTGGCAAATGGATTGCTGTAATCTATGAAACCGTTTCCTTGTAAAACCATGACGTACCAGTTGACTCGGGCTGATGTAATAAAGCACCACCATTTTGTGGTCTTGGAGACGGGGAGTCTGAGATCCAGGAGGAGTTGAAGCTGGTTCCTCCCACCACCTCTCACCTGGGCAGGTGTAGATGTGGTGTTCTCTCCACGTCCTCACGTGCTTGTCCTTCTGGGCATGTCTGTGTCCTCATCTCTTCTTCTAGGATGCCTGGCCTATGGGATCACAGGCCCCCCTTGTGGCTTTTAATTACCCCTTTAAAGACCCTATGTCCAAATACAAGGACATTCTGAGGTCCTGGGGATTAGGGCCCCAACATAGGAATTTTGGAGCATCACATTTTTGCCCATAGCATGTGAATTAACAATATAACATGACCACGTACACCTGCGTGTCTCCAGACCCCGTCTCTTACTGTTATTATGCTGCCTGCTTTTCGGTTAGGGGTACAATTGCCCTTCTATGCATTCAGCAGTGAACCTGAACTTATTTTCCATCTATATTATTTTATTTTTTTAATTAAATTAATTATTTTTTAAAGATTTTATTACAAAGAGAGAGTACACGTCCAGAGGTGAGAGGAGAGGGAGAGGGAGACGCAGACTCTCTGCTGAACAGGGAGCTGGACATCATGCCCAGGATCCTGAGATCACGACCCAAGCCGAAGCCAGACGCTTCCCCGACAGAGTCACCCAGGCGCCCTGCATCTGTATTTTATAACCTGTGTCAAAGCCATTACCGAAATCCCAACAAAGTGATGCCTAAAACATTCCTTTTTTTTTGCTAGACTTAGTCCGGTATTTCTCTTAGAAAAGCCATTCCATTCCATGACCTGGTTTATTTCTCATTACTCTGCACTTGTGTCTTTCCATGATTGGGTTGTTGGCGGGTTCTTCATAGTTATTATTACAAGGATTCTCCTGACTTTTACTCTGTTCTTTCTTTTTACTCTTCTACTTATGCAAGTCATTTCTGAACCTATTCACTCTTCAAAAAGGTAATAGTGTGCGACATAAAGCCTTTGTTCTCTTTGTCCCCCGGGCTTCACGATCTGCTAGGAATGTTGTGTGTGAGTACAAACCAGATGTGTGTGTATATGTGTATATATGGACATATACTCTGTGTATCTGCAGAAACATAATTTTAAATATTTATCCAAACTGTATATACTTTTACATATATTTGTGTACATGTGAGATGCATATATATACTATCTGGTGTATATACATATCTAAAGTATGTATATGCATATATATACACACACACATATATATGTATATTATATATACATGTTAATATATACATACTATTTATATATATAAACACATACTTTTAAAATATTTATATACATGTGCAATAGATAGGTAATAGTGGATATAGAAAGAATGTCAAAACTATATACACATTTTATTTCATTTTTATTTATTCCTTTATTTATTTTGAAAGATTTTATTTTTAGGTAACCTCTACACCTAACACAGGACTTGAATTCACAACCTTGAGATTAAGAGTCATATATTCCACCGAATGAGCCAGCCACGTACCCCAAGAATTTTATTTTTAGGTTTATTTATTTATTAAAGATTTTATTTATTTATTCATGAGAGACACACAGAGAGAGACAGAGACACAGGCAGAGGGAGAAGCAGGATCCCCACAGAGAAGGGAGCCCGATGCAGGACTTGATCCCAGGACCCTGGGGTCACACCCTGAGCTGAAGGCAGATGCTCCACCACTGAGCCACCCAGGTGCCCCTTTATTTTTATTTTTATTTTTTTTTAATTTTCATTTATTTATGATAGTCACACAGAGAGAGAGAGAGAGACACAGAGACATAGGCAGAGGGAGAAGCAGGCTCCATGCACCGGGAGCCCGACATGGGATTCGATCCCAGGTCTCCAGGATCACGCCCTGGGCCAAAGGCAGACTAAACCGCTGCGCCACCCAGGGATCCCCTTTAGTTTTATTTTTTAAAGTTTTTTTCTTTTATAGTACACAGTTACTGATCATTTAAACATTTTTTATTTGAATTCAGTTAGATAACATAGCATAATATTGGTTTCAGGAGTAGAATTTAGTTTTAAGTAATCTCTACACTCAGTGTGGGGCTCAAACTCATGACCCTGAGATCAAGAATCACATATTCCACCAACTGAGCCAGCCAGGCACCCAATATATGTACATTTTTTATATATTTATGTAAATGTATAATAAATAGAGAATGTATATATATTTAATTTTAGATATACATATCCAAATCATATATATACATTTTATATATATTATTGCACATGTGATATATTATGTGTATATATAAATAAATTTATTTTATTTTTTTGTATATGGATAATTTTAGATATATATGTATCCCAACCCTATATATATATATACATTTTATATATCCTTGTGTACAAGTTCTATAAATAGATAACATGTATATATATTATTTTAAATATATATCTAAACCATATATACATTATATGTACATTTGTGTACATGTGATATGGCTAGAATGTATATTTAATTATATATATATCCAAACCATATAAATATATATATTTTATATATATTTGTGTACAGGTTCCATAAATAGATAATGTGTATATATATAATTTTCAACATATATATACAAACTATATATATGTTTCATGTATATTTATGTACATGTGATAAAGATACTGTGTGTATGTCTAAGTAATATTGGAGATACATATTGAAACCCTCTATATATACACACATTTTATATATATTTGTGTACATGTACTATAAATAGGTAACATGTTTTAATTTTAAATACACATTCAATTTTAAATATATATTTTAAATACGTATCCAAACCATATATATATACACATTTTATAATTTGTGTACATGTGATATAGATAGATCCTGTGCACATATATAGAAATAACTTTATATATATAACCAAACAATATTATTTTAAAAATATTTGTGTATGTGTGATGTATGCATATATATCACATGCACACAAAAATAAATATATTTGCAATTATATATTTGCTTAGAAAATCATTTATAGATACTTGTGATGATAATGTGTGCTTGCACATCAATTGTTGTACAAAATGACTGTCTGCAATCGGAATTTTTTATCCTATAAAATACTTGTCCTTGGGGCCCCTGGATGGCTCAGAGGTTGAGCATCTGTCTTTAGCTCAGGGCGTGACCCCGGGTCCTGGGTTCAAGTCCTGCATCGGGCTCCCTGCATGGAGCCTGCTTCTCCCTCTGCCTGTGTTTCTGCCTCTCTCTCTCTGTGTCTCTCATGAATTAATAAAATCTTTAAAAAATAAATTATTTGTCCTCTAAACATGTTGATAAATGTCGCCATGTTGCTTTTTGCTATCCTGTCATGTTTTACACGTTTCCGTTTCACGGATCTGCATGCACCCAAGTGTGAATGTGTTACATCACTTCTGTGAAGTTTTATTTTCTTCAAGGTAGAATTCTTCTCTGTCTTGACTGTGTTGTGAATTAATGGTGCTTTGCCAGCAGGATTGGGATCTGCCCTTGCTTGATATTTCTATTTATTTAGCCTTTCGTTTTTAACCATTTTGTGTAATTTGGTTTATTACATAAACAGAATTTAGTCAGATTAAAAATACACCTACAGAGTCAGAGTCACATTTAATTTGACCTTTTTTCTTTAATTAACTGATTAAGATGAATTTCTAGTAGGTCTGATATACTGACAGTGGTATTTTTTTCCGTTTCTTGTATTATTTCTATTTATTTTAATCTTTCTTTTAATTCTGTTATACTATTTGAGGACTTTGTTCTGGTTTTCTCCCACTCTGGCTTGAAATCTGTACATCATCCTTCTACTCTCTAGGGTTTACTGTTGATGCACTACTTTGTAGGAATTGACTGTCATTTATTTCTTTATTTTTTGTGTTAATCCAAGTAGCCAACATATAATACTCTCATTGAAATTTGCACGTAGGTGTTGCTTCCTCCTTAAGCTCTGTGTGGCTTTGTGGGTCCTGTCCTTTATTCTGGTTCATTTTCCTCTATTTGTGGCACAAGAACTTCCACAGCTGGTGCAGAAAGTATCTGTGATTTAGGACAGAATGGTGTCCTTCCTTCGTTCTCTCCGTCCCTTTCTTTCTTTCCAGATAAAGAGCTTTGCTATGTCTCACTGTGTTCAGATATGGGCAACCATCCACACCAACGAAATGGCATTGAATTATAGCAAACAATTAAAATAATTGCTTGACACAAACACCTTACTTCCCAACATGGACGTCATCCAAGAACATTCATGGGGTCAGTTACTTTCCCAGAGACACCTGTCAGCCTGTCCCCGGGCAGAGCCTCCGTAGCCCTTCCTGATGTAATGTGTTTGGATTAAAAACTCTCAGGGCCTTGGTTGATGAGCCCAGAATGTGCCAAAGTGCATGAGTACCTACCTACAGGTGAAGAGGCAACGGCGAGACTCCCACTCTGTTGTGTGCTGTGTGCCATCTTGAATCAGACTACGTTGTAGGCTTCAGACTTGCGAAGAGAGCAGACCTTAGATGTCCCCATCACAAAACAGAAATGGTGATTAGGTGAGGGATGGAGGTGTTAATAACCCATCCCATCATGCTAGGTCATTTCACAGCGTGTGTGGGTATCAAGTCATCTTGCTGTGACGTGACATGCGTATAATTGACATGGAACATGGCGTACAACATTGTGGGTCATGACATCACTGTCATGATGATTCACATATAACGTGACCTCGTAACTGGTATATAACAACCTATGTTATATGTCACAACATGTGATTTCCATAATCTACACCCAACAGGATATATAAGAAAATGTGAGGTGTCAGAACCATGTTATATGTCAACGCATCATTGTCATTATAATCTGACACACACGACGTGCAACAAGACACGTGTCTTCACGTAACTGACATCAGTATTGTGTAAGTCCTTAAGCTCACCCAATGTTGTATGCCAATTTTATGTCAGTAAACCAGGAAAAAATTAAATGTTTATATTTCCAACAAACACACGCAAAATGAAATGAGAGAATGTGTCTGCCATGAAGCTCTGTTAGGGAGCAGGAGAGGTGATCTCATTTTCCCGGGAACATTTACTCTCTCGTGTGTCAGGACACTCCAAGCCATCCTGGCTCTTTAGAAAAACTGAGTCACGGGGCTCTGCAGCCTGACGATCGCAGCCCGAGGGATGCATCTGGGCCTGCCATGGCGTGAGCAAACATGCCGGAGGAAAGCAGTCATCTGGGTTTTATTTCCTCCGTGCACATGATTTATCTTCAGTGGAGCGGCTTTCTGTCTGAATGAGCGTTTCAGGGGACAAGTGTTTTCACATCTTTCGTGCGGTGGTCATGGCTCTGGGTTTTCTTAAGAAAAATCAGCTTTCTGTGAAAGCCTTGTTCCATTGTTTGAAGAGCCTGGTGGGAATCGTGAGAGTTTATGGGAAAGTTTCGGTGGGAAATTAATGAGTTAGGAAATGAATGACATCAAGAGCCTTGGGTCTAGGTCCCATCTCTATCCCTTAGTGGGCAGAATCAGGATCCTCAAAGGTGCCTGTGTCCTCATCCCTAATCCCAGGACCTGTGAGTGTGTTATCTTACAGGTCCAAAGGGAATTACGTTTGCGAGGGAATGAGACTTGATACTGACTTGACTTTTTTTTTAAAATTTATTTATTTATTCATGAGAGACATAGAAAGAGAGGCAGAGACACAGGAACAAGGAGAAGCAGGCTCCATGCAGGGAGCTCGATGCAGGACTCCATCCCAGCACCCTGGGATCATGCCCTGAGCCAAAGGTGGGTGCTCAACCACTGAGCCACCCTGGTGCCCACTGAGTTGAGATGGAGATGGTCCTGAATGATCCAGATGGACTCAATGGGATCCCACGGGTCCTTCTAAGCAGATGAGGGAGGCAGGAAGAAGGTCAGGGTGATGTCATGTGTGATGAACTGAAACACCCACTGCTAGCCTTGCAGGCAGAAGAAGAGTCCCCCAGCCAAGGATGGTGGGTGGTCTCTCGAGGCTAAAAAAGGCAAGGAATGGATTGTCCCCTGGAGCCCCAGAAGGAACCTGGACCTTAGTCCTGGGACAGTCCCATCCCCAAAGAGTGGAGGATACTAAATACACACGCTGGATGCATTATGTTTATGCTAATTTACAGCAGCAAACATTACTTATAATGGGCTCCTTAAATCTTAGACGTGCCCTCCTGTTCTCACCCCCCGCCCCAGGGGAAGCCACCCCGTGTGGGGAAAGAGCCTGATACAAGGCACATGGTGCTTTCAGCAACCCCTGACCCTGGGGAGGGAAAGCCAGAGGAGGAATGCACACGTGCATGTTCTTTTCTAAAGATCTTGATGACTGGTGACAGTCATCATGGATTGTTAGCACATGGAGGACACTGGAGCCAATAGGTGCTCACAACGGGAAGCAAAGCCAAGGTCCGCAAACTGCTGGCGAGCACGGATGTGGGTGCCTCTGTCTTCCTTTTAGTTTTAGTTACTGGGCGTTTGCATCCCTCCTTCACGTCTGTGTCCCTTCTGTTACTGATTGACGTGGAAGCAATCATGCCAGCTTCCTGGTTGTAGTGGAGCAATGAGGAATGTCTAGGATGCAGGCTTGAAATTTAAAAAAAATTATTGTGGTACCCAGGTGATTCAGTAGGTTAAACGTCTGCCTTCAACTCAGGTCATGATCCCTGGGTCCTGGGATCAAGTCCTGCATCAGGCTCCCTGCTCAGTGGGGAATCTGCTGGTCCCTCTCCCTCCATGAAACACTAAGTCCCCATCCCCCCTTCACCAGCCCCTAGTGCCCACCATGGTTCTTTCCGACCCTACGCATTTTCCCAACCTGGATATTCCATATAAATGGGGTGATACAATATATGGCCCTTTGTGTCTGGCTTCTTTGACTAAGCATCATGTCCTCAAGGCTGATCCACGCTGTAGCAGGTGTCAGAATTCCCTCCTGGTTTTATGGTTGAATAATGTTCCGTTGTATCAAAATCTCACATTCTGTGTGCCTATCCATCTGTCCATCCATCCATCCATCCAACCGTCCATCCATCCATCCATCATATCTATCTATCTGCCCATCCATCCACCCATCTACTCATCCAATCACCCATCCATCTATCCATCCATCAACCCATCCAACCATCATCTATGTATCTATGTATTCATGTATCATTTATGTATCAGTCATCTGTCTATGCATCTACATATTTAGGTATCTGTCCATCCATCAGCTTGTCCATCCATCCATCCATTCATCCATCCATCCATCCATCCATGCATCCATCCATCCATCCATCTACTCATCCAACCACCCATTCAACCATCCACCTATTGATCCATCCATACACCCATCCACGCAGCCATGCATCCATCCATCCATTCACCCATCTATCCATCCATGGATACCTGTCTTGCTTCCATCACTTGGCTACTATGGATAATGTTGCTAATGCTCTATAAACATGGCTGTGCAACTGTCGCTTCAAGATCCTGCCTTCCATCCCTTTGGGTAAAGATTTAGATGTAGAATTGCTGGATTGAGTGGTAGCTCTGTAATTTTCGCATGAACCCTTACACCGTCATATGCAGCAGCTGTACTGATTTATACTCCCAACAACTGTGCACAGGTTTGTCATTTCTCCACAGCCTCCCTGCCACTTGTGCTCTGAGGTCCATGGGAAATGGAGAAATACTTGCAAGCAGATTTCCAGTGGGGCTGTTTTCCTCTGTGCAAATCGCTGAGAGGGTATTTGCAAGCCTTCGAGATATGACGCGTTGCACAAACGTTACCAGCATGGTGTTTCTGATCATGGTTATTGCAATAGGCAACCTACCGTGCATGGCCTGCTCTTTCTAGGGCAGTGGGAGTTGTTCAGATTTGCAGGAAGAGACACAAACTAGAGACGGAGCCCGAGAAATGAGTCTGCAGGAAGTGCTGGCAGTGCAGCGGAGGCCATGTGCGCTGTCAGAGCAGCGATGCTCTGGATTCCAGCATTTCCAAGGAACAGATGCATCCCGGGAAGGCTGTTCAGCACAGTTCTAGATAACTAGGTGCAAGTTAGCTCAGCTGCATTGTGACCTTACAAACAGAGGGAGGGATATGAAAGTCAGGGACACGGCGAGGATCCAGGCTTGGATTTGCAGGGGCCTCGGTTTCCATGCAGATCCGGGAAGGTGCGATCGCAGAGGCACGCTGTGTAGACGTGATTCAAGCCCGCCTGCGATGTCCAGCACTTGCAGTGTGTGCTCAGCCTGGCATCGGCATGTGACCCTCACAACACAGTGGTGGGGCTTCCTCTGCATGTGGCTCATCGGGAGGACACCCAGCGGCCACCATACGCTTTGAAAAGTGGGATCAAATTACAGCAGCAACACTTAGATGTCCCTTAAAATCAGAGCTTCCAGAATGCCTTAAATCCAGCCCAGGCGTGTGTGCAGAAGCATCAAAAGAGTCCAGTTCTAATTGCCAAAATGCAAAGCATTTTGGTCTCTTGAGCCTGGAAGATGTCCCCTCCACCATGTTTACATGTCTGACCCCTTCTCCTCCATTTCACCCACTGGCCAATTTGATTTTAGAGTCTGCGCGGACTGGTTGCTTCCCGTAACTTCCTGACGGTGAGATGGATGTTTGCGCTCGTGGTTGCATCGCGGGCATGAAAGTTAACGCCTGCGCTGTGGGAGCTGCCCAGCAAATCCTTGGTGAACCAGGTTATTTTCTGGAAGGAAGTCACCTTGCCCAGCCTGTGTGGGCTCCCTGAGGACTGGCTCTTTAGGTAAATTATTTGGAATCTATTTCCATGGGAGATATGCCTCTTCTCCGCTATGTGTTTATTCATTCAACCAATAACCTACATCACTACGGACGCGTGGTTACTCATTCTACGCTTTGGGTTATAATCCACCACTGTGCCATTTATTTTGTGCCCAACATCAAGAATTTCCAAAGATAGAAGTGGATGCACCATCCTCAGGCTTGAGGGAGACGAGCTGGTGTCTGAGCGCAGTGTTGCATGATCCCGGCATCTTGGCACGCTGCGTGTCCCATCTGTTCCCGGGGATGGATAAAGTCATCACTCCCACGGGGACAGCTCTGTGTCCCCGTGGAAGACCTCATCAACCGCATGGGCGTTTCTCATGGCGCCAGGGAGAGCCAGGTAGTCCCAGCCTTCTGCAGAGGAGCAGGTGTGTTGAACGCCATCCCATGTGTGTTTCACAGCACTTTGGGACAACATTCACCCACACGTGATGCCAGACGAGAGGAACGTGGTTTTAATTGTCCCTAGGGACCGCCAGCTCTCTGGCGTTGTCATCTAAGGATAGTTTGTTTAATATGCAAGGGGGGGGGGAACAAATGAAGGAAGACAAAGTGGTGCCTTCATGCCCATCTTTCATGTGCTCTGTAACTGTCACGAGGACGGCAGTCGGTAGGATCATGTGGGACGCCACACCCCACACACTATCTCCAAAGAGCATACTCATTTGGCTAAAATCCACAACAAGAATAATTTCAACACTGTCTTACAAGCATAACATTTCTGTATAAAGATGAAAGAACTAGGATCCCTGGGTGGCTCAGTGGTCAACCATCTGCCTTGGGCTCAGGGCGTGACCCCGGAGACCCAGGATCAAGTCTGCCATTGGGCTCCCCACAGGGAGCCTGCTTCTCCCTCTGCCTATGTCTCTGTCTCTCTCTGTGTCTCTCATGAATAAATAAATATTTTTTAAAAAAGAACTCCTTAGGCATATCTTTAGTGGTTCTCACTTGACGTCGTTGTGCAAATGGATAGAAGGAATAAAGACCATCAGGCTCCTTCTTTTCTGATCCACGGTTATTGAGGTGTCATTTACGCTCAAGAAAAGCTACCCTTTTTGGGGCACAGGTGGGTGGATTTTGACAGATGTGGACAGATGCATAACGAGTGCCAGGGTGCAGTTATATTTCCATCCGTGATGTGCTTTTGTTGATGAGGCTCTCTCCTGGGCGTGTAGATGCTGTGTTCTCCTCGCGTCCTCATGTGGTTGTCCCTCTGTGCACATCATCCCATCTTCTTATCAGGGCCTCACTCCTATGGGATCAGGGCCCACCCTCCTGACCTCGTTTTACATCAGTCGTCTTTAAAGACCCCACCTCCAAACACAGCTCCATTCTGCGGTCCTGGGGGATGAGGCTTCAACACATGAATTTAGGGAGGACATAGTTCAGCTCATGGCGCTCACATCTTCAAGAGAAAAAGTCACGTCAAGGTTTCCTAGGAGACGCATGAGTTGCACAAGGGCACACGGTGGCAGACGGCCCTTGCGCTCAGAAGCACGGCTGGCCAGCTCCAAGGTCAGTGGTTTTGCTCTTGCGCTGGAAAGGCTCCTGGCTGAGCTGCCTCTTCCATGACCGCAGAGATTTGAATGCCGGATGTGGAAATTGCATTCATGTCACAGAAACCCACAAGGATCGAGACGTGGAACCGGAATAAAAGGAAAAAACAACAACAAAAAAAGAACAACCACCAAAACCAAAGTGCATGGGCTCATCGTGCGTTCATTGTTGGCCGCCTTGAAATCCACGCGGCACAGCTCTGGCACGTGTTCACTCTCTATTCAGTAATTATTTATCGAGTGGCCGCCTGGGTAGATGAAGGAGAGCCAAAGGTGACCAGAGGAGACAGTTAGGGGAAGCCTGCACTCGGGATGAGAGGAGGGAAGTCCTCCACCTAAGTGTGTCATCCGCGGAGGCGGAATTAAACCACCTGCTCCGTGCAAGCTCATCAGCGTGGCCGAAACATCAGCTTTATGGGAATCAAGGGATTCGACACGCGTCCAAATGAGACCATAATTCCCGAGGAGGCAGCTTATGACGTCCCGGGAAATACGGCCACAAAGCAGCGCGGTCCGTGCTCTGTGTTGCACTGTGCTAGCGGCGATGGGACGAGCACACGGGACCGGCATGGGTTTCCGTGTGCCCCACGTGTCAGCGTGGGGCCTCTGCTCGTGCCGGGCGAGGCGGGGGTGCACATACCAGGGCGAGTGGGGACACACCAGTCCTGCCCTCATGGAACAGAGTCTTCTAGGCAAATCCACATCGAAGAGTCAAGCTAATGAAAACATTAACAAATAGACGTCTCCCCCCGCCCCCCCCCCCCCCCCACTGCATTTGCTTTTGTCTGTCGGTTCAGGTTCATGGAAGCTTCCGAGTGCTCATTTCCATTACAGAGCCAGCCACCCTGCCCCCGCCCTCGCCCGTCCTCAGCCCCCCCCCCACCCCAGGCTCTCCATGAGTTTCCAGTGGCCGTCCTCACAAAGCACCACAAACCTACTGGCTGCAAATGACACGGATTTACCAGGCAGCGAGGCAGTGGCCGTCCGCAAGCCCGGGGCCAAGGCACCGCCGCCGACCGCGTGATGGAGCACTTCCAGCCTCTGGGACAGCGAGAGCTGGGCCCCCAGTGTCTAGCTCCCGGCCTGCGGGGTCTTGCACGGCACCCCGGCGCCCCCATGCACATCTTTATGTTCCCTGCACTGCTGCAAACACAGGGGCCTCAGCGAGGGACAGTACTCGCGCAGGCCGAGGACGGAGTGGTGGGCGCTATTAATTTCATAGCATATCCTTTACCCCACGGCACAGCATGTGGGGTAAAGGATACGACAGGTTATCCTGAAAATGCTGTTTCATGAGTCGTGTACATTTTCTAACAAGTGGAGTGTGTATTAGGCTCCCTGGAGTGCTCGCCAGCAAGCGCCGTGACTACTCTGCTGCTCTGCCTTCACACACACACACACATGCACACGTATGAAAAACACACACATGCATGTGCACACATACCCATGCACACACACAAATACATGCATGCACAAACACACATACACACATGCACACATACACACAATATACAAATATGCATATGCACACACAATGCATACAGACATGCACATATGACATGCATGTGCACATATGAACATGCACATGCATACACACGCAGTGCATTCACATACATGAACTAACACACATACATGCATACACAGTGCATTGACACACATATACATATACACATGCACACAACTATACACATACAAGCACAAACACACATATATGCACACATATACAGATACGCATGCACAAACACACATGCACATATATGCACACACATGCATCATACATGTGCAGACACCACATGCATATGTACACACAGAAATCTACATACATATGCAACAATACAGACATGCACACACACAAATATACACATGCACACACATACACACATGCAGACACCACATACACATGTACACCAACTCACACACAAATGTACACATGTGTACCCAGACATACATGCATGTTCACACACACAGACACACAATATGCTTATACACAGGCACACACACACACAGACATCGTCTGTTACACTCTCATGAGCCTATCTGTACAAACAGTTGCACTACGCCCTCTAGAATTTTCTGTAGCCTCTTCTGAAATCCTTCCCCTCCAGTCCCATCTTCTTTGAACTGGATTCAACCCTTGCTCTTTGCAAGACTCATTTAAATGTTGGGTGTGAAAAAACCAGGCATCTCTTTCTGGTCAATGCTGAGCCCATGTTACTGACAGCATTGTTGGAAACCAGCCCACGGCTGGCCCTTTATGCTTTTCAAAGATGCACATCCTGGTCCTTTGGCATGTCCACGACAGAGCTCACCCCACAGATTTCCCAGGTATCTCGTGTGGAAACACCATACTGTGGAGGGGTCTCATGTATCCAGGATCAGCATGGCGCTTTTCTCAGAGCTCGTGGGACTTATTCTGAGCCCCTTGTTGAACACCCTACAGGTGATCGAGAACCCCATCCCTCAGACACAAGCCCCACATCCCACTGCCTGTAACCACTGGGGTTTCATTGTGTCAGGAACACACCCTGAGATGTTGAACTCCTTCCAAGGACTGGCTGTGCCACCTGCAAGGACCATGCAGGGGCAGAAGGGCATGAGTGAGATGCTGTAATGCCCAGTTGGGCTCTGAGCTGCGTGCTCCATCGCCAGATGGGCTCTGATGATGGGTTGACATTCCGTTTCCTAGGAAGCTTTACAGGACGATGGTCTGAAAGCCTTGATAAGTCATTTAGCAGCGACGATCACGGGATGGCACGGCATGTGGGGTAAAGGATACGACAAGCCAAACATCTCTATCCTTTGCTGGCCTGACCCAGACCAGAGATGGAAAATGTGCATTTCAGAGCAACACTGGGTTTCTAAATGCATTTTAATAGCTTTCTCAGACATCCCTCATGATGCGCCAGCTCTTTCCAAACTAATGCCTATCCCCAGTATTTTCAGCTGGTGCAAAAGGACAGTTTTCATTCAGGGCTGTCCTTGAAGGTCACTGATTTTATCCTCTCCAACGTGGATTAAAAGCAAATCAGATTATGGAAATGGCTGAGCTGCCTTTGGAGTAGTTCAGATGGAGGGTTTAACCTGTGTACAGGGTTGGGGGATGAGGGAGGTGGTTTGCAGGGTACGTGGAGCTTGAATGCTACACTGGGATTAGGTTCGGCAGGCACAGAAACCCTAAAACAATAGTGCTTTGAAATGACTTACGTTTGATTCTCTCCCAAGTAAAGGTGACCCTGCAGTACATGGTCCAGGGCTGGTGTGCTGGCTCCGTGTCAGACTCCTCAGAAACTAGGCTTCTTGCACCTCCCCAATTCGCCAGCTCTAGTTATGACTCCTGTCCTCATGGTCTGGGATGGTGGTCCCCGCATTCCAGGAAGCAAATTGGAGGAAGGGAAGCAGGGAAGGGAAGAAAGGGCCAGCTGTGTATGTCTTTGAAGGAAGGTTTCCGCCATGCTGTAGCACCAGTAGGCAGAGAGGGAAAAGCTTTGTACTGGGAGATACTGGGCATGAATGATGCGGCCATTGATGATTAGTTCTGTGATGCTGGGGGAGGTTGGACTACTGTGAGGTTTAGTTTCCTCTCTTGTAACATGGCAATGATGATGGTGATGGTGATGACAAGGATGATGATGGTGATGAGGATGTGGATGAGGATGGAGATGATGGTGATGGTGATGACAAGGATGATGATGAGGAGGAGGAGGATGTGGATGAGGATGGTGATGATGGTGATGGTGATGACAAGGATGATGATGGTGATGAGGATGTGGATGAGGATGGAGATGATGGTGATGGTGATGACAAGGATGATGATGATGATGAGGATGTGGATGATGAGGAGGAGGATATGGATAAGGATAGTGATGATGGGGATGGGGATGGCAATGGTGACAATGATGGTGATGCCGATATAATGGTGGTGCTAACTGTGATGGTGATAATCATGATGGTGATAATGGTGGGGATGATGGTGATGGTGGTAATGGTGATGGTGATATTAGTGATAGTGGTAACAGTGATGGTGGTGATGATGATGGTGATAACGGTGGGGATGATGGTGATGATACATTAGTGGTGGAAGTAATAGTGATGATGATGATCATGATGGCAATGGTGGGGGGGATTATGGTGATGGTGGTAACAGTGATAATGATGGTAATGATGATATGTTGGTGGTGGTAAGAGTGATGGTGATGATGATGATAGTGATCATGATGGTGATGATATTAGTGATGATGGTGGGGATGACGATGATGGTGGGGATGATGGTGATGGGGATGATGGGGATGATGGTGATGGGGATGATGGTGATGATGGTAATGATGGTGATCATGATGGTGATGATATTAATGATGATGGTGGTGGGGATGATGGTGATCATGGTGGGGATAATGATGACGATGGTGATGATGGTGATGGTGATGGTGGTAGGGATGACAGTGATGATGGTGATGGTGATGATGGTGGGGATGGCGGTAATGATGGTGATGGTAGGGATGATGGTGATGATGGTGATGGTGGTGTGGATATGATGGTGACGGTGCTGTGGCCTGCCTCCCAGAACTGTCGTAAGAGACAAATGAACTAAAGTGTACAATCCCTCGAACCTTAGAATGTGTCATACAAATCCCACTTGTTTTATTCAGGACCCACTTCTGATGAAAACCGTTCTTCTCTTGAAGGCTCACATTGAAAAACAAGCAGCTCCAATTAATTAAAACACAATTATTTATTACATTTGTGTTTGTTTATGTATTTCTGCATTAGAAGAGAAATAAATGAATATGCAGTGAATGAATTTTCCAAGAAAGATGGATTTATAAATACCTCTCAGGAAACACAAACAAGATGCACTTTCCTAACTGATCCTCGCATTAGACAGACCTGGTGCGACGCCATGCTGTATCCTGGTTATATGTCCCTCTGCGTATCACAGCTTGTATGAGAAGCACTAACTGCTGTCTCCCCGGCACCTGGCTCTGTGTCCAACATCTCCAACATGCTCCACAAAAGCCTTGATGTGAATCACACCAGCCGTGGTGAGGTCCTGGGGTGGTTTTCATCAGCTGCTTGCAGATCAACCAGCAACTCTTCGAAAACACACTTGCCCTAACATGCCTGTCCTGTCATGCATCCCATGAACTCAGCTCCTGGGGAACATTGATATGCTTGCATGTGAGTGTGTGGGTGTGTGGTCACACTCATCACTAATCTGCATCCCAGACCTTTGTCACAGGCACTTAATCACCAGGTTCTTTTTTAAAAATTTATTTATTTATTCATAAGAGACACAGGGAGAGGCAGAGACATAAGCAGAGAGAGAAGCAGGCTCCCCGCGGGGAGCCCGATGTTGGACTCAATCCCAGGACCCCGGGATCACACCCTGAGCTGAAGGCAAACGCTCAACCGCTGAGCCACAAAGGCGTCCCTAATCACCAGGTTCTATGCCAGCATGCAGCTACACCAGTATTTACTTGATATTTCTGTCTTCTAAGACATTTAAGATACATGTGCATGGCTGGGTGCATATAAAATACACAATCATACCTATTTGTATGCACATATGTGTATATATGATACCATGTACACATGTTATACAATTATATATTTGCACATATGTGTGTATATACCATATAACACGTATAATTATGTAATTTGTATATATATTATATAATGTACATAGTGCATATATAATGTCATATAATTATGTTTCTATATTCTGTATATTTGCATACACATTGCATATATGGATATTATATAATGTATATATAATCATTATTTGCAAATATGTGTATGTGTTATGTAACAAAAGTATATAATTTTTATATATATTTGTATGTATATATGTGAATACATGTATATATATTATGCAATATATAATTATACAATCACATAAATGGATATTATGTAATGTATATATAATCATGTATTTGCATACATGTATATAGGTTATATAACAAAATTATATAATTTTTATATATATTTGTACGTATATATGTGAATACATGTGTATATATTATGCAATATATATAATTGTACAATTACATATTTATATGTATATATAGGTGTATATACATATAGGTATGTGTGTATATATAGATATGTGTATATATTTTTATTTTTATATGTGTGTATATATTGTATACACATAGAGGTACATATTTGTAAAAATTATATATATTATGTTATGTGATTACATACGAACGTCATATACAATTATATACACATAATTATATGAAAATATATTACCCATCATACCAAGTACTCTATGCAGCACATATACTGAATAATATGTAATGCATACATAATATACATAAAAATATAAGATTTATATCCTATACTCTATATAATATGTATATCCTATGTATCATATATTGAATGTATATATACATATAGAGTATACATGTAAAATGATAGCTAATGTCCTCATCATGTGCACTGTTTTGCAATGTAAGAAATGGAACCTGGGATAGAGCTCGGGGGCCTTGAGGTGATCGGTGCCGGGTGTGCGGGCTCGGGGCTGGGTCCATACGACAGAGGTATGTTTCCGCACCTCACGGCACATTCTGATTTTGTTACTTGTCCTTCTCTACGTGTGAGCACAGCCAGTGCGATCAGCCAAGCGTCTGTTTTCTCTGTTCCACACACCCTCTTGAAGACGAATGCACTGGAGCATTTCTGCGCGGGCAGGCATGGACGCAGGTGCCCACCCCATGGGCCCTGCGGCTGGCTCCAGGCAAGCGCACAGGTGAGCACAGGTGAGGGGGGCTCTGGGCGTCGTGAAGACTTGCGTACCCGGGCTTTAGAAGCAGGTGGGAGTGTACTAACTCCAGTTGTCTGTCTGCAGCCCGGGCTGGCTTGCGGGTTCCCTCTTCTTACTGCAATGTGAGAGCGTTTTAACACGGGAGGAGATTTGGGTTGAAGCCTTGGGAATTCGTCCATGCCGGCCATCGTGTGCTCCGCTGTGACTGCTGAGCTAGGCGTCCACGGGTGCCCAGAGTGTGTCCCGTGCACCTGCGGCACCGACCTCACCTGGGGGCAGAAGTCTCGGCTCTGCTACATCGCAATCTGCCCTTCCGCAAGACTCCCGGAAACTGCCTCGCCAGCCTGAGAAGCCGGGACGTGTACTCTGAGGTCTGGCGCGGTTTCTGCAAAAAGCGACCCACAGATGGGGGGAAATAGAAAGCTGCCAAAACACGCACCAGGCTCCACTGTAGTTTTCAGACTCCCCATGCAAGACTGTGGATGCACACATGGGGACGAAGGATAGACGCCGATGTTTGCACTTTTGAGCTGCTCTAATACGCCAGGCCCACAAGGCAGGGGAATGTGGGAATTTTACTAACGCACGTATTGTCCGTGGCAAGTGAATATTCGGTTAATCCTGCTGGTGTGGAAGAAAAGCACCAAAGTTTCTCTTGGAGACCCTGTGGAGCCTGTCACTGGCTCCAGGTCTCCGGTCGTTTTGTCTTCCTCAACAGCGAGCAGATCTGTGATGGTCGTTTTTATGTGTCAACGTGTCCAAGCCACAGGGCTACAGAGATGTGATCAAATATCATTCCGGAGGGTTCTTTGTAAGTGTTTTATGTTATTTTCGGCACGCGGTTGGCATTGAATGCAGTGGACACTGAGTGAAGCAGATTGCCATCCACGAAGTGGATTACCATCCACCCATGAGATGGGTGGGCCTCATCTAACCAGTTGAGGGCTTTAAGAGAATGAGCAGTGACCTCCCCTGAGCGAAAGGGAATCCTGTCGGCACATGGTCTGCACACCTCAGCTGTTTCCCGCATGTCTAGTGTGCTGGTCTACCCTGAAGGTTTTGGACTTCTCAGCTCCCACTATGGCATGACCCAGTTCTTAAAAAAAAAAAAAAAAGAAAAAGAAAAAACATCTCTGTCTTTATATGAATATGCAACCTTTCGGTTCCGTTTCTCTGGACAACCCTGACAGATGCACGATCTGAGCCTCCTTGGGGCTCACCGTAGTACAGCTAAGAGCGTGATCACATATTGCAGCTCATACACAAGCACCAAATCCACCCACCCACGATTCACGAGCCCTTGCGGGATAGGAAAAAGAAAAAACAAAACGACATGGAAACATAAAAAAGCATGTTTCTCCCATCCCAGAAGGCTGTGGGCAGGTCTTCAGGGTAGGGATACCTTCAGAATGCTTCGGAAGATGTGAATCTAGGAGTTTGAGGGGACTTGCAAACATAAATGGTTATATCAATAATAAATAACAAATCACTTGCAATAACAATAACAATTAATAACAATAATAATAAAGAAGTCCTCATTGCTACTATGTCTAAACAAAGGAGAACAAACTATCGGATGGCAGCTGTCAGGGGGATAGTTTTGTATCATTGATATTGCGAATTCCGTGGTGGCGAATTGTGTATAGGGAGCAGTATGTGCCATGTGTTGGTACATGTGTGCGTGTATGCATGTGGTGTGGTACGTGCATGTGAGGCCGAGGACATCAATGCACGTATGTACGGACGTGTGTCTTATACCCACGTAAGCACACATGTCAGCTGAGGATGCCAGGCATCAGGCAGGTGCATCAAGGCAACCCCAACTAATTGAGACATAATTGGAGGAGCACGTGCTCAGATGTGTGCCCGTCACCAAATACACCACGGGGCCACCGAGACTTGGTTTTCACAGTCTGAACACGCAGGTCCCCAGAGTCCCTTCCAGGTCAGACCGCCTGTCATCCTGGTGGGAAACCACAGATGGGATTTAAGTCACGAGCCATCTGCCACGGGAAGGAGCAATGTCCCTGAGGGAGCCAGCCTCCTGGAAAACACTGAGCGAGGCGTAGCAAGCCTGACGAGAGGCGACAGGGCACGCCAGGCACAGTTACCGCCAACGCCCGACACGGGATGCGGCGACCGGAGGGTAATAGACTGGGCTGCCTGCATGCATCAGTCGTGTTCACGAGGCACGGTGGCCCCTAATCAGCTCCACAGAGGAGCTCAGAGGTGAGGAACAGCCCCGGTCCTGCCGCCGCTGCCGCCGCCGCTCATCACACTTGCTAACCTCTCCCCGGCTCCCTGAGCGCGGCTGCTGCGGGTGTGTGCACTAGACCGTGTTCACCAGACCGTCCTGCTTTGAGGAAAAGACATTCAGAGCTGCACGGAGATCCCGTCTGGACCAGAGTGCGCTCCAAACGAGTGTCCTCTCGAGAGAGGCAGAGGCACGGCGTGGGGCAGCAGCATCCCGTCCTTTTACCCATTTTCTCCCCCAGTATTTACACCTCTGGATTCAAAGATCTCTTTCGAACTGGAACTCTGCACGCTCCTCCTGGAGCAGGTGCACACGTAGACACACACGTTACCCATCACTGGGTAGCTGCACTTATTCCTTGAGGCTCTTTCTGGCACCACTTCTACGTAGACATGCATGGACCTCATTCAAATGTCAAGGTTGGAGAACCCTTCGTGGACAAGGAGAATGCCTCCCTTCATAAAATGATTTTTTGGAAACGGCCTTTTTATTCCTTAGAGCTGCTATGCCTGGAAATGCACAGAAGATCTGGAGACTCCAGTGTAAGCCGGCCGCCTCCCCGCTCGCCGTGTCACCTTGGGCTCTGGAGATCTCTGGGGTTTTGCAGGGTCTGGTTGGGGAGACCACATGTAATCACGTGCGTGTGCTACCACAGCTGGGACTACCAACACCGGGAGTCTGACTTCTCAGAAGGAAGTCACAATCCAGTGATGGGACGGCTGTGGCTGCTGCATTGACTCCCATGAGCTCATCCCTGGGTGCTCCCGAGCACTTATAGGCAAGGCCATTTCCATCCCAGAAGGAAGGTCCTTTTGCTGCTAAACTTACGAGCCCTACGGGTTTTCTAACAGACGGCGAGCATGTTTCTCAATGGACTCTTAGCCCCGGCACACCAGTCGTTTCTTCATCCTGCCCCTGGTGCTATGTGAATGCGTATCCGCGCTCTTCCGCATCTCCATGTTCTTATTTTTTAAGAAAGTAGCCAGAAGAGTATTTTCCTCTCAAGGCTCTAGTGGAGAACAAGCAACTTTCTCTGTATGCATCTTATCTACAGCTCATCGATGGTGCACGTCCACCGGAGCCACTGGAGGGTGACTGAGGTGTTCTCAGCCCAGCTATGGCTCAGAACCCATTGGGCTCCGGGTGGCCTGGGTGCATGGTACACTCTCCAGGGCCCGAGTGCTACGTGCACCCAGGGACACGCTCTAACTGCTCATTTCAAAGATTTTATTTTTTTTTTATTTTTTATTTATTTATGATAGTCACACACACACAGAGAGAGAGAGAGAGAGAGAGAGAGAGAGGCAGAGACACAGGCAGAGGGAGAAGCAGGCTCCATGCACTGGGAGCCCGACGTGGGATTCGATCCCGGGTCTCCAGGATCGCGCCCTGGGCCAAAGGCAGGCGCCAAACCGCTGCGCCACCCAGGGATCCCTAACTGCTCATTTCAACCTCCATCTTGGAGGCTCCACCACAGACAATGATGCCCATGACTAGCATGGTGGAGATACCTCTCTCAAGCCCCCCACAAAAACCTGTTGGGCAAGGTCAACGTGCGGGACCTGGTTTTGCACAGAGTAGCTCATACGTATGCCCATGGCACTCACTCACAAGGAAGCATGCACACTCACCGGATTCTCCAGCTCTCCATGAGCACAGATGGCACAGGTGTTGGCCTCTGCGCCTTGGGTTCACACCAACCCCATGTCCTGTGTGTTAGATGGGATTCTCCGTAAAGCAAAAGGAGCGTTCTGATTTTTCTGAAATTATAAAGGATTATCATATCAGCACAGTCATGGATGCACGATTCTTAAAATACCATGTTGTTGTCTTTCCCAAACAAATATTTGGGTTTTTTTATTCCTGTTTTTTTGGTACCACATGACCTTTAATGGGATTTCAGAAAACACATAAATTCTTATAAAGGGTCTCAATTTTAAGATTTTCATATGGGAAGACCTTCTTCCATCTATAAGGGGCACTAAGCTACAGAGGGAAGCATTGAACCAATTAAAATAGGCCCATCCTGGTTTTGTTCCCTTGGAGAGGAAAATGTAAATACATTCAGTCATAGTCAGGAAATCCTATTAAGGGTATTTTGTTCATGTTCCGCAGCTTCACAGACGTGAGGGCACAGACACATCCTCTGCAGCCCCATTTGAGCAAGACATTTGCAAATCATCATCTGGTTTGCCTTCAGATTTTTACTCCTTTTTTTTCAAAGGTGGATTAAGAATGAAACCCTCTCTCCAAGTTCTAAATGCTCTGAATGTAATAATCAACCATAACAAAAACCATTTCTTTTAGAGGATGAAGATTTTACCGTGGATCCCTTAATGTGGATCCCTGTATGCAGCATGGCTTTGGAGCACTGCATAATTACCAAGTCAAACGCCGTGGATTGCATAAAGGGTATTAGAAATTATTATAATGGTATTTGGGGGAGACAGAGCTCATTTCCTAAAGGTCTCCCTATGTCATTCTTATTAATGATTTTTTATTTTTTATTTTATTTATTTTATTTTATTTTATTTATTTTATTTTACTATATTTTTTATTTTATTTTATTTTATTTTATTATTTTATTTTATTTTATTTTATTTTATTTTATTTTATTTTATTTTATTTTATTTTATATTTTTTTATTTTATTTTATTTTTTTGCCCCCTATCAATGCCAGGCAATTCAATACCATTTGGTCATTTCTTATGTCTGAGATGAAATGAAGCCAGGCGAGTTGGATTCTTCTGTTGTTTTATTTTTATTCCCCACTAGGCTTTTGGAGAGTTTTCTTTATTTTATCTGGTTTGACAGCTCCGTCAGAGTATGTCTAGGATTGGTTCCGTGTTTTTGTTTTCAGCGAGGCCTCCGATGTCACATTTTCTTCTGACAATGTCTTTGGCAGACTACATCCGTCTTCTGTCATTTCTATAATTACCGCTTCTGATCCATCTTCTGGAGGGCTGGAAGGACTCAGTGGGTCCGAAGACCCGAGGGAAGTGTGGTGGGCCTGATGCAGGAGGGCAGGGGACAGGGTAGGGAGACACAGAGAGGCCGAGGCACGAGATCATCAGGTCTTAGAAGGTACGGTGGGGTACACGCAGTTGTTTAGAGCCCACAGCATGCAAGCGAGTCCCTGAGCATGGAGTCATGGCGGCTCCACGTCAGTGCTTGGAGAATGATCAGAAACGGCGAGTGAGCTCATCTAGTAGACTGTGATCATGGTCCAGCTGGGTGGTGGTGGCTGCCTCGGGGCTGGTGGCCACCATGATGGAGAATAGGGGGCAGACATGGAAGTATATGCCTTGGAGAGAATCGACAAAGCCTGAAAACATATTGAATATGGGGGAGGATGAGAAAGAAGAGTCAGGCACGTGCCCTGCAATTCTGCTTTGTGCATCTGGGTGATGCTGTTTATCACAATAGGGAAGGCTGGGTGCATGGAAAGAATCATGTCCCTCCACCAAAGCTCACATGTGCAAGCCCTACTCCGCCAGTGGGATGGTTTTAGGAGATGGGGCCTTGGGCAAGTCATTAGGGTCTGATGGGGGGCTGGTGGCTGCTTACTCTCCTTATAAGAAGAGAAGAACTCAATCTCTGCGTCATGTGAAGACATACAAGATGGCGGCCATGGACAAGCCAGCAAGAGCGTCCTCCCTAGAATCCAACCCTGCTGGCCCCTGGATCTCACACCTCCAGCCTCAAGAACTGCACAGAAATATATTTGTGCTGCTCGGCCCCCTGGTCTGTGGTATGTTGTCACGGCAGCCCGAGTTAAGACACCAAGGGTGGTGGACTTTGGATGTCCTCGGCTTTCTTTCAAGGAGATCCTCTTTGTCTCTGAGATGCTCCCTGCGTCCTTAACGGTGTTGGTCATGGAGGAGTTACTCAAGCATTCTGACCATCTTTTGTCCCAATTAAGTCTGTCTAAATCTATTAAAATAATTGCAGTGGGGTGCTGCCAACTGGAAGGGACTAGGAGCCTGGTGCTTCTCATATTAATAACAAGACACAGGGGAGGACAAGGGATAGGATGGAGTCGTGAACCAACAGGAGGATGATTTGTCACTAGAGGACCCCAACTGGAGGGGGACGTGGGAGATTTGTTGAAGATGCCTGATTGCCGTCAGGATTCCTCTTATAAATCACCTGCATACGACAAGTTGTCATATTTGAATGTTGAAGAGTCGGCCGCCAGGATCCACTTAGCTGCTCATCATCCATGAGCCCCTCAAAAAGCTGCACCTGCTTTGTGGACCGGAGGTGTTGGGGGAATTTCCCAATCTTTCTCTACTGCTAAATATCCTTGCCCCCAGACAGAGACAGAGAATCTCAGTGGGGCTGGACCCAGAATCATTTTCTTCAGCCCCGTGAGATTTACACTCTGTAAGGGGTGGTTGAAATAATTATCTGTAGACACTAACTTGTCCTCTTGTCACATCAAGCAGATAGATTAGTATGTGCTGCATGATTTGGACTGATTTCCCTACCACAGTGTCGGATGTTGCCCCTACTGGCTGTTTGGCCAGAATTCCCCAGAGATCATGCCTCATACCCAAATCCTTTGTTCAGACGTGCATTTCCCAGGGCCGCCGTGACAAAATGCCAAAGTGGGTGCCTCTGAAAAACAATAGAAATGTATTCTCAGTTCTGATGCCTGGACACCCAAAGTTAAGGTGCCAGTAGGGTGGTTTCCATGTGGATTCTCTGACAGAGACTCTGTTGCAGGACTCAGTGGTTTTCCAGGGTTTTTTTGCATCTCAGCTTGTGGATGCATCTCCCCAACCTGCTTAGTTGTCTTTGCCTTTTTTATAAGGACACTAGTTACAGTGGATCCAGCCCCACAATCTCATCCTAACCAGTCATGTCCACACAGAAACCTTGACACCACCTGCTTACCATAGCTCCTTCCCACCCAGGCTGTGCCTCTGAGGTCCCAGTGTGCCTCCCAAAGAGCTCACTGATGTATCTGGCGGGTGCTCTGCCAAATTTCTGGGATGTTCGGACCCACTAACAGGGTGCCCTTCTTGGTCTGGGAAAGGGTTTGATGGACCTGAGGCTTAAGTAAGGCTGCAAACATCAATTGCATTTTCATGAAATTGGATCTCTCTACTTTTTAAAAGTCACCCACAAGCATTGCTTGCAAGAGGAAGCGTTCTCAAAATATCCCTCAAAACACCCCACAAATACGTGTGAGGCTTAAGAATGCACATTTCTCCCTCTGCCCTTGTCTGGGCCGTCTCAGGCATTTCTTGTACTCACTCTTCATGACCATCTGCCCCATCTGGACCCTTTGTCCAGAACATTCTCTTCCAAATGATGCCACTTATCCTCAATCCTCCAAAGATAAAAGAGGGATAATCAACTCACTTGTGTGATGGACACATTTCAAGCCTCAATTTAGCCACCAAAGCTTTGCACACTGAGTGTGGCTTAGCGTCAGGTGGTCCTGCCACCTTGTCTCCAGCCCCTTGGCCAGCCTCACAGGGCCTCAGACATAAGCTGGGGTCGACTCAGGGCTGCCTGTCTATGGAGGGACTGGGCTTCTATCTTCTAGGCACTGAGTAGTAGAATAAAAATAGCCTTGTGCACTTGTATTGGGTCTCCCTGATTCCTTGTAACCAAATTAAGACACTGATAATATTAAATCAGCCATTTTAATCATGTGGAGATGTACTGTCAGCGGCATGGAGCATATTCACACCGTTGTGTGATCATTCCCACCATCATGCCCAGAATGTCATATTCCATTGTGTGCTCATCCACTCATCTGTTGATGGTCATTGGGTTGCTTCCACATTTCCGCTATCGTGAATCATGCTGCTCTGACCGTGGGTGTGCAAATGTCTCTCCGAGACCCCGCTTTCAGTTCCTTTGGGTCTATACCCAGAAGTGGAATTCCTACATCACGGGGTAGTTCTATTTTTAATTCTTTGAGGCACCGCCATACGGTTTTCCACAGCAGCTGAGCCATTTTACATTCCCACCAACATGCACAAGGGTTCCAATCTCTCTATATCCCTGGAAATACTTGTTATTTCCCGTTCTTCTTCGTTTGTTGTGAGAGCAGCCAAGCTCATCAAGATGCCTAATTCCAGCATCGTCCATACTGCCTGGAATCTGCACTGACCAACAACCTACACGGATACCTCCCCTGGTGTCTTCACATCAACTTGACATCTACTGTCGCAACCTGTACAACCATTGGTCTGAAATTCCCATAGAACATCTGGATGTCTCCCAGGATGAGGACAGAATGAACACTTACGAGCATCGTTTTGGTGTTTGGCTGCAGTCAGGGGATATGAGTTCTGGGGTTTTGGCCAGAGACTGTGCCCACTGATGGCTTCATCTGCTCCCCACATTTTCCCAGCATAGCTTGCACAGAAACATCAATGTGGGCAGTCCTGCCTGGTGCAATGTTGTGTGTGTGAACATGTCTTTCTTCTTCCACATTAACTAAAGATGGCAGCATTTCAGGTAGTGAGGTCGCCATGTCAGCTTGGATCTCCACGTTAGCACGGAAAACGTGTAGGTCCTGCGGACACACACACCTTGTTGGGCTAAGATCCTGGGGTTGCAATATAACCGGGACTCCCCTGACTGGTTTAGAGGAAGAACACTGAGCCCCACTTGATTTGTATTACGTTTTGACCCCCCGAGGACTAACAAATGGTGTGTTAGCCTAATGCAACCTACTGATGGGAGAACAAATGAAATCCTCCCAAATTAAACACAGCCAATGTGCTCCTCTCTGGGTGCCAAACAAGAGTCGAAAGACCTGCTGCTTGATTTTTCAGAGAAGAGTAATTATGTTCAGGGTCTTTAGAAAGCAGGATAAATTAGTGAATTTGAGAATCAGTTGGGTAGGTGGTCCTTGGAATCGTCCATTTGTGTGGCACGTGCCACTTAATGCTTGCCCCCTACTGTGCTCTTTTTTTTTTTTTCTAATTCTATGTAGTGGCGAGTATACGATTGACATTGAAATCAGGTTGAAGTAGGTTCACTGGAGAACAGTTATAGGCCCAAGATGTGATCACAAGAAATAAGGACATCCACCCACTTGTTGCATTGGGTCCTTCCACTATGCAGGGCAGGATAATAAATCTGAACTACTAAGATGATCTGAAGGGGGTCACATTCAGGATTCTCACAGAAATACACAGTTCATGGGGTGTTTCAAGTTTCTATACCGAGTCACAGAATATGCTGGGGAAGTAAGAATGATCTCACAGAATAAATTCTAGCTACGTCAAAATCAAATCTTTCATAAAATATGCCTGCTTTTCATGGTGGGAACTGATCCTTTCATCTGCCTTTGCTTGTAGCTTAAAAATGTGTAAATTGACTTATTTTTATATATATCTTCCTACTTATCATTGGTCCTATTTTGAGGTCCAAAAGGAGGCCAAAAATAATTGGTTTCAGAAGGGGATGACTGCAGGAAAATGCCTGACCTGACATCCGTGTCTCTCATCAAAAGGAGGAAGTGCAGCTAGCCTGATTTTCCATTTGAAAGTCAGAAATTGTCTTATTTCTAAGCAGAGTGGAAGAGATGAGCTTGGCTCCAGAGCTCAAGACCATAAAAAGCCAAAGGACTCATTAAAGCTTGAATTCAGATTCATAATTCCGAGCATGCCTTTGTGAGTTCCATTTCCGGTTTCAGATCTATAAGCTCCATTTTTTTTTTTTTTTGGAAGAGTGGCCTTCTCTTTCTCAAACAATATACTACCAATTGCACATTCACAAAGTTGTCAGGAAACACCAGGCTGGCTTGATTAATGGCAGCCACCGAAATGGAGCCTCCGTTATGTACGGGAGTTTGGGGCAAGCATTTAATCACCTGGACATGTGTTCGGTCCCCGTCATCTCTCTCTGTGGTGCCCGGACGGGAACGTCAGAAGAAGTGGGAGCCTCCATCCTCCCGTGGAACCAGCGGGAATGGAGGTCTGTGTTGACGGCTCTCCAGTTTAGTTCGAGGCATGTGCAAAGCCAGGGCTGTTTGGTGCATCAGTCCAGAAAAGTGAACTTCGAGTCTGCCAACCTCATTTACAACCAACACGATGCATAAGATCGCCCCCTGGAAGGTCTCTGAGTGTGAATTTGGTGCAGGGAGATATACGCATTTGGAGAGTTTTCAAGGATATTCAATGAAAAGCCAAAGAACCACGGAGACCCCACAGACGGCGGGCTTGGAAACACAGAATCTGATTTCCGAGGGCTCGGGGAGCCACCTGGAGCAGCTAGGTTTGCCTCAAGAGCGCGGAGCCCTATGCAGCCGACAAAGAACGGCTGGACTTACCCATCGGGAGCACACATGTGAAGGGTCCTCCAGGGAATCAACGAAACGCCGTCGGCCACCTGAAAAATCAAGCAATCAGAGAGTCTTTTTTATTTCCCAAGGAGACTAGAAACCACATAATAATACAATAACTGTAACGCCGAGTGACTGTGTTTGCATGGTTAGGACCAATTGGTTGATTTTTACAGATAAACCAGAATTAAGAACTCTTACCAAGAAGCAAACACTTGTCATCTATTTTGGGTAGTGGCTGGCTTTTTTCTTAAATTTATTTATTTATTTATTTATTTATTTATTTATTTATTTATTTATTTTGCAAAGTGGTCCTTCCATGTCCCAAATACAAGCTCTGAAGGACCAGATATGTGGTTCCTGAATATTTCCTCCTGTTCTGCAGACTGTGTCTTCCCCCTGGTGATCACTCCCGTGGCTGTGCAACGTTTTTATTTGAGGCAACCAAAAAATCAATCAATCAATCAATCAATAAAATAAGTAAATTTTAAAAAGCCATTCCTCTGCGAGTTAAAGGTTGCGGATCTCAGGTTTGAGTCTTTAATGCATTTTGAGTTAATTCGCGCCTGTGTGTGTGTGGACGGGGTGAGAACAAGGGTCCAATTTCATTATTTTGCACGTGACTATGAAGTTTTCCCAATGGTGCATGTGGAAGGGACCACCCAGAGGGGTCTGCCCAGAATATACAGCACCCCAATCCAAGAGAGCTCATCTCCTCAAAAAAACAAAAACAAAAACAAAAAAAACAAAACAAAAAACAAAAAACAAAAAAACACAACACACACACACACACACACACACACAAAAACATTTTTTGAGCAATAAAATTTTTTTAAAGCAATGAAACAAAACACTATTCTTTAAGGCAATAAAGCAAAATAAACAAAATGCTTCAAATCTCCCCAGTGAGGAGCACCAGGCTGCCTGAGTCTGCAGAGCATGAGACTCTCGATCTCAGGGTGTTGAGTTCGAGTCCCATGTTGTATACAGAGAACTGAAAAATAAAACTTTTTTTTTTTAAAAAGCCTCCCCCCCCCAAAAAAGAAAACTTTTCTAGTTAGTTCAGCTTCTAAAATTGCACCATTTCCTTTGTTCCATAACAAAGGAAGGTAAAGAATCAGCTTTTAAACTGTGCATCAAGAGGGATGGTTTTGCTTAGAGTCCGTGACATGCGATGGACGTCGCTACAAATAGAGGCGGGAGGGACTGAGTCCCCACATCGGGAGGTCGGAGCCAGATGTCCAAGCTCTGAGCGCCTGCGCGTCGCTGCTAATTAGACAAAGGACTCAAGCGGGCGGAGCTGCCAACACTGGAGAACCGGTGAGCGGAGTCGCGAATGGCAGAGGTGCCCGAGCTCAGCGCGGGTGTAGCCCAACGGGGTTCACTTCTCCCAAACACCCAGAACCGAGGGAGTAATTCTCCATCATCCCCCCAGAATCCACAGCTTCCTTTTGTGTTGCCTGAAATACGCCCCGGCCTGTCAGGGCTCCTGCTCTCCGCAAACCAGGCACGGATCTGTGCACCAGGGGACGATGATCCCATTGACGGTGTGGGCCTCGGGGCGGGTAGTTACGACAAAGAAAAGGCTTCGAGAGCTTAGTAGGGGTTGAAGCTCACAGGGGATTTGGGAATGACAAGGTGCTCCGGGGGACCTGGGGAGGAGGAGTAGCACCGGATGAGCAGGTGTGCTGGGTGACACAGGGACCAGCAGGTGCACTGGGTGACCTGGGGAGGAGGAAGTGATGGGTGACCTGGGGATGAGCAGGTGCCCTGAGTGATACAGGGACCAGCAAGTCCACTGGGTGACCTGGGGATGAGTAGGTGCGCTGGGTGACACAGGGACCAGCAGGTGCATTGGGTGACCTGGGGATGAATAGGTGCCCTGGGTGACACAGGAACCAGCAAGTCCCCTGGGTGACCTGGGGATGAGCAAGTGATGGGTGACCTGGGGATGAGTAGCTGTGCTGGGTGACACAGGGACCAGCAGGTGCACTGGGTGACCTGGGGAGGAGCAGGTCATGGGTGACCCGGGGATGAGCAGGTGCCATGCGTGACACAGGGACGAGCAGGTATGCGGGATGACCTGGGAATGACTGGGTGTGCTGGGTGACCTGGGGAGGAGCAGGTGCTGGGTGATCCAGGAATGACCAGGTGTACCAGGTGACTCAGGGACAAGATGAGCAGATACTGGGTGACCTGGGGATGAGCAGGTGATGGGTAACACGGGGATGAGCAGGTGTGCTGGGTGACACAGGGACCAGCAGGTGCACTGGGTGACCTGGGGAAGAGCAGGTGCTGGGTGACCCAGGAATGAACAAGTGTACTGGGTGACACAGGAACCAGCAGGTGCACCAGGTGACCCAGGGACGAGATGAGCAGGCACTGGGTGACCTGGGGATGAGCAGGTGCGCTGGGTGATCTGGGGAGAAGCAGGTGCTGAGTGACCCAGTGACCAGCAGGTGCACCGGGTGACCCGGGGATGCGCAGGCGCTGGGTGACCCGGGGATGAGCAGGTCTGCTAGGTAACCCCAGGAAAAGCGGGTCTGCCAGGTGACCGGGTGTGCTGGGTGACATCAGGAATCCGCCAGGGCCCCCACCCCAGGCTTCTCTGTTTCCCCAAGAACAGCAGATTGTTGAGGGCACAGGCAGGACTTAAATATTTGGTGACACCATTACTGACCTCCAGGCAAGGGACCAGGTCTCAATCACCTGCTTTTTCTTGGGGCTTTTACTCTCTCACCTGCCTCCTAATTTACACCCACGTGTGCGGCCCCCGGGTCTCTGTCTTCTTTCTCGTACACACACAGACACTGATGCACACAGATGATATTTTACTGATTCCTGTTGCTTGGGGATTTTTTCAGCCTTGCATCCCTAGTTCCTGGAGCCTGCTGTATACAGTAGGTGCTGCATAAATGCTCCCTGCACGCAAGAATCCGTGCATGCATGAGTCGTCGAGGTGCCCGCCTTTGAAATCCTGCACTTGGATTCCAGTTCTTTCTCCACCACCCTCTGTGCTCGTGACCTTGGGACAAGCACTAGGACATCCTGGGTGTGTGTCGGCCCACCTGCCAGATGGTGACCTCGTGACCCCGCGGGACGGTTGCGGAGGACGGATGGACGGACGGACGGATGAGAACAGAGCCCGCCCCTTGAAAACACGCGGCCGCTGGCCCATCTCGTTACCAGGGCAGGAGCTGCGGAGTCCGAGCAACGAGGTTGGAAAATCGTCTTGGCGGCGAGACGCAGAAACGTGACAAGTGCCGCCGTTTGCCTGACGTCGTTTCCGACGTGGAGGGACAGGAGCAGAGGCGGGCGGGCGCCTGAGGGCAGCCGGCCAGGGACAGGCGGATGAGCGCACGGGACTTTTAAGAAAAAGACTTAATTTTTTCAGAGCCTTTCCAGATGTGCAGCGATGGAGAAGCAGGTGCGGAGAGAAGCCCTCGTCCTCGCGGCCCTGCGAACGCCCAGTCTGCGCCGCCATCAACGTCCCCACCGGACGGGGCGCTTGCTCCCATCGATGGACACGTGGACACGTCATCCCAGACTGGCGAGGTGACATTAGGTGCCCTTGTGCCTCCTGTGGGCTCACACAGACGTCTAAGGACGTGTACTCAGGACTACGGGGCCGAACGGGGTCGTGGGGCAGGGAAAACACCGTGTGATCCTATGGGGGGCAGCTATCGTTATGTGTGCATCGACACCTGTGGGCTGGACAGCATCCAGAGGCACCCAGGTCACCCAACACAGCTGCTCCTCCCCGGGTCACCCAGTGCACCTGCTGGTCCCTGTGTCACCCAGTGCACCTGCTCATCCCCACGTTACCCACCATCTGTGCTTCCCCAGGTCACCCATCACCTGCTCATCCCCAGGTCACCCATCACTTGCTCCTCAGGGCATGACCCCGGGGTCCAGAATCGAGTCCAGCATCCAGCTCCGTGTGCGAAGCCTGCTGCTCCCTCTGTCTCTCTCTGTGTCTCTCAAGAATAAATAAACATCTTAAAAAATAAATTAAAAGCGGCAGGTGTTAACGTCCAGAAGCTGGAGGTCACGGATCAAGTCCCCAGCACGTGCTGGCACCTGCACAATGTAATAAATCCAGAATAAAGAGCGTGGCTCACCCACCCAGGCCGCCCTGGGAGTTCCACAGACAGGATGTGACACGCGTGTGCGACGGTGGGTGCCACAGAGACGTCGGGAGGCTCGCGGGCGGAGCACAGGGAGCAGCGCCTTGCTCTCAGTGCAAAACGTGCATAAGGTCCAAGGGGACTTGGGTCGTAAGGGGAGCCGCAGAGGGGGGCTGGGTGATTGACAGCCCGCTGCGGCCAGATGCCAGCACACACCCCCACCCCGCCCTGGATGTCACAGGATGACTTCCGATGGCGACAATCTGCGTTTCGCTGCCGCCCCAAGACGCGGGTGCGCGGAAAGCCCCGAGGTGCTGAGGTCACCGCGGTCACTGTCCCCGAAGCCTCGCTTTTTGCTAAATACCGCTTTATACAAAGATTTAAGGGAGGTTTTCCGAAGCTGTGCAAATATCCCGTTCCTCTGGCCGATCTTGGCCTTCACCGCCGGGCCCTCGCCGCAGCCCGCCTGCCGATTGTGTCCATGTGTTTGCGGCGTCTCCTCCTTTGCGGTGGGTGTGTCTTCGGTGCGCTGGCTTGTCTTTCCGACGAGCTGCCGCACGTCTCTCTGGGTTTGGCGGTGGCCATTCCTGAGGCTGACACGAAGCCAGATTTCTCAGGAACGCCGGGGCGGGGGGCCCGTTAACGGGGGCTTGGATGTTTTCAGACTGCCCAGTGGTCTTGAGCGTGGTTTCATGGGGTGGCAGGCATGGAGCAGACACAAGTGGTGTTTCTTGGTGGGGGCCCCAGTTGTGCTTTGGGGAGGATCTCCCTGTGGGCGCCCCGCACTCCTGCAGAGATTAGGGAAAACTGACTCGCACCTGCCACTGGTTCTCCAACCCCTTCAGGGCAACATCCAGGGATCGCGCGCTTATAACCCTTGTGGGTTTCGTCTTTAGACTCTTCCGTGGTTTCCAGCCAGCTCAGTGCTTGAGAGGCGACGTCTTTACCTATGAAGACCCAACTGATGACCCATGACCGCCATTACTGAGGAACGCCACCTGCTGGCTGTGATCGTGTCAAGGATCCCACAACCACGCGAGACCCTGGAGTTCGTCCACGAAGGCTCATGTGATTGCAACAAGGCAGATGCATCTGGTCCTTGGTATTCACCCAAACGAGCTACAAACACCCGTCCACACCTGAACCTGCACCCTGGTGTGTATAGTAGCTTCCTTGGGTCCAACACGGGGCACATGCACCAACCTACCCATGGTCACCTTGACTCGCCATGTTGGACGCTAGATCTTTGGAACTTACTCATCTTATCATTGAACGTTTGCACCTTTTTTTAAAGATTTGATTTATTTATTCATGAGATACAGAGAGAGAGACAGAGAGACACAGACACAGGCAGAGGGAGAAGCAGGCTCCATGCAGGGAGCCCGATGTGGGACTCGATCC